>NC_092214.1:6582980-6671547 GCF_043381705.1 Parasteatoda tepidariorum
CGTAACTTAATTAATAGTTAGCACTAATTAATTAGCATATTTGAGGTCACCCCCAGGAACCATTAAGATTGACACTTAGTTCGTGAAAATCCGATCATTAGAACGAAAGTTATTCAGGGTGATATCTTTTTTTTTTTTTGTGGACTGTACATGTGCAGAAAAATTTCAAATAAATATAAGTCAAAATCCTTTTAAAGACACTTAGAAGTAAAGTAAGGAAGTTGTTGGGTTAAAAAAAAATATCATCTACAGTAAGAAAAAAAAATCATTTTTGGACTTACAGAGCCTTTACTTACCAACTTACAGAAACCTTTAAAAGTTTAGGCTACTAGAGTGAAAGCTTTTGTTGTTTGTTTATCTCAAAAGTTGTTGTTGGTACAAAACACCAAAATATAAGCTAATGAATCCTTTATCATAAAATAGAGAAGGTAAAATTTATATATATTCTTTATAAGCTTGGTTAGATGTTTGTATGTAATATAATTTCATCAGTACTGTATGTAAAAGCTCAGATACATTTCATTAAACATGAAATTTTTGGAACAGATAGTTGTGAAATAAGAAAATGATATGTATCCTAAGGAAATATTGGAAATTGATAAAAATTACGATCAATGTCACGGAGCCTACAGGCAATAATAAGTTTAAGTGCCCTAAGAAGGTGAATATACACACCTGCCAACTTTTACACATTTAACGTAAAATTTTATTTTTATATTTAAAGTGGTAGTAAATATATACTATTTTTTCTCTTATAAACTTAATTTTTAAATGATTTTGATCACCACTATTTTTAAAAAACTTATGCATATATATTATTATGCGTTACTCTCAACTTTTTCAGCTCAAGTTTTTTCAATTACAACGTATTTTGCTGCTTAAAATTGAAATTTTAATTCCGTTTTAATACCACTGGGAAAAATCATAACTGAAGGAATTAAAAGTTGGCAGGTATGCTGATATTATAAAAAAATGATCCTCCAGTGTTTTGTGAAAACAGAGCAAGCATATTTGTTTTTCCTTAATTAATTTATCAAAATAATTATTTTAAACACATTCAAAATTAAAACGATCCCTCACTTTGATAGAAACTTAAAACTGTAATAATTTAGTATTTTATAATATTAAGTGTAACTATGTTTTCTTATTGAATACCTCTCTAAGTATCTTACTTCAAAAAATTTCTCACATACTTTTTGTTTCCTTTGAAAATAGCCCATTTGTAGTGAATGATCAAATTTGATTGTTATTAAACAAAAAATAAAAACTTACCTGCCCTATAGCAGCACCAAAGCTACCTGTCCCATCAATTATTCCAGTAACTGTAGATAAAGCTTCTTTGCTGTTAGATAATTCAGGATGTCTACCCAAATCTGCAGAAACTGCAGTACTGATTAAACTTGCAACACCACCAATAATTGTTCCAGTCACTGTCATAATAGCAGCATTAGTGACATAATCAGCAGGAGCCTCTAGAGAATGTTAAAAACTTGTAATGATTTCTACAATTAAATTAACTATAAATTAATTAAAAAACAATCTATATTTAGAATCTAAAAATTACTACTTGAGAAAATAGTCATTACAATGCCAACTAATAATCTTTTATCTCCCATTACATTTTTTTTTTCCAATTACTTTTTCCTGTGCAAAAATGTTGTAATGTTTGTTAAGCATAACAAAAAGCATTTTTTGAAAAAGAGTGAATGAAGAAAATGTACTGAAATAAAATAAAACATAATGGCCAGTCTCTTCACAGTTTCCATTGCCTTGTATACATTTGCCTCACTCTCCTAGGTAGGAAAGAGGCTCAATTAGTACAATTACTTAAGGAATTCAATTTGTTTGTGTGATAGGAAGAAAATCTCTTGCTATAATCAAGTATAAAAAACAGTTTATTTGGATGTGGAACTAGATTGAGGCAAATATTTAGGTTTTAACTGCAAGGTCGCTTTACAGTTTACTTTGCAACATTGCAAAATTAAAAAAATCATGTATTGTCAATTATCAGAAACTAATGCAATTACAAAATGTAAGAAATAGATATTGGAACAAAAATAAAATACATGAAAAAAATTGTTAGACTATAAATGTTAATTATATGGAGAAATTTCAACCCCAAGGCAGAACCGCAGTGACACAGCGACATTGTCGCAGAACGTTACAGAGTTCTTGCAGAAAGTTTTTTTTTTTAAAGTAAAGAAAAATTAGTTTCCTTTTCAACAAAAATTTACACTAAAAGTTGCATTTGCATCATGCATTTAAATAATCACTTTTTTTGGCAAGCTCAATTTACACTGATAGAATCATAAATCGATATAATGTTTCAGTTGTATTTTCGGCAGTTATTGATATTGATTTTAACGTGGTTTTTAAATATTCTGATAAATTTGAAGCAATATGGAAAATACGAATCATGCATTTAAGGACTTAGTTTTTACTTTGAGTATTTGCATTTGAGTATTTACTGGCTTTCTCCCTAGTTATTAAATCTGATATTTTTTATACGATATTATTTATAAAAACAACCTGATCTTGAAACAAAACACGCAATTGAGTGATTCTTTTTTGAGATACCAGATTTAAGTGATTTTGTCGTCGATCCTTTTTTTGGCAATTACCGCTACGGATTTCTTGATTTTTAATAATTTTTTTATTGTGATGATTATTTACAAAATGCGAAGGAAATAATTAGTGCATTTTCCTCCTAACAAAATGTGAGAACACCAACCATAATATTAGAATAAAAATTCTGCCACAGGGGATTTCAATAAACCAAGTGTAATGTTTTCACATTAAAATATTTGGGAATTATAAAATTAACAATAATTACATTGTCAAACAAAAATAAAATCTAAGTTATTTTCGTAAAAACTCCCAACATTTTGCATAGATTAAATGTTAAGTAATAATTTCACTTGAACATTTTCTTAATTTTTCCAAGTGATAAAATATTGATGAAGTGAAAAGTGAAAAAAATATGTTTTTAAAAAACTTTAAAAACTCACCACTATATAAGTATAGAGAAAAAGGTGCTAAGAAAAGCATCAAACCAACAACAGGTGCCCTACTTTCTAATCTATCCTAAAGAAATAAGATAATTAGTCTTCAAATGAAAATCTTTTATTTTTTGTATTGTAATGAATCAGAAAGAACTTACTTACCGAAATGTATCCTATGACAATTCCTCCTGAAAAACAGGTTTTAGGAGGTTAGAGGTATGGGCGAGTTTATAAAACATAAATTACATGTACGCTTAAAAAAAAGGTAAACATAATATCAAAATCTATTTTCATCTGTTAACTGAATTTAAAAAATAATTTATTTGGACAAATCTTTCAACTACTAGTTCTCATGTATTAGTTAAACTGAATGTTATGAAACAATCCTACCACAACTTCCACTTATTTAAAATGGCTCTTTTCTTTTTAAGATTTTTAATCACGTAAAAATATTTTTCTTGTATATAAAAAAAATCATTTTTCAAAAAGTTACAAACTAATTTTTTCAGATCAGAAATAAATATTCCCAAATTATTAGTTGTATGTCTTATCATTACTTACTTTTTTTGCCACAATAGTCGTTTAAATTTTGAACATTTACTGATCATAGAGAACTTCTGAATATTTCTGATTAAAAAAATATTAAAAAAATCATTCCTGTTTTTATCTTCTTTGAATATGCGATAAAGGTAAGTAAAAAAAAACTAGATTTCAAAGGTACATTATGCAACGTGAAATTAATTTTTTATTTAAAATATACATAAATTCAGAGATAATATAAGCAACTTTTAAATAGTTTCCAAAAGATGATGCTGGAGGGCCAATTGTCATCAATGTTTCTACAAAAACAAACGAAAGATAATACTCTTAATTACAAACCACCCCAATAGTGGATTGGTCGCATATCTACAGCAGACAATGCATTCCTCCCCTGGTCACCATATAAAAGTTTGTGTATATGTGCCTCCAGATCCAACAACCTTGACTAATTTAAAAGTCCTATATTACATCTGCTATCGAAAGCATCAATATAGACATGCTTCACAAAGTTTGGCAAGATTAACATTTCAGACTTGATGTATGCCATACAGCAAAAGGTGTGCATATCAAAATTCATGATTACATTCAAAACTTGCTAATATTACCTCTGCATGCTATTACCTCACATTTTTAATTAATACATTTATTAATTTTTCGTAGTGCACCTATGAAATTAGGGCATTCATTTTGACCAACCTTGCATTATTTTACAAAATCAAAGTTAAACAATATATTATAAATGTAAATTTACATAAATAAGTTAAATGCAAGGAAGTGCAAAACATTTTGCCCATTAATAATAACAAAACAGTTTAAAAAAATTTAATATGGAAAATGTACTCTAAAATTTTATTGCAATCCAGAGAGTCAACAGTTTTAATATTGTTTCATTAGCTAAAAAAGAGTAAACTATTTAAAAACTACTAAAAAAATGATAAAATGCCCCAACTCAATAAAGCATCCCCCTGTAGTTTCATAGAAATACTGATTGTCCATCAGTACCAAAAAACCATCCCTTTCCCTACCACATAATTTAGAAGTGCTTTTCTGGCAATTTCTTCATGAATTCCTTTCTTAAAAATAGTTACCCTGATGTTTAGGGTAGAGGATTAATGTTATACTGTAAACAAGCAATGAGTGGGAGAAAAAAAAAAGATCTATCAATTACAGAAACTGATTTGAAAATTGCTAACAAAAGTGTAGGTATTAGTCAAGTCAAGGTGGGAAAAGAGCGGAACACAAGTGGTCCACAGCATTTTCTCCCAGCTTCATGTAGGTCAAATTTCTGTTAATGGTATGTGCTTACCGGCAAGAAAGGGGAGAATTTTAAGGTGGGGTGAGAGATGAGAGAATTGAATGGGAAAGATTGAGTAAAAAGGAGAGAGCATCACTCTTAGAAACGTCATAAAGGGGGAAGAAAAATGCAAATAGAAAGGGGGTGAAATTTAATGGAAGAGATATAGTGTAAAAGGAAGAGAACATTTCTTAGAATTGCTCTATAGGGGAAGAAAATCAGAGTAGTAAAGGGTGGAGGATAAACATTTTGTGAGTTTACAGAGATTAGAATCAGTCTTTATTGAGATTCACCACAAGCATGATACCTAAAATAAGTTCGTAGACCAGTGTTAAAAAATTACAAGTCATCAGATGGCATATGGAAAATGGTTCTATCATACAGCAAACTTCAAGGCATTTACGCATTGACAAAAAGAGAATACGAGAGTGGATTACTAAAGTAAAGGTTATATTGGCTAACAATAATGGAGAACAAAAAAAATTGATCACTCGCAGAAAACCTCTGACAAGTAAGATGATACCCTCTTCAAATTTTCAGAGAAAAAAAGTCAGAATAGCCTTGTTGTATCCAATGGAATGCTTGAAGAAGCTTTGAAAATAGCAGCAACTCAAACAATCAGATTTCAGGGCATCATCTACGTATATATACATTTCAATGTGAGAAAGAATGAAAGCCAGTAGATAACTTTGAAACTGCTAATGGCTTCATCCAAGCCATTCGTTCTTTGAGAATAAAATATGGTTATATGCTGTCTAATATAAGAAACATGGATCAAACCAAGGTGATGTTTGACGGACCTTACACTTAAACAAATGATTTAGTTGGAAAGAGCTCAAATAAGAATGGGTGCAAAAAGAGAAGACTTGCGGTCACACTAGAAGTGATCTCATCCAGACATAAACTCCCTGTATTTGAGATGCTAAAAGAACTGACAAGATGCATAACACTTTGTGCGCTGAAAGAGCTATAAATACCACACAAGGTTAAGATTACCTGCTCTGTCAACAGATGGATAGAGGGTAATTTTATGAAAAATTAACTATGGAGAATTTAGGGTACAAATGATGATGACATTCAGAGATTAATTATCTTGGATTGGGCCCCAATCCATAAGACCTTTAAACTTTCTGCAGGATGCACAAGCCTTTTGCAGTCAGCAGATGTTTCGTGAATAACACCCTTTCATAGTGCATTAAGAAAAAAAATGGGGGGGGCTCTTCATTAGAAAAAAGCAGAAGACCCTAGTCGAGAATTTAAAAAGGCTAACTTGGCAAGATGTAATTGGTTTTGGATTGGCCGCTTAGGGGGCCACCTCAGAAGAGATGATCTCTAACTCATTTCAACATTTCCAACACATTAGATGAAAGCAAAGATGGACATTTTCCTTTCTGATTAGTGGAAGTTAATGTTGGATCACTAAAAAATATTACAGATGAACTGAATGAAGAGTGCATTAACCTCATTTTGGATGATAACTCTGATATTTCCTTAGATGAACTTTCAGATTCTGATTAGTGGAAATTAATAACTTACTTTTTTTATGAAATATTACATCATTCATACTTTTTATTTTATTGCTGAATATTTATATTTTCATTTACTTCCATGTGCCAAAATAGCAACAAGATTTAAAAATAAAGGATTGCTGCAAAAGGTAAGCTAGATTTTATTAAAGTTTATATTTACTTCCTTTTGCTATAGTTATTTTTACTTTATTTTGTTAATTTTTTTGTGATTCATATTTAACTACATCCAATCAAATATATTTGATAGTTCTTAAAGTAACAATTTGCATTGTTTCTTCAGAAACATTTATTTTAACTCCTTTCCTCTACATTACAGAAATGTTTGTAAAAATTAGAGGGGCGTTTTATCAGCATTGTACGGTTAGTTAAAATTCCTCACCTATTATTCCACCAACATCATACCAAATAGAGAGAAGATCAGCCTTGTCTTCATTCCATTTATAAGCCATTTGCAAATAATATGGCAACCAGAAGAAAAAGGAATAGTTAACAAACTTTAAGCAAGCATATGCAAAAGAATACTGAAAATAAAAACCAAATAAAGAATTACTTTCTAATTGATTAATTAAATGCAAGGTTAAAAAACATAACAAATTAGGTTTCCCAGAGTAACTTTTCAAAAAATTACTAAACCAAAATTACAAAAAGATCTTGAGTGGGAACAAAAGTATTCTAACAAATCTACTAGTAGAGTTTAACTAGTAGCATAAAGAGTGTTACTTTTATTTCTAACTATGAGTTCACCCACTAGATTACATCACAGAGTGACCAAAACATTGAATTTATGTCTTGGTGAAAGAAAAAAAAATTTTCACTTCAAAATAATTTTTTTAATTTTATTTTCATAAACACAATATTCAACTGAATTTTGTTTGTTATAGAAAAAAAGTTTATGTTTTAGTCAGGAGAAATTAAGGATTGTTAATTCAAATTTAACACAATTTAGATTTTATTTTAACCACATGGTTATATTTTATTTTAACTTTGAGACAGAAAAGCATATTGCTACAATATACGCATATATTTCAATAATTTCTTAATCTTTTTCTACAATGTCTTAATATCTTTTGCAATCTTTCAAATACAGGAAATGTTATATTTTACAAAAATATTTACTTAAATGAATCATTACAATATCTTTTTTATTTATTTCAATTTTCCTATTTTGAATTTGAAAGCAGTGTATTTGTTCAATGACATGTAATTTTAATGTGTGTATTTTGGTTCAATATGTATTTTTTCACTTTATACTAAAACAAATAGATCAAAATTTAAATAGAATAAAAACATCCATTTCATTAAATAGAATAGCACAAGTGTTCCATTATTGAGACTTATTTAACAGAAATGAGACAGTTCTGTTTACTAGAAACCCATAGGGTTCAAACATTTTATTGGTTTTGAATACACAAAAAACTGATATTTCAGCTGGCCTGTTTCAGGTACCTTGGAAAACTTTTATTTATTTATTGAATGGTTCCAGGTATCCAGTAAAAATTTAATTTATTACCTGGTCAATTCTGAGTAAGTAAAACAACATAACAATCATATTTGCTTCTAAACCATTTCAGAAGATGAAGTTCTAAGTAAGATCTAAATACTCAAAAATAAAAACAGATGAATTTATTTTTGCACTTTCCAGCCTATTTTGAAGCAAAGTTAAAAAAAGCTTAGAACAGCAGTTGCAAAATTGGTGGGGAGATAAAATACATTATAAGGATTGAGAATTACATAGCAATCCAAGAAAATGTCATTGTATGCAGCTGGGGGTACTTTCCTATTATAAACTTTCTGTTTGTGCCCCTACGAACTGGTATTTTTATTTATTTGGTACTATTATTGTCACTCTACTGTTTGAAATATTTAAAACTTCTTTTCAATATTTAAAATAAGCACAGAAAATTTTAAAATTAGCAATTCTAGTTCATTTTTGTGTTTTCAGCTACTTTCGATTTCGATCCAAGTTTTAAAAAAAAATTTTTTTATTCATTAATTTTTGTAATTTGGTAATATGTACATTCAAGAACTGAGTATATGGCAATGCTGCAAAATGCCATTTTATATACTCAAGGGACTAAATATATTTTTTAGTTTTCATTACATTTGATTAATAATTTAACAGCATATACCAGTAATTTTCATAATTTGGAGCCATTTATTGTTCATATGAAAAATATTTTTTCTTTTATGTTTTAGAAACTTAATCTGATTTTTATTCATAATATGAGCATTGGTAGCACCTTTAAGAACAAAAAATATATGACAGCGATTAAAAAAATAGTATTTAAAAAATAATTAAACACCCCTAACCAGAAAAAAAAAAGCTTTTTTATGGTAAATACTTTGCATTGTCCTTTCTGTTACCATAATTAGTCGAATAAAAATTATTTATTTATTATATAAAATATTTATTTATCCACATATTATATAATTTAGCTTATTAATATATAGTCTAAAACAAATACTTTAAAATTTATTTAGAATTATTTAGTACATTGGATTTTTGTTCCTTAAATGTCATGGCTGTTAGCCTATCGATTACATTATTTACCAGTTTTCCTTTATTTTTTTTCTCTTTACTTATCATTAATTAAATTAACTAATATTTGTCAAGAAATATTTACATTGTTATTGACCAAATGATGGAGTTATTGACCAAAGGATGGAATATTTGTAATAATAAATTACTTACTGCAAAATAAAAACATCATATTACTATTAAGCTACTGGTGATTGACAGTGAAATGATGAATTTTTGTTGTGTGGATAGATATATGAGAAAGTTACATAAGATCTTTGTTTAGAATACGTAGAAAAATAACAGGGATTATGGTAACCAAAGAGAATTTTTTTTTTTTATATCTGGCCAAAAAAACAAAAACTAAAAATGATGAAATAAAAAGAATTGTAAGAAAAGACTTACATAGTATAGAAGAATTACAAGTGTCTAATTATTTTTAAAAAAGACATATTTTCTAACAACTAAGTTTTTTTTTTTTTTTTTTCAATTTCTAAATAACACCATAAGTTGAAAATGACCATACACTGTTTATTATTGTCTTAATTTTTCTGAATGTAAAAATCAGACCTAAATTATGATATTTAGACTATTAATTTATAGCTGTGACAATGAATGTCTCGCATTTTAAAGATAAATTTCAAAAATGAAGTAAATTGAGTTACTAATACTACACATATATCTTTTTGAAAAAAAAGTTCTTGGAATAAATGAAGGGAAGTTGAACATCAGTGTTTAATTAGCATAATGTGTTGATTTCTTTCTTATTTAATCTATTATATGACTTAAGAAAACAAGCCTTTGTTCAGACAACTACAATGATGCTTGCCCTATATAATGTATACCTAGTCCATTTTGATACAATTTCAACCAGGATTTTGAGCATTTCTAATTCTGCCAAAAGATGTCTCCACCTTTGTTTTTAAATTAATATAAATATGAAATTTTAAGATGCTATAAAATTTATGGTTTTAACATTTATTTCTCTTTTTTCCACTGCTATAGATATATGGCTTGAATTTAGCATTAGTACTTTTTTGTTTGTTCTGGTTTTAAAGCTTAAGAAAGGACAGTTGTTGCAAAAAGTTTAATTTTATTCCTTTGTATTTTTATAGGTTAAGGCAGTTCTCTCTTATTTCAAGAAATATTTCTAAACAAGCACTTTTTTTCAGGCAAAAGCTTTGTTGCCAGAGAAAAACTTGTGAAATATATGTCAGTACTAACCGTACTGTTGATGCTAATAAATAATTCAATCAGTTTCAAAGTGACAATCGCACCAATTGAAACTGATTTTATAAAATTTTTCCCTAAGTATGTAACCCCTTCACAACATATTTGCTCTTTGCAGTAAATACCAACCAAAACTCTTTGCTATTTTTGTCTGGCTAGTTGAACATGCACGAAATGAACCTACCTTCAACTGTTGCTGAGGAAAGCTTTTTATTCATGGTCATATTTGTGGCTCACTAACACTTTTGACTGTTTTCAATAAATCTATTTTGGATGTCAAAACAAATAATTTTGGTTTTTCTTCTCTTTATTATCAATATCCAGAAATCATGGGATATTCATGATATAATTTGGGTTCATCTGAAGAAATGAAAGACTCTGTTTTTCTTTCCAAAAAAATAATGCATTAATGTTTTTTTTCTCTTCTTTTTTTCACATGCACCGCATACGTATAAAAGGCTTATAGAGTCTCTAATTTATCTCCAATTAAACCCCTTTCTCTTTCTTGAACTTTAAGTGCTACAAGTTTCATACATTTTATATTGTATTCAATAACATTATTATTTGACAGTAAACAAAATATAGAATTTAGCCCATTGTCGTGCTTTGTTTGGTTTGATATTCATTTGTAAAAGCATTTAATAATTCAAAAACCTGTTATAAAATCAATTAAGTATCAGAAACCACTTAATAGAAGAAATAGGTAAACCATAAGCATACTTTTTTTCATCTAGGATAAACAGAAGGAAAATGATATCACTGAATTAATTTAATAACTATTGAATGAAAAGTAAAAAAGTTAATTGTGCAGAAATAACTAAACTCAGTAAATAATTTTAAGAAAAAATTTAAATTAATTTGTTTTTTTTTCACACTATAAGAAGGAACAGTGTTATGGAGTATTAAATGCACTTTTTAATAGTAAAGTATTGTTCAGAAAAAAGATATGGTGTCAAAGAATTTATTGCTTAGCAATGAGATCTCATGCAGATCATGAAACGACTTCAAAATACTTATATGTAATAGCTCTTTAAACTAATTTTAACTTCACATGAACAGCAGATGACCTGATAGTTGAAGCAGCTTGTGAAGCAAAAATATTTTATGATAAGATAAAAAAAAGAGCATAAAAAATTAAAAATTGGGAGGAAGTAGTAAAATATAAACTTCCCTTTAAAAATAGATTTGGCAAGTATGAAAATGGAGGGAAATTTAAAAATAGAAGAAACAGGTAAAATAAAAATAACTTGCATACAGCTATAACTCCTGGCAAGCAACAAGCATTGCAAAGACCCACAGCTTTTGGCCTTTCATAACTTAATTTTTCATAGGTACTGTCAGATTTTAGTAGAGGCTGTTTATCTGGCCCATTGTCATTGGGATCTGGGAGACCTGTAATTAAATATATACTTATTGCAACATAAAATAAAAATAAAATATGCAAATTGAACTTTTGTGATACTTTAAAAGAAAATAAATGGTGATTTTGCTGTAATAATGAACAGGTTAATAATGATTTTAGAGTAACCCAGAATAAACTAAATGGATAATTTCATGAAAATTTGTGGAATTCAATTAATTAAAGAAGAAACATTCATATTATTTTAGTGATAAAAAATTGACAATTTTGTTTATTTATAATTTGTTAAATATAAAACATTCCAACATTCTTTAAGAATCTTTTTCTTGCTCTTCATGTCCTCAGAAAAAAAGTCTGCAATCTCTGAAGCACGTTCGCTGCTTCATTAAACGATGGTAATGGATTTAAAATCATCACTAATAGATTTTATCATCCCCACAATTAAAATCACCAGTGATTCACAAACCATCAGATTGATATCACATTATGAGTATTTCAAATAAATATTAAGCTCAGTATTATGCTAATTGAATAATGGTAATATTTTTCTCATTTGGCACTATTATTAAACTATCATTTTTGATACTGTCTTTAAAAAATTTTATAAGCAGAAAGTTCTAATTCTAAAGCTTAGATCACATTTTTTATTTATTTATTTTTTTAAAGTTTGCACCAGAATTCAATTGAGCTAAATACAAGCTATTGGCTCAAGGGCTTGTAAAGGAAGGCTCTATAAGGCAGTAAAGGAATCAATGATTCTTAAAACACATGGTTGTAATTTACTAGTGTGGCATGCAAAAAAAAACTTTATTTCAACATTCTATAAATCCAGTTTCTAGTGATCTGAACATTGCAATAAGCAAGATGACATAGCAATTTTTTTGTAAGTTTATCTAAATATTCAATGAAAATGACCTACGTCATACAAACTGTTTATTAAATCTGTAACTTGCAGGATAAGCTTTAAAACTCTTTTAGCAGCATGGGTTTTCAGTACCACATCAAGGAGTGCCAGTTTTTGGCTTCCATAAACAATAGAACAGATCAAAACAGTTTATCCCTTGATAAATACCTCCATGAATTTGCCTTCACCTTTTACTGTGTATATCTAATCTGGACAAAGATTAAAATGCAACCAGTTTCATCAGTTGTAATTAAAATGCAGCACCGATGTCAATCAAAGATGTAAGCCTGTTTTCTTGCCACTTTTCAACAGAGGTTTCTTAAATGCTTGCCAGTTCACCACTTATTGAATGATAAGCCCAGCCCCATAAACATATTAAATCAGCCAATTCGGCCAGTGTTATTCAGGGCTGTCTACCCACCCACCTGCCCAAAAAAAATGGGTGGGATTTACCACAACAAAAATGTAATTCCAATTCACTAGTATATAAGGCATGTTAACTCAATACCTATGGTGGGGTACCTTTTCATAGATGAAGGTTGACATCGTCGATAACTTCTATCCCCACAATATGCATGACTAATTATTCATAATATTTGGTTAAAATATAGTAAATTTTAAGACAAAATAAAGAATTCCCCATTCAAATCAGTTTAAAAGTATGAGTGCTCCTTGTAGTCATCACTACTGCTTCCCAGTCTATATTTTATTTATGTAGATTACTTTTCATCATTAATAATCCTTCTGAGGGCTAATTTAAAAAAATACTTAATAAAACTTCTAAGCCTAGCTAAGTTTAGATAGCATACTATATTTTTAAAAACATTTTATTTTTCTTGCCCTCTTAAAATATAGCTTCAATATTTTTTCTGCCTTTATTAGCATAAATTTAAATCTTATTATTATATACGTTAAGTGTATTACCAATGTCTGTTTTATAATGGTCAAAACTCTGTATATTGATTTTATTAATAATAGAACTTTTAAAGAAGTATTTTTAAATCATGTCTCTTAAATATCATAATTTCTATAGAATCACTCCTGGAAAGTTATGCTCCAAACTGTATTCTTACAAGATAAAAAAAACCATTTCCCCACTTCACTAAATAGAGCTGTATAAGATGGAAACTCTCTTCCATATTTTCCCATTTTAAAAACTAACAAAAAGTAAGTAAATTCTTAATTAAAGAAATAATAAAGTGCTGAAAATTTTTGACTTTGTTAAAAAAATTTATAACTTTGAAAAATTAAGCATTTTGAAAATATGAAAAACAGGGTGGCAACTCAAATCAGGTTTCAAATTTTCCTGATTTTTCCAGGTAAAAATCCTAAAATTTCCAAGTCAATGCGCTTTTTTCCCTCATAAAGATTAGGTTGGGTACAAGAAAAATGTTAATATTATAAAGTATTTTATTAAAAATATTATTTTTTAATGTTATTTTATCATCTTTGACTCAGGGGATAGAGTGCTAGCCAGGTCCCCTTATGGGAATGAGGTGACCTGGAAAGGTTCTCTATTCTTTAAGAAACCATGGGAGTTTAACAGGGTTATAATGAACCAAATTTTGATGCAGGCGAAGTATTGCTAAGTTGATGGTATTTCGACTGTTTGGCAATAAATTTTCGTCTAAAAGTGGGTATAACAGTTGGTAAAATAACTTTAATTAAGAAAATTAGTAAATAATTTAAATTAGTAAAATTAAAAAAATTCCAGCTTTTCTTTAAAAAATCTCTGATTTTTCCAGGTTTCTGTCCAAATTTCTATGATTTTTCCAGGTTTTTTTCAGTACATAAAATTTCCCTGATAATTCCAGGTTACTATTGATTCTTTGGCAATGATGTTATAAGGTGGGTGGCCACCCTGGAAAAAAAACGATAACAAAAACGAAAAACTTAAGTTATTTTGTTAAAAGACATCAATTTTTTTTTCTTTCTTACATATACAATTACAATGAAAAATTGTGACTACAGAATGTTTGTTGAGAGTAATGAAGTTGCATAAAAAATAAAAACTTATAGTACATAATTACTGACTTACGACCTTAGATACACAAAAATCTAACTGATACAAGTATGTATTAAACTTTAAACACAAAACTAGAAATAAGTAGATGGGTGAGAGATTTTTACATCTATAGAGAGACATGTCATTATAAATATATGTAACATAAAAAGCTTCTATTAATCTTTTTATGTTTTTTCTTTCTTATAAAACAATTCCTAATTTATTATTCCAATCGAAACACTTTCTCACATTTTTAAAAAGCCACATCCTGTTCTTAAATCTATTTTTGGCTCAAGAATACATTCATTAAAAGTAAGATATTTTTCCCCTTTGCTCTTTGTGGGAGTTGTATGACCTATTTGATAAACCAATTACAATTACTAAGATTTCCCCCTTTCCCTAAATTGAAACATTTTACGGATTTACTTTGCAAGATTTTCCCTAACATATAATGAAGAACATAACATTTTGTGACCACTTTCATAGCTGATCTCTGTCTAATAATTAATAAATAAATTTTGTACCCTCCTTTCTTGCCTAAGACCTGTTTTAATCCTTCCACTTGGCAATGATGTTATAAGTCATCAAAGATATGTAATATCGCATTTAAAATTAAATCAATCGGAAGACGGTACATCAAAAATATGAAATAGCTCATTCAAACGGGCAGTTGGAAATTTATCAGACAAATTCTTCTTCAACTCATGGCAATTCATAATTCATCCAGTATATTCAACAAAAAATATATTTTTCAATCATCAAACTTTTCGTTTATATAAATGATACCTACACCCAGTGGAACTTAATGATCATCGACTTTTGATTTGTGACACAACATTTTGTTACCACTTTTATAGCTGATCTCTGTCTAATAATTAATAAATAAATTTTGTACCCTACTTCACTGCCTAAGACCTGTTTTAATCCTTCCACTCGGCAACGACGTTATATATATATATATATAATATACCTGAATTGTTTCCGCCGTATTTAGCCTATATTTTTGTAAATATACTTTTAAAATTGTTTTAAATGTTATCATTAAAATAAAACTCNTATATACATATATATATATCCTTCAACAATTTCACATTCAACATTAATGAATAAAAAAGAGCAACAACTATTTTGTAAAAAAACATGTTTAAAAAGAAAGTGCAAATTAATGTGACTCACCAACATCACGAGGAGAGGATACAAGACTGAAGAGTATGACAATTCCAAAGGCAAATGTTACACTTGATGTGATTAAGAAGGAATACTAGAAAAATAAAATGACATTTACATAGGATGAAATATTTCGTGAACACATAAAAAAGAAATAATCAGAATTCAATAAACTAGCAGAGAGAATTTGTCATATGCATAATAATTGAACTTTTATCTTGAATACACTTAGTCCTTTTTTTTCTTGTTACAATATTTCTAAACATTTCTACTATGAGAACATTAACTTTAAATAATGACAAATGAAAATCAAGGTAATCAGTAACAGTAGAAACAATTCAAAGCGGCCACATTGCATATTTCATTCAACTTCCTTTTGTACAATTAACATCTCAAATTCATGTATGCATTGAATCTACAAGCTTCTGGAAGTACATCTAATTATATCTAGATAGTACCATGCATTGGTTATGCAGGTCTTAGGATCCTGCAAATTAGGCAGAGGAGAAAATTGCTGTTGATTGAACCTAATTAACATGCCCCAAATATTTTCTATAAAGTGAAGACCCAGACTTTGGAGGAAAGCATTGAAACACAGATTGATGCTCATCGAACCAATATTCAACACTTTGTGCACTATGCATAGTTGCATTATTGTCAATGAAGTATACGTCATCTTCTAAGTAAATATTTAATTGTATGGGATACCCAGTGTGAAGAATTGTGGCAAACCAGTGACATTGTCAAAGAGCATTACAAAGTTTTTGCAGAAAGATATTTAATTTGGATAAGCAAAAAATTTTGGTTTCGTTGCTGTAGAATTTTTTGAAAGATGTATCTTTTACTGAAGATTTATAATCAAATGATGCCGTTCTTATGTATCAGAGGAGGAAGAAATGCTCCCAATTTTTCTATTCTCCTTTTGGAATAATCCCAGATCAGAAGGTGAGAAATCATCCCGTCCATTAGAAGCAAACCTCTGCTTTTAAAAAAAGCACCAGGTCATCTCCTCCACACCATATCTAACCAATCTATTATTATTTCTTTACACATCCAACCTTTTTTGTTCGCTTTCACAATTATGCCGGGTGGGATTGCCTTTCGGTAACGTTTCTCTCTTAAAAATAATCATCTCCATTTGCTTTCTTTCATCTTTTCTCCATTTGCAATCTTTTCTGCATTTGCTGTAGAAGCTAATACACAAGTAATGGATGTTTTCTCCTTCCCAGTAGTACTTATTGGAAAACTCATTGTTTCTGTTTTGTCAACAGTTTTGCTAGCAGGGCAATCAAATGTTAAGGGTGTTTTGTCCAAGTTTATCAGGGTGCATAGCCAAATCTTTCAACAAAAAATAAGTACTTTTAAGTACTTCTTAAAAACTCAAAAAAATATTTTTAAGCATTATATGCATTGACAAAACGCAAAATAATTTTCAAAGACTTTACATGAGCATGATAAAATAACCAGTTTCTGACTAAGAACTCTTTTCTTGATTATATTAGCCATTATAAAAAAAAGGTTTTTCAGTTTGATATCAGATGGTAGAAAATGAAGCCTGAAATTGAGAATATCTTGCAAAATGCAGCAGAGTTGCACATGGGAGTGCAAGAATCTCACCAAATCCCCAAGCTCAGCAGACGCAAATGTGGACTTTCAAGAATTTCACTGAACACGTAAGATGATTGGCGCTTTCATACGCTATGGACCGACGGGATGCCGAAATAGATTGTGATTGAATTACTTGTTAAAACGTTGAATTGAACAATGCGAAAAGCATGCGTTTGCTTAACGCGTGGCAAAAATTGACATGGTAAAGAAAAAAAATCTAAGCACTTTTTAAAAACACCCAATGAAAAAAGCACCTATAAGGGCTTTTAAAAAACGAAAGTCGAAAATAAGCAACTTTTAATAGCGCTACACACCATGTTTATAATTTCTGGGGGAGAAATTTTTTCCACATCAAGTTTTTTGACTAAGTCTTTTTTTGAAGAAGTCTTTTTTTTTTCTTCCAATTTTCTAGAAGTTCTTTCCCAGCAGTGGTCCTAGTTCTTAAAGATATTTTTTTTCCTTTCTTGAAACGATAGCACCAACTTGGGAAGCCTATAAAACCCTGAATGCCCAGCTGGCTAGCAATTATTTTAGCCTGTAGATGAATTTTTATTGTCGATACTGGGAGTCCTTTGTCTCATTGTTCTTCAATCCATTTAGCTAAATCACTTTCCAATTGTGGAAATTTTACTACTCTAGACCTTCTGCCACAATTTTGTTGGGCCAAATTCAAAATTATTTCTTTATTTGCTAACCATCTATGAACACATTTTTTTTTCATTTACCTCAAAATCTCGAGCAGCAGTTCTTCTTCCAATTTGATCCGCGTTAGCAACAATTTTTAATTAAAAAGCTGAAGTTACGATGTTGTGAAGACATTTGTTAGTTCTAAAGTACTAGAAAAGTACAATATTAAAACTAAAGTACTATACTCTTAAAAAGAACATACGATAGCTAACTTCATCAAAAAATCCAAATTTCTAAATATAAGTTTTATACACATAAGTTCATGCTCTGAAAACAAGAAGGGGAAGAAGGGGTAGCAGTAAGATAAAAGAAAGAGAAGGAAATGTATTAATAATATTCTGTAGAGCTGGGGAAAGGAGCTAAAGAAAAAGAATGTGAAGAAAGCGTGCAATATGTTGAAATACATGCGACCCCCCTCCCATTGCTAGGTCACCTTATTCCAGGTGCAACAAGGAAGAATAACTATTTCATTCACTAGTTACAATAGTAACGGTCAAATGTAACGGCAGCCTGTGAAATGCAGATTCTTCAGTGACCTACAGTAAAGAAAATTAATGGTTAAAAAGAAAAGTGGTAAAAAGAAAATTAACGATAACAGTAGTCATAGGAGGGATAAAACTTGTGGAAGGATTCCATGACGTTTAAAATATTTATGACATCGACAGCCCAACATAAATTTAGTGTGAGTAAAAATAAGAATGAAGCATTTCCCTCTTCTCTTCGGACTGTGAAACGTTTCAAATTTGGAAGGGAAAGATAAAATATTTCTTTCTTTCTCCTCTCAACCACTGCTATCGTTAGCACAATGACCTGTGTGAGGAAGGGTTTGGAATAACAGCGAAACATACCGAAAGTTAAACAAATTGTTCTTTTGATCACTAGTTGTAAACAGGAGATTTTAATTTTTCCTTTGTTTTTCATTTTGTTTCTAAAATTTGATTTATTATGAAACTGTTCTTTTAGCTGGGTTTATTCTAGCTGCATAAAAAAGAAGAGATGAATTCTGAAAAGAACATGTTTTCTCATAATTAAAAAATCATGGCTCTAAAGAAGGATATCCAATTATGAAAATAAAAGTTCTTATTGTTTATCATTAAAAAATTTAAATTTTTAACCAAAACAGTTAAACATAGATAAAAATCATTTTATAACTACTTCGTAAGAGAACTTAATAAAGAAAGAAAGAAACTACGATTGCACTGAATTTAAAAAGGAAACTTTTTTCTAATAAGATGAAATCTTTCATCTCCAAATCTTACGCTTCAAATATTTATTATATATATATATATCAGTGATAAATAAGTTTACAGCTAATAAGAAATAAGGAAATATTTAAAAAGTTCATTTTTGATTTGTAGATAAAGGAAATGCTGAAGTAAACAAGATGAAAAATTTTTTACAAAAAAAATATAAAATAAAAAGAATACTTATTTTCAAGAAGAAAAAAATAAATTATGAATTTCAATGACAAATGAATGAATTTAGTTTCTGAGACTAAAGCAAATGTTTTGATTAAAATATATTAATAGTTCAAAGTCTTGTTCCATTTTATTTTTGGTATTTTCTTTAAACTTAGAAGTGGGATTTGTTTTGAAGAACATTTTTTTTTCTATTTTTAAATTTTTTTTCTTTCTTTCGAAAATTAGTCTCTCTTTTTGCGGTCGCAATTTGACAGTTCATACATCAGTCAACGGCAGATCGGTGTGAATTTATATACTCCCGTGATTTCTTTTAATTAGCCGTGTTTATTTAATGCAGAAGCATACTTTTCAATTCCTATTTCTTATATATTGAATGCATTGGTTCGCCAAAGGAGCAGAAATTTTTAATCAGCTGATGATTTATAGCTGAATTTATAGATGAGAAGAAGAGAGTTAAAAATAAGGCATACTAGTTCAATTATTCTTAAGTTTCAAATCAGAATTTGTAACACCAATTGCAGATGATGTCATACGGTTTTTTGTCAGTCGAAAACTTCTTTAATCAAACTATATTTTAATGAAAAGAATAAGAAAAACGTTTTTAGAGCAAATATTATGAAATAGGTTTGTAATTTTCGAAAATATTCAGTACACATCTGTTTTTAAATAAATCCAATGTGATCGAAAAATTATCTCTTGTGGCTCGGGGAAAATTGAATTCTTCTTATAGACCTCATCGGTACATAGGTCGCACATTGTGTCAGTTCAACTTTTAAACACATATAGGCCGCGGCCCATCAACCGGATAATACTGTAGTATGGGTTAAATTACTGAAGTATGGGTTATAAAATATATGCAAGCTTCAATGTTCCAATACCTTTGCATGTTAAGAAATGAGATTAAGAAGCTTTTATTCCTATGGAAAAAAACTACTCTGTTGGAAAATATTATTCTTTTCTCCGCACTTAAAATGGCTTGTTTATAGCTTATGGAATTACTCTGAACAAAGATCTATGCCTTTGATTTATTATGTAAAATATCACAAATAATATATAAATTTAGATTTATCTCTTTATACCTAATATTTGAGAGAACTGAAAAATATTAATTTCAACCAGAATGAAAAAAATGATTTACTGAAATTTTTATTAATTAAATACATATCATTTATTGTTTTTTAATTGAAAAAAAGACTGTTTTTTAATAAATTAAATGTTATAAACTTTAGTCTAATTAGGACATATTAAGTGAGAATGCCATACAACAAAATCATGGAAATAAATACTATAACTAAACCAAATTTTATTTGCAATAAATTTTTTTTTAATTCTAAAATGGTATAGCTATAAAATAATACTTGATAGATTTAGCATTCGTAAGTTTATTTACCTTAACTTTTTATGCAAAAACAAGCATAAGAAAAATAAAGTTATTTAATAAACATAAATATAAATAGTTGAGGTACATGTTTGCCATTTCTTCTAATTACACTTGAACCAGCTGAATACCCGCTTTTCGCAAGGGAATATTTAAAAATAAATTTAAAAAACCAATAAATCAGTATTGAGAAACACTACAAAATCAGGAAATTAAACTGAAAATCATACACCGACACAATTAAAGAACTTGGAAGAACCAGACAAGAATTTTTTGGGGGGAATTAATGAATCAGAATTAATGAAATTTTTAAAAAAAGTGGTTGCATAAATACAGGTATGTTTAATGTAACAGAACTGTTCTTGCTTTCACTTAAATTTTAACGTAACTAATTACATCAGTTTTCAGAATGCTTGCATGATTTTTATTTCAAATTAGGTCATGGTAAATAAATAAAAACAAAGAAATATTTGTCTCACTTTCTAATAAATTGGTAATAAAATAGTTCAAACGAAAAATTTTCTTTTGCTCTGAAAATGTCACTAGCCTGTTTCTTCTATTTCTTTTCAATTCTTCTGTTTCTTTTCAATTAACATAGCTAAAATAATTTCAATTTTTTAATTTAATATTGTATGTTGTTATCTTCGCTGGTTTTATGTTATTGAAGTAAGCAAAGCATGATGTTCGTAATTCGTATTGAATAAAGATAAAATGTATTTAACATCTCTTGGCTTAATGCTATTGCTCATGGTAGATTCATGATCGTTAAAATTCCCCTTAAATTAAACACTTAATTCCAAAATATAGGTATTAAAACTGCTTGCTACAGTGTTAAAAATCACCAAATATATCAATAAAATATTTTATCCCTATATAAGTATATTTGGTACTTATTGTATAACCCTTCAACATTTAGTTTATACATATTTGTCAGTGGCACAGTCAACTAAAGCCGAAATTTTTTTTTTTAAATATACATACCAACTTCATTAGGATTTTGGAGCCTGACCATTTCTCTATCTGACTTTTAATTTACTGTTAAAATATTTATAAGTAGTGGTGGAAAAAATTTCTTTTATTTCTAATTCTTTAAAATATCAATACACTGGATATTAATACCACAGGAAAAAATATTTTCTGAAACTGCGGAAAACCCGTTGTAGAATTCTTATCAGAACCAATTTGCCAATTACCATAATACCAGTAGTACATATTACCGTCAGTGATACATATGAATTAAGCATCATCTGTGAATGGGAATTTTTTATGGTTTTCTGAAACAAAATTCCCTTTAATCTTTCTTCCATGAGCTTGACTCTTGAGCACATAGCTTATTTTATTTTACTTCAATTAATACACATTATCAATATTAATTGAGCTTTAGTATCAATAATAATATGGAGATTTTTTTATGGTTACCCAAAACATGTATCTAAAAATAAGTATCTTTTCTACTTATTTTCGCTTTTGAGTTCAGAAGTTACTTTTTTATATCAATTAATACATATTACCAACATTAATTAAGCATCATTGTCATCAATGATAGTATGACGATTTCTTACTGTTGTTCTAGACAAATAAATACCTTTACTTCATTTCTTTTGTTTTCTAGTATATTGCTTATTTCTTTTATTTCAATATGCATATATTACCCTAATTAATTAAGCATAATTGGTGTAATTAAGCCTCATTGGTGCCAATTTTTTTATATTTCTCCTAAACGAATTGGCATCACTTTCCCATTAAAACATTGGATGCCCCGCTAATTTTACATGGCCTGCCTGTCTGGCCAAAATGATTTTCCAGTATGCGTTGCATATTTTGATGAAATATTATTAACAACTAAAGAGTTAATTTTTGCAATCATTCATGACACATTTAATTCACTGAGGTCACCGAAAACCTCCATGGTATTCAACGTGTTAATTTTTGCTTTTGAATAAATAAAAAATTTCGTATTCCATAACCGTTAGTTTTAAATAAGTAATTATTTAGAAACACATTTAAAAGGATTAATATAAATAAAATAAAAGCAGGTGGTATCAGACAAAGTACAAATTTTGTGACGTAGACCATGTGTGCTACCGCGTAATGTTCATTGAATTCATCTGGCAAAGCGAATATAAAATAATTAAATACGTGCAATAAACTATTTTTTGACGAAACTATAAGCTAGCAATTATCACTGATGTGTCTTTAAAATAAGTGAAAATTGATTCATTAAATTTAAAAAAGTGGCTAACGCTTAACCAATCAAAAATTCCATTAGGTTTTTTGCTCATCCTGATAGAACGATTTATCGTAGAATGTTCTAATGTTGACAGTGACTTTCCTCGTGCTTGAAGCGATAGTCTATAAAGGACATATACACACACAGACATATTACATTCATTTTTATATATGTAGATTACTTTTATATTAACAAATTTAATTTGAAAAAAATTACTTATTTTTTAAAATAAAATTATTTTTATAATTTTCAATAAAAGATTTTTTCTTTCTGTATTTGTTCTATCAAAACAAATAAAAGAAAGATTTTAAACTAATTACATTATCATATCACATAATTATATTTGAGAAAAATCTTGAGAAAAAGAAGAAATTAGCAACTATGCAACAATAATCAGTATTAAACAAGAAGAAAATTCTTCAATTTAATAATATCTACAGTTTTTGATAACTTATATACATACTTGATAACCATAATGTAGAACAATATTGACCATACACGTTCCAACAATGTTTCCAACAGATGGAGATGCACCCCAAACACCCATCACAAAGCCACGACTATTGAATAAAACAATTGTAATTACACAAAAATTATCAGTAATTTAAGAAAAAATTTTTTAGAAAAATGTATTACAAGTTTAAAAGGGTTTATGAAGTAAAATAATATACAAATTAATTGACTGTTAAGTTTTATGGCAAAAATTTGGTTATTCTCAAACAATATTATAGAAGCTGGTTTGAATGCAAAAAATGATAATTAAGCAATTAATATTTAGCAAACACATAGCTGTTAAGTTATTAATTAAAAAATTTATACATTCATTTAAGTTACTTGTTTTATGATTCAGCAAAACAAAATACTTTTTATAACATTTGATTAACTTCTAGTTATCTTATTATCTTCCTTTCAGATTTCTAGTAATGTATTTTAAGTAAAAACATTGTTTTTAATTATTTTAAAAAGCGCTAAAACACATCTTTTTAAAAAATGGGATAAAAATTATCCTACATATATATACATATGCAATGAAACTGCTCAGGAGCGACCACTCTCTGTTTCAAAGTAAAATGGTTATTAATGGAGGTTGGTAGTTCTTAGAAGTTACTTCTATTGCTACTTCAAAATGTTATTGAAGGTACATGATTTTTCGTAAGTTATTTTAATTTTGCTCGGTGGTATTTTTACAGTGCGAAAATGCCACTTACGTTGGCGTTACGAAAACCGAATCAATGAAAAAGTTTACCGTCAATAAAAATGACCCCAACTGATATAATTATGCATAAAAACAAATTTACCAATCATGAACTATTTTAAATAAATAAACAATTATGTTTTTTATTCAAGTTAACAATTAATTATGCATCATAAAAATTAATTTACTTTAAAAATGAGAGGTGAGATTGTTTGAGAGGCTTAGTTTATTCTAAAAGAACTTTTTTTTCTAAGTTAACTTTTAAACTCTAAAATTAAATCATCAATAGCATCTATCACTTATATATATGCAACAGATATATATGTGTGTGTGTGTGTTTTTATATTACATAAAGCTGCTTCGCTTACATTATTTCTATAGGGAAATTTAAATATAAATTTTCTATTCAATATTATACTATTTTATTCTGTATGTTAAGATGAACAAAAATAAAAAAAACTTTTCGGTAAGTAAAAAAAAAAAAATATGGCTTACTTTTCTGAAAAATTTTACAATATATAACATTTGTTTACGAGGGGGTTCAGAATTACTAAAGGGGTTTAGAATAATCAAAAAATAATGAATTGACTGTAAAAAAAATTTTATAAAGATATCGATGCAGAAAGAGAGCATTTAAAAAAAAATAATAAATATTAAAAAAAAAAATCAGAAAATTAAAAACCTAAATTCCTTTTTAGGTCAAGTTCAGTGATTTTAAGACCTGATTTAAGTTTCATTGCATAAAAAGAAAACATTTAGGAAAATTGCATAAATGTAAAACATGTAAAAAATTATTTTTTTTCACAATTATATTAATAACAATAATGAGCAAAAAAATGTGTTTAAAAAAATATTCAGGAGGAGTGAAGAGTTAACTATACAGTAGAATCTCAATTATCTGTCACCACGAGTCATATATGCAACAAAAACTCAAAATTGAGAGTATATAAACATTTAACTATGAGAAAAACTACTCAAATCAATTAGGGAGTAAAATAAAGTTTAATAAAATCCCTCATTTGTGTTTTACTTTTCTATTTTTAGTAATGATACAATATCATGAAAAAAATTGATGATTTTTTGTTTTCTGTTTATTAGAGATATTCAGCCATTGTCTTTACAATATAACTTGAGTATTATCAATCATTCAAATACCGGAATATCATGGTTGTTAATGGAATTTAGTTGTTTTCACAATTTCAAGTTTAAATTAAACATATTCCAATTGGTTAGCAACTAATTGATCATTGATACATTTTCAGTAGGCAGGTAAGTAAAGTGATGCCAGCTTAAACATCTCAATTGTCATTTTCTAGAAGTCAAATTTTGGAATCTTTATCACAACATTAATTGGACTGAACTGAACTGAATTAAATGTATGGTTCAATAACACAAGATCCAAAACTGAATCAGTATTTGGGTAACATTAACTGGAATAATGATGAAACCTGCATTGGGACACTTTTAACAGGTGTCAAAAGAAGCATCACGTAACCAAAGGATCGTATGATCTGGCTTTGGATAATCTGGATTCTACTGTGATTATAAAATTCAAAATGTCATTCTATTACATACAAAATTGTTCAAGAATAAATAACCCTTTACCTAGATTTTCCAAAAAAGTTGCCAATAACTGCTACTACAGTGGGCCAACCAGTTGATTGTAAGAAACCAGTTAGCATCCAAAAAAAAACATACCATATTTTGCTGTACAAATGTAGCCATTCACTAACAACTCCAAACATGAAAACCTAAAAATTGAACTTTCATAAAGCATTGATTTCATAATAAAAAGAAATTTCTAAAAATACAAAATTCTTGTTGACACTTAAAAAAAAGAGAAGCAAAAAAATACTGTTTTATTTTTAATTCTTTCCCTGAAATATGTTTTACACATACTCTTCTATACATGTAACAGAAAAACACTAATCAGGATGTTTTAATTGTTTTTCTTGAAAAATACTTATTTTTTTTCTCTCATTAAAAATTAATAAAAATTATACAAAATTTAATTGTATAATTGATATATTAGTGGCATAATTTATATGAAAGATATTATTACAAAGTATATACATACACTTATTGAAGACGAGCACATACCAAATCCAAGAACATATTTTAAATTCAATCTATCACCAATGGCACCACTAATAAAGAGTCCCTATAAATCAAGCAATATAGCAGTTTTATAATCATAAATAAAATTATAATTTATGTAAATAAAATATTATGATCCGAATTATATGTGAATAATCTAAAAAAAGGGGAGTTTTTCTGTATGAAAATAAGGCAGGAACAACATAATAGGCATAAATAAACAAGCTGATAAATTATTTTTACAATAGGAAAGAGTACAATTATAATAATAGTAATAGGTAAATACCATCATCAGTGACAAAACACAGAACTTTTTGTTATTTAGTGTGTCAGCACAGATGAATACACTTGCTCAGAGAACTCAAAAAAATGGTACTATTGTCCATTATTAAAAAATAATTTGATAAATTTATATTTTCTAGATATTTGAATACCAACATATATTAGGCAAACATCAATAAAATTTCTGCCTTAAATGCTGCTGCTTCAACATTAAAGATAAATGTAAAATCAAGAAGAGTTATTAAAAAGAATAAATAAATAAATTGAAATTTCATTAACAATGAGATCAAGCACCTGAGGTGCATAAAATTCTAAATCTTTAGTAATTTAGAGTAAGTTTTGATTTTATTTTTTGAGTGTGACTAAGTTTACTGGCTTTTGGGAATTTGGTGAAATATTTTATGTCACAAATAAAAGGATTTTTTTTACACACATGAGACAGTGCTAAGCAAAACATTATGAGATTATATAAAACTTAGCAACACTGCATGTTGATTAATGTGGCTACTAATGTAAATTCTCAAGTACAGTTGCTCCAAATACAAATGTGCACTGCATATTTCGTAAGTTATTTTTAATAACAAAAATGAACAATCAGAAAAAGAAACAAAAGAAAAACCTATTTATTAATAATTTTGTAATCAAAACACATTTTTAAATAGCAATAATTGAATTGAAATAAAATTAAATGTGTTATAAAATTGGGAATGATCAGGATTGGACAAAAAAAAAATTTCTATCTGCGTTTAAGAAATACATAGCTACATACCGGGGTTGGACAAAATAATGGGAACACTTCTCTACTAATCCATGTAGAAGGATGGAAAAAAACGTAAAATGATAAAATAAAAAAAAAATTACGAAAAACATTAGCTAACTGTAATGAAAAACGTCTTGCCAATCTGTAAAAGAAAGAAAGTCGTTTAAAAGAAAGAAAGTTTAATCTGTAAGAATCAGTTTCAGTAGTGAACTTTAACATTTTTTATATTGCATCCAAACTACATAATGTCTGAAAGAGGAGATTGTTTACAAACCATCCCATGATAATTTGCAAACTATAGAAAAAAGCATAATCCAAATCAATGTTCCCATTCTTGAGTTATTAGCGAACATACATACAGACAGATTTCGGTTTTTACAGGTTACAAGAGATACAAGGTTTAGTTTAAAGTTTATGGATAGGATTTTTTCACATTTCATATATTTTAATATTATTGCATACACTTATATGAGCTTTAAAAATTTTTAAATATTTTTAAAGATTAACACTTATTGAATTGTGATATGATAACTATTTAAAAAGATATTTTTTAAATAAATGTACTTTTTTTAAAAAAAACAACATATTGAGATGAAATATTTCATCATTTTTGTAAATATTTTTTACTTATGATAAGGTTAATATTCAAAGTATTATTAATAGATGCATAATGTATGAAAATATATAATTAAAAAAATATATAATTAAGAAAATATATAATTTAAAAAAAATTATAAAAATTTCTTTCAACACTCTTCAAACTAATCCTGGTACATATCAAATTAATTTTTTAAAAAATATTTAGTTACATTTTGTTTAATTACATTAAATTTGAACTAGATGGCTTGAATCAAACTTATCCTTAAATTGATATAATTCTTAAAGAAAACAACACAACATCACTTTGTATGTCAGTTATGCTTAGAAATCTTTCTCTTATTTTTTTCAATTTTCTTCATGATACCAATTTTGTCATCTGAAAATGATGTTTTACAAAATATTTCTACCAAGGACTTTAATTGAAATAGATCATATATAGCTAAAAAAAATTTTGTTTAAATAAAAATTTAACATGTAATTTGGTTGTCTGCCAAAATGGAGAAAGGTAGATTGTTCCTGTTTTGGGGGGATGTCCTCATAAGCCTGAGTAGGAATGGGCACCCCTATCAGAAATCATTGAAGTTTAATAAATGCCTCTTTTTCTTCATTAAAAAGAAAAAAAGCACGCATATATAATAGTTGAGTTTGTAGAGGGTAAAAAATTTCGTACTAATCTGATTTTGTGAATAATAGTGCTTCTAAAGGAGTTAAGAATTTGAAAGTAGACCATAAATTATTCATATGAAATCATTGAAAAATAACTCATTAATTGATTAAATACACATTATTCTATGAGTGACAAATTATATACGGTTCACATTTGAAATTACAGTAAAATTTCTAAGTAAGAAAATGTATAATCATCAATAATTATTGTACTTACAATTGCATATGAAGTCATGAATACAGTATCTAAAACTCCAAGAAAAAAAGATGCATCAACAGAATTATCAAATAAATGATGTCCATTCCATTTCTGTGAAAGAAAAATTCTCAAATTATAAATAGGTAGATAAAAGTACATTTTTTTATTTTTTTTTTTAGAAAAGTGAACAAGTTTAAGAAAATTAAAATTCATGGATGCAGTAAATTTCCAATTACAAGTAGAAGTGGGAGGCAACAACAACTGTAGATGAGTGAATTCCATGTATAATAATAAAAAATTTCACAAAGCACAAAAAAAGGAACACCTTTACAACTTTTGATCTAGTCACTTTTGATTTTCAGACACTGAGATACAATCTTAGTGGCTTGAGGGTTCAACCTTAATGTTAATTAACTAATGCAGATAATATTTTAAGAAAATAAATCTGACACAAAACACACTTTCTCTGGCTGAACATAAGGGTTATCTCAATTTGTAAACTTTTGCTTCCTTAAGCAATATTTCCCAATAAAATATTGATTTTGATAATTTAATGGCATTTGTTGCTTAAAATCCTCACTAAGAGTAAATATATATATATATATATATAAATACACACAGTATAGAACCTCTTATCCAGAAATCAAAAAACCAGAACGAAATTCGATAAATATTCCCGCCATTTCTTTTCTTAAAAAAATTTTTTCCTTCATAGTTGTTGTAGTTTTATTTACGTTGCACTAGAGCTGCACAATGGGCTATAGGCGAAGGTCTGGGAAACGTCCCTAAGGATGATCCGAAGACAGGCCATCACAATTTTGATCCTCTGCGGAGGGGATGGCACCACTTCGGTAGCCCGACGAACTGCACACGAAGTTGAGCACTTTACGCAAGAACAGTTTAACGAGGACTAATACCGCACACCCTCGATCCCTTCATAGACTGATCCAAGTGGCCACCCACCCGCACACTGACGGCAGCTAGTGATGCTGGACTTTCGTGTTCTACTGGGAACCATGTCTTAAGGATCATTCCACTGCAGGACTTCTTTTTTATCTTCATAAGATTTTAGGATTTTTCTTTCCTTTTTAAAAGATATTTACTTTACCATCATTTTAGAAATAATCATTAGTTCCTTACACTGTCAAGAGAAGTAAGAGCCCTGTACTAAACATCAATCATTCCCTTCCTCACCCCCTACATAGTTGTTTCCTTTCAATCATAGCTTAGTAAGAAAGGGTGACTCATTGAACACCTGTTTCCTTATCATCTGGCCCTTAACCAGAGGGAGTCATTACTACCAGCTTCTCACAGTAAGAGTCATCATGTCTGTTGATTGCTTAGTACTGGAGAGTTAAAACAAATAATTTTATTTCTCTTTTTTGATTCTTAGAAATCTCTTTAAGTACTCTCTACAAGGACTGCAGAACTCCTATTTTTCTGATTATCTGGGTACCCCTTTTTTTCTTGTTATTTCCTACTTTTTCTTATTTTTTTTAAAAATTATCTGCCATTTCTGCTATTCCCCCTTGAAAGATAGTGACAGCCAAAGAAAGGGGAATAATGACTGAAGGTCAAGAATTGCAACTGCACCCATTTTTCAATCCATTCATTTTGAATGGGGTGTTAGGAGGGGGCAGAATGTGGTAGAACATAAATTCTTTTTATTATGTCAGCTTCTGTGTCTGCTTGCCACTTTATGTTTAATTGGTGTGGAGGAGAAATAAAATCACTCAGCTTAATGAGGAATAAGATTGTGATAGATGTGTTTTTCCTTCTGATTTCGATTAATGATTTAGCAAAATGTTGAGACCCAAGTTAAACTCTTCTAGATAGTAAATGTGTGCCAGAATCATGGCGATATTGTCGCAGAATGTTAGAGAGTTTTTTGCAGAAAGATTTTTCCTTTGGGAAGTAAAAGATTTTAAATTTCTTTTCCACAGAAATTTTCAAAAGATTTTTTTTTTCATCCAGAATTATATTCAAACGATGGAATATTATTCTCGCGCATCGGAAGGGAAAGAAATGCTCGCGATTTTTCTCTTCTCATTTGAGAATAATAAAGAATAATGAAATAAAAAATTGTGTTTTTCTTTTGTCCAGAAATTTTCGAAGGATTCCTTCTTTTTTCTATCAAGAATTATATTCAAACGATGTCTCTCTCGCGCATAGGAGGGAAAAGAAACGATCGTGACTTTTCTCTTCTCATTTGAGAATAATGAAGTAAGAAATGGAGAGGATGGTTTTGAATCCTAACACCCTTTTTTTTTCCATTTTACCCTTTTTGCTCATTTTATATTAAGCCTGTATGTATTTTTATTTAATTATTTTTCTTCTTTCTTTTTATCTTATTAGACTTATGTGTATTACTTTATTGTTTTTCCTTCTTCTTAAAATTATTTCTAAAAATATACTTTTTTATTTGGGTTTGACAATAAAAAAAAAACGACATTTGGTAGCTATTCAGAAAGCCGGAAAAATCAGTTATCCGGAATAGTGATGGCCCGGACCATTCTAGATAATCGGTTCTCCAGAAATTACCAAAAAAAAATTTTTTCCCATCCAGAATTATATTCAAACATTGTCTTTCTCGTGCATAGGAAGGAAAAGAAATGCTTGTCATTTTTCCATTTTCATTTGCTAATAATGAAGTAAGAAATGGAGTGGATGGTTTTGAATCCTAACGCCCTTTTTTTTTTCCATTTTACCTTTTTTGCTCATTTTATATTAAGCCTGTATGTATTTTTATTTAATTATTTTTCTTCTTTCTTTTTATCTTATTAAACTTATGCGTATTACTTTATTGCTTTTCCTTCTTCTTAAACTTATTTCTAAAAAAAAATTTTTTTATTTGGGTTTGACAATAAAAAAAAACGACATTTGGTAGCTATTCAGAAAGCCGGAAAAATCAGTTATCCGGAATAGTGATGGCCCGGACCATTCTGGATAATCGGTTCTCCAGAAATTACCAAAAAAAATTTTTTCCCATCCAGAATTATATTCAAACATTGTCTTTCTCGTGCATAGAAAGGAAAAGAAATGCTTGTCATTTTTCCATTTTCATTTGCTAATAATGAAGTAAGAAATGGAGTGGATGGTTTTGAACCCTAACGCCCTTTCTTTTTTTTTCCATTTTACCCTTTTTGCTCATTTTATATTAAGCCTGTATGTATTTTTATTTAATTATTTTTCTTCTTTCTTTTTATCTTATTAAACTTATGTGTATTACTTTATTGTTTTTCCTTCTTCTTAAAATTATTTCTAAAAATATTTTTTTTTATTTGGGTTTGACAATAAAAAAAAAACATTTGGTAGCTATTCAGAAAGCCGGAAAAATCAGTTATCCGGAATAGTGATGGCCCGGACCATTCTGGATAATCGGTTCTCTACTGTATTTATGTATACAGTACAGAACTCGTTATCCGGAAATCAGAAAACCGGAACAAAATTCGATAGATTTTCCCACCATTTTTTTTTTTAATGTTTGTTCCTCATAAGATTTTTCTTTCTCTTTTGAAAGATGTTTACCTTACCATCATCTTGGAAATAATCATTAGTGTATTACTTCATCGTTTTTTCTTCTTTTTAAGATTATTTCCAAATATTTTTTTTTTAGTTGAGTTTAACAATAAAAAAAACGGCTTTCCGAAAAATCAGTTATCCGGAATAGCGATGGTCCCGATCGTTCCGGATCAGTTCCCTACCAGTTATCTGGAAAACCAAAAAACCAGAACAAAACCGATACATTTTCCCGCCATTTTTTTAAAAAAATGTTTTTTTCCTCATAAGATTTTAGGATTTTTCTTTCTTTTTTGAAAGATGTTAACCTTACCATCATATTGGAAATAATCATTAGTGTATTATTTCATCGTTATTTCTTCTTTTTAAGATTTTTTCCAAATATTTTATATTTTTTCTTAAGTTGGGTTTAACAATAAAAAAAACTGCTTTTTGTAGCGATTCAGAAAACCCGAAAAATCAGTTATCCGAAATAGTGATGGTCCCGATCGTTCCGGATAATCGGTTCCCTACTGTATATACCAAATACATTTTATAGGTAAAATATATCTTTAAATAAAAAAATATGAGTAAAATGTTATTGTTGTCTCATGTCCTCAATACACATTTCTGAATTTCCTAAGCAATTTACTATATTATGAAAGTGTTATGCAGACAAATGTATACATATTCTAATATAGTTCAACTTCAATATATATGATCAATGTTCTTAAAATAATTTATATATTTTCTTCTACACATCATTTTGCATGTATCCCCAACTTTTGTGTAATTCCAAGCACAAAAGTACAATAAAATACTATAAATGGCTCTAGATGAATAAAATACAACTTCCAGGTTATGAAGAACACTCAGAGCATAGTACAATATAATTGCAGTACAATTTTTTTAAAGGTTTTTTAAGAAATTACAAGCTTAAAAATGCTGTGTATAGTTGATTATTGTCTCTCTACTTCTTTTTCTATGAAATGGCAAGCTAGTAAAAATGATTGATTTGCATAAAATGTAATTACTTACTTTCATAAAATATGGATACATCTATATCCACTGACACCTAAGGGATAACATTCAAAAGTCACCACTTTGAAATTTACAATGTTTGTATCTTATTATTTTGCTACATTATTGTATGGTTATTAGTTGCTATATAACAATATTGGATTATATATTTTATATAAATTAAAGCTAACATTATTATAATAATATTTTAATGCACTCGGAGTGCAAAAAGTTAAGTTATAATTTTAACAGCATTAATGTCTAGATGTTTGTTTTTTTTTCGCCAGTTTTTATTTAAAAAAAATTGTGAGTATAAATAAGAATTAGGTTACTTTAAAAAATATATATTGATGTCTGATAGAAATCTGCAAATATTTACTGACATTTCTTAATTGAAAAATAATTAAATATACACGTATATGTAATAATAAGATCAAGAATAAAACTTCCACTTGAATAAAAAGTAAGCGAACATTTCTCGGGCTGTTTGGGTGAAAAGTTTTAGCGATTGTAACGCACAAGATAAACAAAAATAAAATTATTTGTCATTTAAAAAGTACCACTATAGTCAATTTCTATCAAATTTTAAACAGTTTAGATTAAATATACCAGGGTTGGGTTTTTGACGTCAAAAAGTGGTTTTTGACATGACAAGGGTATAATACTGGTTTAAACAGTCAAAAACTGAAGTACGCCAAGAAAATATATAAACTTCAAAACTACCAACAGTTGCCATGCATTATATTAAAATTTAATTATACTGTAGGTAATCAGCAGGTTTTAAAATATTTTTTAACTAAAATTAAGGTAAAATAACAGATTTAAAATCTCAGAAATTTATATTCAAATGCATGTGCAGAAAATTTTGCACAAAAATTTTTTAAATATTTATATTTTGAAAAAAAAAAAATATTTTTTTTTTATTATATTTAAGAAAATTAAAAGTTTATTACTATGCATTTTTGACATATAACTAATATTTATAAGGAACTTACAAGTTATGTTGTATAAATACAAACTTGATACAAGTGTATAACAAAAATTTTTTAATGTTATACCGAGTATCTTTATTATCCAGTATGTTAATTTGAATTTAAAAGTAGTTATATTTATGAAAAATGATAAATATAATTCATATTGTTTATTATATTTATTTATAATTATTACACTTATCATTTTAAAACAATTTTTATCTCTTAATTTTTTTTCTCCACTCATATTAAGAATACAAATAATGTATATCTTAATGTATATACAAATAATATATATCCTAATTAAATACATAATGTCTAATTTTTAGCATAATCTATACTATACACTAAATTTGGTTATAAATAAATTTCTTAATAATATCACTGCAGATTTTCAATAACACATGAAAATGAATACATAATATTACAAAAGATATGAGTTTTCTAAAGTACAAGATCTTGGTTACTATTCAAAATAGTGTTTCTTCAAAATTTTAAATTTATTTTTTTCTAGAACATATTTAGAAACACTATCCTTTATAAAAAATATATAAATTTTATGTATTAATTAAATTTCACATATGAATATAGGTTTTTGACATTTTCGACATTTTTGACAGTGAGGTTTTTGACGTGACGGTTTAAACCATGGTTTAAACTGTCAAAAACTGTCACATGTCAAAAACCTGCCAACCCTGAAATATACGAATTATATTTTAAAATGTGAAACAAACAATATCTATTAAATTTTTAATTATTTTAGAGAAAATAATTTAAAATTTAATAGATATTGTTAAACAGAAAAAATTATATATTTTTTTTTTCTTTCAATTTATTGCCTTTAATGGCCTTTATAATTATGGTCCCAGTACACTAAAACCTGTTTTAAATTCACAAACAAGAGTTTCAGTTTCAAACTACTATGTGTTTGCCAACAAAATGTGGTCATACTTGAGGTAATATAAAAAAATAAGTGATACAAGGATGTTTTTACAATAAAAAAGCAAAAATTCTTAATGTTTCTTCAAAATTTTAGATATCTCTGCTCCTTCAAAAAATATTAACTTTTCAAATAAATACTATTTAAAACGTTTTCCTTCATTTGCTTAGTAATTATTGGTTCATACAAAAAAAAATACATTTAATGCTATCTTCATGTGGTTTTAAATAAAGGGGCAGTAATTATATCTTGCCATGAATTACAATTTAAAACTGTCACTAAATTTTTATTTTAAAGTTTTTCCCTTGCTGGTCATTGATTTATTTACTTAAATGTGTAGTCTCAATGTGAGAATTATCACTTATTAAGTTAATTATGAGATGAATTTTTCCTAATTGTCTTAGGCAAAAGTTAAAATTTTAAGAAAATTACCCATAACTTTTTGAGATGGATTTGGATTATTGGTTCTCAAAATAGGAGAAAAGATGGTTGTCATCTTGAAATTATGGTCAAAAAAGCAAGGTAAAACAAGAGAAGTAAAAACACATTCAAGCAATAACTTAAGAATTAAAGCAATCTAAAATTATCATTCTTAAACATGAAGTACTTACCTCATCATATATTCTTGGAAGTGATACATTTTCAGGAGTCCAGGTAGATGTTACAGTAACTTTAACATTACTAAAAGTCTTACGAGTAGCATGGAAAAGAGCGTAGCTATACATAAAAAAATAAAAAATATGCATGACTTCATTTAATTAAAGTATATAAAAATTAAATTTAATATTAGAAGTATCTAATGGGCAATTCCATGGAAAGTAAGACATAGTGGATGCCACAGCCAGATTTACGTGTAAGCTAACTAAGCTGTAGCTTGGGGCCCCGAGATGACAAGGGCCCCCAGATCCCACTTTTTTTCTTCGTTTTTTAAAGTTTTATTCGGAGATAGGGCCCTATGAAGCCCATTATAATTTTTTTTCTTTTTACATTTTCGGATGCTTTTCAAAATCTAATCGAAGTGTTTAAAAATATAAAATAATTGTTGGCTATACACACTTTTTATGTAAATAAAAAGTAAGGTATTAATTTCTTATTCCTTATACTATTTCTAAATGAATTTGGTATACTTAGTTTAATTGCATTATTTTATAAAAATAATTTATCGGTAATATTAATATTTAAAATAAGTGTAGAAGTCAAAGTGTGAAAAAATAGCCTTATTTCCATGATTGGATTTGACATTCAATGCTAAAGGCCATTTTTAGTATATATTTGTCTAAATAAATAGTGCGAAAGTTTTAGAACACAAAATAACTCACAGAGAAAAAATTACGGCACTTCTCTCAAAAAAGAAGAAAAAAAAAACAATTTTGGTAACAAAACCAAAATATATGGTATTTAAATCATTCATTTGGTAATTTTTTTGTTCAAAATGCAGCAGTTTATCGAAAATTCAGGTTTTTAAAATTATAGCTCTTATTACCACACATTTAATAAAAATGCAAAAGTCAAAAATAAAATGAACCGAATTAGTGATTATTATGCCATACTCTAAGGCAACGGTTCCTAATTATTATTTAGGCTTCCCTCTACAGAACCCTAAATAATGGCGGAAACCGATATTACGATTAAAGTTTATTAAGGTAATTATGAACGTTATAACCTAAAAAAAGACTATTTTAAAAATATTTAATTAGTTAATTAGAGAAATGAAGAATTTTCATTGTTTTATCATTAACAATCTTAAATAAGGTTTTATAGCCGATAGTTAAATTTGCAATCCTTGTGCTATATCTACTCAATTCTGAATTTATTTTTGGAGTATATACAAAAGCTGAAAATGAATAAGATAAGCCAAATTATAGTTTATTTCTAAATGAACTGAAGAGACTAGTTATGAACGCTATACAAATGAAAATTTAGAAATCATTTTTCTTTATAAAAGAATTTAGTTATTTTATATTGATTTGAAAAGTGTGGTAAAAAATATTAATGAAATATTTCATAAATGCTTATTTTTCTCCTAATTTGATCAACATTCAACACTTTTTGTTTTTAGAAATATATTCAGGGTTCATTCTAAGCGGGGTTTACGGGGCGGCCCGCCCCGTATGCCCTTTTGATATAAAATATCCGCCCTATTGCCCTTTACTCCTTTTATCCTGCCCTGATATAATTAAATGCGCCCTGTTGTGTCCCCTCCAAAAAGATACCACTTTCCTGTAAGNAAAATACAGTACAGAACCCTATCCAGAAATCGGAAAACCAAAAAACAGGAACGAAATTCGATAAATTTTCCTGCGGTTTTTAAAAGAAAAATTCTTTTCCTAAAAAGATTTTAGGATTTTTCTTTCTTTTTTGAAAGATGTTCACCTTACTATCATTTTGGAAATAATCATTAGTGTATTACTTCATCGTTTCTTCTTCTTTTTAAGATTATTTCCAAAAAAAAATTTTTTTTAGTTGGGTTTAACAATAAAAAAACGGCTTTTTGAAGCGATTCAGAAAACCAGAAAAATCATTTATCCGGAATAGTGATGGTCCTGATCGTTCCGGATAATCGGTTCCCTACTGTATAATCAGAGATTATAAAAGAACTATCTAGAAGTTATAAAAGTATTCATCCCCGGTTGTAAAAAGTACTAATTCGCTCTAAAACCATTAAGTTCCATATAAGACAGTTTGGAACTACTTTCCTAAGGTATCATGATAAAATTAAAAAAGTTAACACATTTACTACCGAACAGCATGGCAAAAAACTATATTTTTATTATGTTAATTTCATGAGAAGTCATAACCAGATCAATATTGAAAAAAACTATCCCGTATTTTGGTGTTCCCATAAATACTGTAAATTTTACTATATTTTAATAGTTTTGACCATACTTTTTTTTCTCAGTGTGGTCAGTACCATGATTCACATTTCATAAAAGGTACTGTATTGTCGCATGCAAACAGATATTTTTTCTCAAAATTTAAGAGAGCCTTCTATTTTGACACCTCCAATTTTTTTTAAAAAATTATTTTTTTGCAAAATTGAAGGGGAAAAAAACACGAGTCTAAAAGTTTTACATCAAGAACATAACCAGAAATTTTCGACAAAATCAAGAATGTCAAGTATTCAAATGACTTAATTTATTAAATTTTTAAAAAAAAATTATAAAAAAAAATCGCAAGGCAGGTGTGCATATTTTGGGCTGAAGATTATGAAATCTAACACGAAACTATGAGATCGTGGCTTCTATTCCAGCTGATGACAGTTTTTTTTTTTTATTTCTTTATACTGAAAATTTTTTTTCTTATTTTTTTTAAAAGTATGCATGTAAAACTAATGATTTAACAATTATTTAAAAAACTAGAAGGCTCCGCCCCTTGTTCACTTTGTTCACTAACCCTCGTGGTTGCTTTTCATTAATCATTGCAGATATGAGGAAAAACGGCTATTTCCATTTTTTTACACAAAAATTACGATTGCCATTTACATTTTAAAGATGACTAAATTTAAGCAAATCAATAAAATTGGAACACCCCACAAAGTTATTAGTCAGTGAAGATGAACTCGAGGGATAGAGCATTTGCCTTCGAATGAGGTGAACCGAGTTCGAATGCCAGTGCCTGCTGGTCGATTATGAATTCTACTTTCGGCTTGCACCGACCACAGTGCTGACCTAAAATATACTCAGTGGTAGACGGATTATGGGTTAGAGCCCCCTTGTTATCAGACTAACCGACGGAGGCTTTCGTGGTTTTCCTCTCCATGTAACTCAAATGCGGGTTGGTTCCATCAAAAAGTCCTCCACGAAGGCAAAAATTTCATCAAATACTTGATCCTGGGGTTCTCTTACTTGCTGGATTGGGTTCAAAATTACAAGGCTACGGAGTTGAACATTAGTAGTCGAAACTCGAAATTGGGTGGGCTGTTCAATGACTGTTATAAAATAAATGAATAATTTAGCTGTAATAGCCTGGTTGAGGACTATGGACTCATGTTCATGAGAATGGGAGTTCGAATCCAGCTGGCCAAACAATACCCATGTATAAAATGGTGACTGGTGCATGCTAATTCTGTCTGGGTCACAAAGTCCACTAAGTTCTCATAACAAATCAATACCTCTGGGTACTGATCCAGAAGTTCACTTGTCTTCTGCATTGAGTTCAAAATTACAAGGCTACGCAGTTAAACATGGGGAGTTGTAAACTCAAAATTGAGTCAAGTGTTTCAACGGTGGTCATAAAAAGAATAAAACTAATAATCAAATTGTATTTTCTTGTATTTCTTTCTAACTCCTTGCATATTTTCCACACACCTTCATAATTTCATGTTTCTAAGTCTATGGATTTTGAGTAGCAAAGCAAAATGTAATGTAAAGAAATTTTTTTAATAATTTAATGTTAATACTCAACAATAAAAAATTACAGTTTTCCTCAGGTGTATATAAATAGAATTGAACTTATAAGGGCCCCATCTTTTTCAGTAGCTTGGGGCCTCGCCAAACTTAAATCCGGCCCTAGTGGATGCACATTATATAATATTAAAAGCTCTATCAAAGAAACTGTTACATATTTCATTTGACATTCAACCTTTACCATAGGAATTGTAGGAATCAAGGGAAAATTAAACAATATCTGTTTATGCCAATTAAAACATAGCTGCCAAAGAGGTTTCTGAACTTGTTAAAAAAAAATTTAAAAAATATGTACCTAATGGTATGCCCGGAATTGCCTACAAGCTATACCCTTCAAGTTGGTTCACTTCCATGATGTTTCTTATGGTTTCTCATAAGCCACAGCCAAAAACTTGATTACTTTGATGCAGGTGCCAATATGGATATTTTACCAAGAATTATCCCCCAGCCCTGGATGATTTAATTTCTAATGGAACAATTTCAGCATCAGTACCTGGACCAAAATAATAGTCAAGTTTTAGTGATTTCTAGGAAGTGGCCCGCAAAAAACTAATAAAAAAAAATTTAAAAAAAAAAGAGGAGCACCTTCTAATAGGGTGTAATTCAAAGCCACCAAAATTTTGGAAGTGTCAAATTATTTTAATGCCTTGGCCATCGAAGTTTGTGCGAACAGATAAATATACAGAAATATTCCCTCAAACTGTCCCTGATCAATGTTGACATACAATGTCAACTAAAATGCAAATATTACTTAGCTGATACACTTTCACATTTAATGTCCAGATTAGATTTAGAAAAAAAATTTGATATATATTCTTTAAAAATGGAATTTCTGACTACAATAAAATTTCTGTTATTAGGAATAGCAAAGTGGAGAGAAAAAAAATTTCAATGAACAATAGTTTTGACAAGATAAAAATTAATACCTTACCTGACGAAAGTAAGGATAAACGCGAGAACATGATATTTAGTCAATTTAGGACTCGCCTGAAAATGTTCTCGATTCTCATTTTCCCGATTTTCATTTTCTGAGTCTACTTCTGAATTATCAGGAGTATTTCGGAAGACAGCACGGCGAGAAGCCATTAAAATTTAAAGCTAGACCGTATGATGTATGATTCATCAAATTCTTTGACAAACAAAAACTTAAAAGCAATTGATGAATTGTTTGTTTTGTTCGGGCTCGTTTGTCATTCGGATGTGTGGAAGCTGCTTCCTGAAAAAGCATAAACTTATCCTAACAAAATCAGTATTGGCGATCGAAATGGGCTACAGATGGCGCAAAACAGAACTCTCCATTTTGCAATTGCAAAGCTTTAATACGCTACCTAGTGAGAAGACCGGTTCAATGTCTCAATCTTCCCACTCCTCCTCTTGACATCTAAACTCGCAGCCTTCGAACTCGGACGGTGGCGTCACTATTCTTCCGAGTCTATTCTATACCCCAGTCCGATAGTAAAACAAAATCCTAAACTCACAACCCCCGAAGAGAGCGGTGAAGGGAATCCCAGTCCTCGAACAAAGGTTTGGACCCTCCCCCTAAGAAGTGATGTTGTGAATGGATAGTCATAAGAAAGTGATCAATGGCTTTTGTTTATCTTTTAATCGTGCTCCCTTCGCTAGGGGGCCGTGACCTCTTTCACAGAGTTCACAGCGTTTTCAGATTTAACGAACTAATGGTTAATAAGGGTCATTTCATTTGTCAAAATTTTATAATTTTCTATTTACATTTATTTGATTATTTACAAACATTTTATTATATTTATGATTATTTTATTATTTACAATTATTTTATTTTATATTTGCGATTGATAAAATGTGTAGCTTTATACCACAAAAATCTTTTAGTCCCTCACAATTTCATTTAAAAAAAACTTCAATGTTTTCAAATTTTAAGGATAACTAAAATATTTACTGCATGTTTCAAAACTGCAATAGATTTTATGAGAACTGACAATTACTTTTGAAAGCAATGTTGCAAATTGTATGTAAATTCCACATTCTAGGGATAATCAGTAGTAATATTAAATAGATATACCAAACCTCGCATTTTAGAGATAGTTTTGAATGCTTTGTTACAGAATAATCACCTGATGTTGTATAGGTTTAAATATCGTAATAGAATTTAAAACTTTGTTATATGCCAGAAATGATTTAAATTAAAAGCTGATAAATGAATTTAATTAAAACAATCAAGCATTAACAAATAAGTTTATTAGTCTATATATAGACCATTTCTCCATTTACTTTCCAAGTATCTCCATTTACTTTCCAAGTATCATTAAGTGAAAGCTTGTTTGCTTAAATAGATATCAATATTACCTGGCCTCGAAGATGCGTTAATGTGCGTTAACATACGATTTTGGGTTTCCATTAAAATTTCTATCAAAGCAAATATTTCAGGAAGTTTTCAAAATATACTTGATTAGTTTTTAGTACTATAAGGGTTGGTGCAAATTTTCAAGTCTTTGAAAAAATCCTTTACTATGTTAGATTAGTATATACAAATCATTCTGCGAAGGTTTTCACATGCTAATTATTATTAACGTATTTTAGCTGTTTAAGCATTATTACACAAAAAATTTGCTACAAAATTAATTTCCGAAGAATCTATGAAAATCGCAAGCATATGAATTATATTGGACAAAAATAAAACGTATCTAGACATTGTAATTAATTTTTTTAAAAAAAGAAGTGATTAAATACTGTTTGTGTTGACTGAAGTTTATGAAAACTCTAGATTGTATTCCTTCAACACAATCTAAAAATACCTTCAATTTTTTAATCTCGAAACATACAGTTCACCTAAGTGGTAAACTGGATTTTATATTTGTCACTCTTTATAGAAGTAAACAATCTATGATCTTATTCATTAAATATTCTTCCCTGCTAACAAAGTTAATATTCATCAATTCAATAAATAAGTATACGTTGCACTAGATTGTATTTAAATTTATAACAGAAAAAATTACATTATTTGAACTGAGCGTCATGTTACTCTTAACAATGGAATTTTTAAAGCTTTACATCCAAATTCATTTTCAACGAACTTATTGCTTCGTTTCTACAGATGCATGCATGCACACAAATAAATATAAATAAAACAGTCAATATAATTTGCATTATATCAGTCCATAATTAAATTAGACATTGCATATGGTACTCTAGACCGCGTAATTTGCCTTCTTAATTTCGGGGGGAAAACTTTCAGAGTTCTGAGAGGAAATTAATTTCTTTTCGCTTAAGCATACTTTCATAACAAGATATAATGAAATAAACAGGAATTTCGTAAAAGTAGCATTTTTAATATTTTTTTGATACAAAATTCAATAATTCTTATATATTGCAATCACTTTAAGAGAAAATGACAAGTGTTTCATTTTTAATTTGACATTTTGTGAATAAAAAATTAATTCATTTTTAATTAAAAATGAATTAATAGTTAATATGTGGGAAAAAATGTTTCAATGAAATATGTAATAGTGTCTCTCCTAAATAAGCAAAAGTCAAATATTCCAAATTTTAAAAAAAAGTTTAAGAGGAATTTTAAAAAGTGAAATTAATATTGCCATTTTGAAGGGAATTAAAATTTGAGAAACTAGTAAATAATTCTTAAAATTGGGCAGAAAAGGTATACGATTTAGTATTTATTCCAATATGGTATCCATGAAATCTAAATGATTTTTTTTTACTTCGGAATATTTTATTTCTTTCGCATTGCTTGTGAACATCAATACAATATCGTGGTATTAAATTTTATTGAAGTTTGATAAGAAACTTCCATAACGGTGAGTAATAAAATGAATGTCAGTACTTCGGAAAACAAATTGTTACAGTAAATAGATGGCTTTGATGAAGGTATTTTAAACTGGTATCAGAAACAATGTTACACTACTAAATACTTTGGCTTTTACTAAACACTAACATTAATACTAATAATCTAAACACCGAAAAGTATTTAGGAGTGTTAGCAAAGTAATATATCAGTGGTCTACAACTATAATAAATATCGAGCATCTGGTCGCTACTGTGTCTGAAAAACTACAGCTGGCCTAGAATCGAGCATGCTTGGCTCTTAAAAATTGATACTGATTCCCAGAAATTTCATATTTTTGTAGATCCCAGAATGTGAAAAAAGCAAAATTTATTACCTTGCGTGGAATATATGTTATGAAATGTTTTTATTTGTTGCTATTGCTTCTAATGTAAAATGATGTATGCACTCTATGTAAGTAGTGCTATGTGTTATAGTAAGTACTTTTTAGATGTAAATCAACCAATGCGAAAGAAATACTTATTCTAATGATGTAGTTTGTTAGAATAACTCAATGCTTTAATATAAAACTTGATAAATCTAGTGTAATATGGCTTCAGATGTGAATATTTGGTAACTCTTAGATTATGAGAAATTTTTATCCGAGTAATTTTTTATAAATGGAATAAAACATGGGATGAAATAGCCCGGGAATTTCATCTTGTGTTTAATTCCAGAAAATAAACTTTTCTCCATAAATTTAATTCTTACTTCGAAATATAATAATTAAATTTATAAATTTTAGTATGTTATAGTCAATAGTAACTAAATTTTTTATTTTTTCCCGTGTACAATCTAGTTCCTTTTCTAGTAGTTAATATTAATGATTTTTTAACAAATTAAAGAATTCACCCCTTACAGATTTTACTTTAGAATTTAGAATTATTTTAATTTATTTTCAATAGTTTTAATCGAACTTTTAGCAAACGAGTTCCCAACGAAGCAAAATTGCGTAATTAAAACCTGCTAGTTCTTTTAATTTATCAACACATAATACAAGAGATTTAAAATTTTAAATTCAATATAGTAAATGTATCTGAACGAGTTGAGCCAAATTTTAAATTCAAAGATCTGTTTATAAAATAAGGAGCAACTTTTAATATTGTATTTCAGGAATTTTCAATATGAGATATGTCATTTCACGTTCATTGAAAATATTAAATCCATAACTTAACTTAAACCTTGAAAAATAGTTCAATTTTAATTCGATTAAAAGATAATTATTATATGATTAAGTAGTAACAGTTAGTGACAAAAGAATTTCGATTACCTTAGTTTAAACATTTCTCCCTTACTTAAAATATGCTTTAAATTTTATCCAGATATAAATTCGTTATCATCGGAATTTTGTCTAATATTGTAAATTCGTAACAAGTTTCAAACTGAACTCTTCTTACATACTTCAGTTATCACAAATCAAGTATTTTTTTGTCTACAAATGTATGGATTAAATTAATTGGTACTTTAATATTCTGCACAACGAAAGTATAAACTGCAATTTTTTGTTTAAAATTTCCACTTTGCAACTCATATTTTAAGTTTGAGGGAAATCTGAAATTATTAAATACAATAAAGCTGTAATTCCTAACTTTTGCTCAGTTTAATTTTTATGCTTATACGTTTCCTTTCATTCGAAATAAATTTGTTAAATTACTACTTTTAAAAATTTTTTTGTAATGTAATGTTTTCTTAAAATAATATGCTTCCTTAATGAGGACAACTTCAGCAGAAGTGAGTTCTCTAATTTGTTGCGAAATGCAGAAATCCGTTAAATTTCTACAGTATATTTTTATCCAATTTTTTTCACATAACTACTCTACAATCCTAAGCCCATATCTAAAATACTTAAAGGAAGTCACCAACTTAAATTCAAGAAATAACCCCTATAGCAAAAGGTGACAATTTTACCCCTATAGCAAAAGGTGACAATTCTGTTATAACACATTTGAATGCTCGCGGAATTCTGAGGATACTGAAACAATCAGAGTTAGTTCAAATATAAAAGAAAATAAAGGTTTTCAGATTTTCCATTGATAAGTATGTTCAGTTTTTGCAATAAAATTTTAAAAGTGGCTCTGTATTAAGCAATTACAAAATTTTAAATATATCCTAAATTTTACTATACTATCAGGTTCCTAATATGATACAGGCAAATATATGTCTGAATAATGCTCTAAAAATGAGATTGGGAAAGACCAATAAGCTGTGGGAAATAAATGTGGTAATAAAAAGTATAGTATTTTAATTTAAGAAAGTGAAGCCAAATGTTTTTAATTTGATCTCTTCTGATTGATTCATTTGCATAGATTGCTATGTTTTTAGAATGCAGTAAAAGCAAATTCTTAAAATAGATACTTTTCGTCTTCGAAGGGAATATACTACACCAGGACGATTGTTATCGAGGATGAGGGTTGTGTTCATCTTGAAGGATGCACGTGCGCTCACATCAAAGACAGCGACTTTTTTTTCCCACTTCACTCATGCTTTGATGAAATCGAAGTAGACCTGACGCATGCTCAAATTTGTGGAATGCTTACCGATAAGAAATATTGGCGATCGCAACACTCGATTACGCCATCTGGGGAGAGACCGGTTTCATGCCTTTAGCCCTTCCCTCTCCTCCTCATTTCAGTTGTATAGGAATGTACTACGATATTTTCCCTTTTCTTAATATTTTTCCTTTTTATTTAATAAAAATAATTTTTAAAATTTCCGTGATACTTTTCTTTGGAACTATGTTTAATGTAGTCTTCAGTTCCATATAGTTTTCCAACTTAAAAGATTTTAATCTACATGAAAATCAAGAGAGAAACTAACACACTTCCTTCCTCTATGACTTTCCACACGCTAATGGGGAAAGCATGTGAAGTGTTTCCATAGGTACAGAATTCTGCTCTTCGCCACCTGCAGCCCATTTCGATCACCAATACAGAACTACCACCATTCCAGACAGTTGTTATTGTTGTTGTTAATTTACGTCGCACTAGAGCTGCACAATGGGCTATTGGCGACGGTCTGGGAAACATCCCGGAGGATGATCCGAAGACATGCCATCACAATTTTGATCCTCTGCGGAGGGGATGGCACCCCCGCTTCGGTAGCCCGACGACCTGCGCGCGAAGTCGAGCACTTTACGGTAGCACAGTTTAACGAGGACCAATACCGCACACCCTCGGTCCCTACGCAGACTGATCCAAGTGGTCACCCACCCGCACACTGACCGTAGCCAGTGATGCTTGACTTCGGTGATCTGCTGGGAACCGTGTCTTAACGATCAGTCCACTGCGGGACCCATTCCAGACAGAGGCAAACTTCTTATAAATAAAAAATGAACTGCTCTATTGGCAATAAATCTATTCAACACTGTTTCTTATTATATAAAAACTTAAATATTCCAATACTTAAATTAAAAAGACTTGAATTTATACCAGCTTAAATAGACTTAACATCATGTTTAAGTCCATTTATTTTATAATCTTCTTAGACATCTAATGTAACGGAAAGACTAACGATTAAAATTGTATAACTCGAAATTTTGCGGATTTTTATCAAATTTAAGCTAAACTGACTTCATGCTTTAATTTGTACTCAAATTGATATTAATTGTAGTTGTTGTTGTAGTTCATTTTACGTCACGCTAGAGCTGCACAATGGGCTATTGGCGACGGTCTGGGAAACATCCCTGAGGATGATCCGAAGACATGCCATCACAATTTTGATCCTTTGCAGAGGGGATGGCACCCCCTCTTCGGTAGCTCGACGACCTGCACGCGAAATCGAGCACTTTACGGTAGAACAGTTTAACGAGGACCAAAACCGCACACGCTCGGTCCCTACACAGTCAGATCCAAGTGGTCACCCACCCGCACACTGACCGCAGCCAGTGATGCTTGACCTCGGTGATCTGCTGGGAACCGTGTCCTAACAATCTGTCCACTACGGGACAATTAATATTAATCTATATTTCATAAAATGTATTGGAAACGTAACCAAATTTTAATGTGTTCTTAACATAGATATTAAAATGCCGAAATTCATGAACAGACTGCATTTAAATAAACCAAATTTCCGAGAATGTATTCAGCACAATAAAGTGTAAAATTTAAAAAAAATTTATTAGATTCGAAAACTTCCTGTAACTTTAAAGTATAATACGAATGGTGAACATTTTTAAAAATTTTGAATCAGTTATTTCACTAAAATGCTACTATTATCTGGCATTCGACGGATGCTTTCTATGTAATACGGGGACATCTTTCTGGAACAGGAAGATAAGCAGGTGTGGATCGGAAGCTTCCAAACGACTGGGGAGTGTGGGGCATGAAGTGGAGGTGGTAGACGGCCGTTCTGCTTTCTCTTCGTGTTTCATACTCATTCAGCCGTTTCGGAACTTTTCGATTTATGTGTGCAAGTTTCTGCTGATGAACAATGTCCTCGTACTGTGTCGAAAGTTTACCGTCAAATCTCAGTGATTGCAGCATTTTCGATTGTAGAATATAAATTTATAAGATTATACAGTAATGCACACTGTTCTACCGTAAAGTGCTCGACCTCGCGTGCAGGTCGTCAGGCTGCCGAAGCGGGGCCCCATCCCCTCTGGACAGGATCAAAATTGTGATGGCATGTCTTCGGATCATCCTCAAGGATGTTTCCCAGACCGTCGCCAATAGCCCATTGTACAGCTCTAGTGCGACGCAAATGAACAAGAACAAGAATGCACACTGCGCGGTAATTTAGTATAATAAAAATAAAATTATGATAACACATAAACATGTAACTACATGCCAGGTGCAAATTTGGCAAATCTTTTAAAATTGTATTCGAATAATAAATGTAATACAGTATATTAGAGTATTAAAAAAATTACATTGTGCTTTATGCATTAATTTTTTTTCAAACTGAAACCTGGTTTTGATTTACAATTTAGATATATTTTAAGAACATCTTCTTTCAATACTTAATTCAGTACTATTATTCATGTAGTTTAGCTTTCCTTTTAAGTAAAGTTGTTGTAATTATTTTTATGTAATTTTGCACATAGTTGTATTAGAACAAAACTGCTAATATTCCATAATGAAGTAGGCTCTGATTCAAAATCAGTTAACTGCTATTAAATTAAAAATAAAGATTAAAACAAACCATGAAAAAGTTTAAGCCAAAATTTTTTAATGACAATCTGAGAAAAAGTTAATATTGAAGCTGTGGAAAAGTTTCATGCTAGTTTCTTTTCAAAAATTGCAGTTGGAAAATTTTGCTTCCAGTTCTTTATTATAAGAGGTTGTATAGAGGCTGTATTTTGAAGTTACAGCATTAAGTGTAATTCTATATTTAGTTTAAACCCAAAAGTTACTGCATTTTATGAATTTAGATTTAAATAAATTTTATTATTAAAGCGGGTTGTTATTTTTAGTGTTTATCACTAAGAAATTTATTCCTCTTTAAATATTGTTCTGATTTATTGTCTTTTGCGTACATAGTGCTGGCTAGATGTTACCGTGTTACTTTAATATTTTCAGAGAGCAAACATTAAATTTTAACACTTAACCTTACTTGGATAAATTTAATAAGCGCATTTCTCTACATTGATATTTTGAAACTGGATTCATACACTGATTCAGTGAGGGAGGACAAGTTTGTCTTCTCCCCCGATAGCGAATTTGAGCGTTGGGATCCGGAATGAGACAAAAAACGGATTTTCTTACTCAGTTGCCTCAATTAGGTCGCTTCGTGTCTTGATCGCTTTACAGTGAGAATAGCCTTGTAAAAATTGGCATCAGTTGCCATGCCTATAAATTTTATTCATTTCCGTTAGCGGTGAATCAACTACACTTGTGGCTGATCTGAATCGGATTTTTTTTATTTATTTATTGACATTCTGATCAGAAAATCTTGTAATTCAAGATGGCTCTCTGATGGTGATGTCATTCAGTTGCGGCCTCGAAGCTGCACCCGCAGAATGTACAATCGATTATGTGCCAAAAACAAAAGAAAATTTTGCATCAGTAATTAATCATGGACAGCAAGGACTACGATCACATTAGGAATATGACTCTCATGTTCTTTTTGGATCGGTTAATTGACAAGGGTCAACCCCGAACATTACACGATTTATCATGTCAATTTGGGACGAAAGGATTTACAAAAGAAATGAGACAAATTGCTGGGGGAAGTCAATCTGGATTACGTAAATTTTTATCTCAATATCCTTCTTTATTTACTATTCTTGATGATCAAGTAAGTGTTACTTGTTATGCAACTGAAAGTGATGTGACCTGTGGTAAAAACAAACGTGATTATGCTCATGAAGCAGTTGAATATTTTAGATCAAAGTTAGAGCAATATGGAAACGCTGAAGTGCCGATCAAAAGTTTACTTGGGCATAGATCTCAGGCTACACCCGAAATAAGGCATATATCAGGCCAACACGGGAAAGAATTTAAGGAATTTTTAATAAAATACAATGATGTTTTTGTAGTTAAAGATGATTATGTTGTTTTAAAAAGTGTTTTAGACAATTTGAACAATGATACTTCTTTATTAATTACTAAAGTTCCAGAAGAGGAACAATTAGACCCTCAATTAACTAACCAATTAACAAATTTTTTTGAAAGTGTTTTGAAACATAGAGGTCCATTACCAGTTAGTCAACTATTTGCACATCTCACTGCATGGTTTCCTAAAGACATGTGGTCCAAGATGGTAAATAACCCACAAGACCTTTTGGCATTCTTAAAAATGAGTTCACAAGTTTTTCATGTTCAGTCTAATGTAGTTTCTGTTGTTGAGCGAAAAACTAACTCATCTATTGTTATGGAGAGCCATACTCAGTCAAGTACTGTAGTTTCTTCTGTTTGCTCTTCTCCATCTAGTGGCAGCAATCGCTATCAGGACAAGCCTCAATCTTTTCAACAGAGGTTGAAAAATCAGATTATGAAGGCTGTCGCTGATAACTCTGTACTTGATTATAAAGATCGTATGATATATAATTCTTCAGCAAACAAAGAACAAGTTGACAATATCATCACTAAAATGATGAAACGAGTTAAAATAGTAACCAAAACTAAAGAATGTAATGCTATTGTTAAATATATTTTGTCACAAAAAGAAAAAATATTTTCTTTTGATGGTGAAGGAGTAAATCTAGGACCTTCAGGTCCTATAACTCTCTTACAGTTTGCTACTTTAGAAGAAAATATATTTTTATTTGATCTTCTTTCTTGTCCTCAGTTGATTGAGGATGGTGGTTTGAAAGATCTTCTAGAATCTGATGATGTATTGAAGGTAAAAAAAAATTGATCTAATAACATTCAAAAAGTCTGATTCAAATTATAATTTTATGGAAAATTATCTAATTGCATAATACTAAACATTCTAAGCAACTTTTTTTAAATTTATTTTATAGTTTTTAGAATTATTTCAGAAGTGTGCCCAGACATTTTTGTATAGATGGGTCAATGTAGTTTTAAGGTTTTCCAGAGCTCATTCTAGGCAAGGTAAACAGGGCGCAGCACCCTGCTGCCCTTTTAGCCAAAAGAACCCACCCTGTTGCCCCTGAAGTAAATTAGTGCCCTGATTTAATAGACTCCATACCCTTTTTGCCCTTTCTTTCCTCAACCCTTCCTTATTTTTTCCTCAAACTCTACAATGGATTCCTTAAACTTTTGTTATTTTCAACTCTTTTATTTAGTTTGTCATTGCTGTCAATACATAGTTTTTATTGACATACACATATATATGTACATGCGATGGCTATTTTTCGCATATACATGCGAAAAATAGCCATCACCCCCCCTTGTTGCACTCGTTTTTGAAAGTTTGCAGTAACTTCCACTATCATTAAATCATAATTATTATCAATCATTTTAATTATTAAATCATAACTACTGACACTTAAAAACATACATTATTTTATTAATATATGCATGCATTTTAAATAAATTACTAAGTTAATTAGCTCATTAACTCGATATATAAGTTAATTTATTAATAAAAATTAGTAATTAATATGATTGCCTTGCTACTTTTAGTTAAGTAAAAAAAAAATTTCTTTTACTAATTGACAATGTTTTTTAATAGAACGTGTATAGCCCATATAAAGAAATTATTGCCTTTTTAGAATAATAATGCCCTTTTTTAAACTTCTGCCTAGAATGAGCTCTGTTTTAGCATTTAAATATGATTTCAATATATGAGATTTTCTGGTGAAAATTAATATAAGTTCGTAATGAAACACCATATTTTATCTCATTATTATTCATACTATATAAAAAACTTTCCTCAATTTCCTTTTTACAATTTTTAGTTATTTTGTATTTTCTATTTAAGCTAATATATTTATGTTTAAATTTTTTTTTTTTTTTTTTAAATAGAGACTGGGTGTCTCNTTTTTTTTTTAAATAGATGTCTTTTTTATCATCCTATGATGCAGAAATTAGAAAATTTTTTTAAAAAAATATTGTGAAAAATAAAAGGTTAATTTTTGAACAAATTTAGTATTTTTTTAAAAGAAAAATTATAATATTGCCATATTTATCCTTATGCAAAAATATTATTTTTCAGTATTAAAAGCATATTTATATTTAAAGGATTAGGTATTCACTTTTGTTGTTCAATGAACTGTGGAGCATCAAAAATTATAAACCTTTTCCTATTATATTGTATTATTTTCTTTTAATAAGTTATAGTAAATTGTATAAAAAATATCAAATATTTATTGATACATGTAATTATTATGTGTACAATGGTTACACCTATAGAATTTTTACCTTTTACCAAAGTTCAAGGTTTTGGACACTTTAAGACTGTTTTATCCAGTTTAGGACAGTTTTACCCAGTTTAGGACAGTTTTATCCAGTTTAAGACAGTAAAACCCACGTGTCCTGTCCAAAACCAGTTTAGGATGTCCAAAACCCCAACCCTGGTTAGTAGTTAGTTTTAAGTAGTTATTATCATATTAAGAATTGAATAATGTTAATAATTTTGATTAGGGCTAAAAAAATTATTTTAACGTAGGGGGTTATTTGTAACATAGCTGGGTTAAAAAAAACACAGAAACAGAGAACATAAATCTAGTCATCGAGGTGTCCATATAAATCAAACATTAATTCTGACACTTGACAAATAATGGATTGTGAATACAACAACTCCATAGAACAGAGATGGGTAAACTACGGCCCGCTAAAGGTTTTATCCGCCCTGTGGATAGAATTTTAACTTGACGATATGTGGCGAATATAAACTATAAACATACATCCATTTTCTTGTCTACTTTGTTTAGAGCAATTTTTTTTCTTTTTTTACAAAGTACTGATGACCTCTTTACTTTCTCTATTTCCGTTCTACAAAACATAAATTGATGGAAATTGCTAACACCAACAGCTTCAATTGGTAAAATGTTGAAAGCAGAAGTTCTTTACAGAATAGTCGTAGATTGGCGCCAATTAGCGTTTGTCTTTCTCAAGGGGCAGACATACAGAATCTAGTATAGGTGAATTGTACTTCACAAGTGGCAGACTGTTGATTTTAAGCTCCAATGAGTGGATTTTTCTGGTGGCGCGAGTTCTAACATTATTTATTGCGTATGGAAAGATTGCACACATATAATATTATTGTAAATAATGGTGAAATTGTTAAATGTATAAAATAGCTAGTGCTTGTTTGAGTTTTTAAACTGCAAAATGGCTACTAAAAAATGCGAAGTTGATTCAGAGTGCTGTGGGTTCAATGATGAATGAACTTGGAAATATTTTATTACAGTTGTAAAAAATAAACCAGTGTGTCTTATCTGCAATGAAGCTGTAGCAGTTTTTAAAGAATATAACATTAACCAACATTTTACAGCCAAGCTCAAGAATGCCAACTACGAAGCAATGTTTGAATGTGAAAGAAGACAAAATGCAGAAAGTTGAAGAATTATCAGGCCGACAAACTTTTTTCAAGAAGATAAACAGTGTCCAAGAAGCAGCTACACATGCAAGTTACATTTTAGCATACAATATTGCTAAAAATAATAAATCTCTCGGTGATGGAGAGTTTGTTAAACAATGTATGCTCCAAGTTTGTGATGTTTTATGTCCAGACATAAAAAATAATTTTGAGACTGTAAGCTTATTGCGAAAAACAGTAACTTCTAGAATCGAAGCCATCAATAAAAATTTTAAATCACTGAGTCAAAAATTGTACAATTTAAATTTTACTCAATAGCTATGGATGAAAGCACTGATATAAGTGATACTGCTTAATTAGTGTTATTTATAAGAGGTGTAGTTGAAAACTTTGAAATTACCAAGGAACTGGCGTGCATGCATTCTTTAAAAGGAACTACAATGGAATGGATATTTTTGTGACTTTCAGGAAGGACTTTTGACTTTGAAAGTGCCCATGACAAAAATATTTAATTATACGACTGATGGTTCACTAAATATGACAGGAAAAAAAATCTGGATTCCTTGGACTCTTTAATCAAAACTATCCAGGGAATAATGTTATTTTTCTACATTGTGTTATATATCAAGATGTTCTGTGTAAATCAGCATTGAATATGAAAGCTATGCTTCATGCAGCAGTAAAGCTTGTTAATATTATTCGATCTCATGGGCTTACTCACAGGCAATTCCAAGATTTTCTTCAGTTCGTGCAATCTGAATACTCTGATGTACTGTATCATACGAAAGTAAGGTGGTTTAGTGCACGATGTGTTTTCGAGTGTAGTGCAGGTTGAGTTCGGCAGTTGAAAGACAGCATTGTGTCATTCTTCCATGAGAAACAGTGTTTAGCAGAGTGCGAAATGTTAGAAGATACAGAATGGCTTTCAGACTTTGCATTTTTTATAGATCTTCTTTGTCATATGAACAACTTGAATGTTGAGATGCAAGGGAAAAATCAATGATAAATGGGCCTATCTCAAAGCTTTTAAATTGAAGCTTAATCTGTTTGCTGGGCAGCTGGCTGAGAACGACTTGTCTCATTTCTCGAGGTTAAATTCAATACCCTCAGTAAATAAGGAAAAGCTTCAGAAATTATGAAGATTGTTTGAAAAAACTTCATTTTGAGTTTGAATGCAGATTTCAAGATTTCAGTGCCATTCAAACAGAATTAGATCTTTTTATCATTCCTTTCAACATAAATTGTGAAACAGTGAGGTAGGATTTGCAGCTTGAATTAATTGAGTTGCAATCTAACAATCATCTGAAGCAGTTGTTTCTAAATATGCCGAACTTTGAATTTTACAAATCGTTACCAAAAGCTAGTTTCCCAAATTTAATATCTCATGTCCAGAAAATCAGTGCTATGTTTGCTTCATCTTATATATGTGAGCAAGTGTTTTCAACTATGAACCTTAGAAAAATCATTTCAGAAGTAGACTAACAGACATGCATTTAGCCTTGCTCCTTAAAATAAGTATATCTCTCTTCGAACCACAATATCTGAAACTTTTAAAAACAAAATCTTAATTTCATTCATCTCATTAAATATTTAAATTAAAACTAGTATATATATTTTTTTAGAAGCTTTTATTCAACCTACCAAACATTCCCTTCCCTGATTTTTTGCGTTTACCAAAAAAGTTTGCACATCCCTGCCCTAGAGCGTGGTGCCTTGCTGGTAGATATTGCTGCTTTCTTTTGCTTTATGTTTCACTGGAGGTTTACCTACAAGGAGGTATTGTTATATTTCCTTTTAAGTGATGGGGAGTTGGGGAGGTATTAGGGGTAGTAAACCTAGTAATTGGAGACCTAGAAAATTATGTTTGTCTAAAAGTGTCTATTTAGTATCATATGACTAACTTGAATATCTGTGTCAATTGGAGAAACATTTTCATTTCTCTAGCGCTATATCTGAAATTATGTTTATACATAAAATTCATTATCTATTCTTTTTTTATATTGCAAATATTATAATTTTTAAAGTTTCAACAAATATCAAAGTAAATAGTTATTGTAGATTATTTACTTATTTTTATTTCATTACAATTATTCCAAAAACAATTTATGGCATTAAACTTCTTAATTAACTCCTTGCAAACAGACAATTCTTGTTAGCAGGCACTTTCTTCGGCCCCAAGAGTGTCCACTAAATCAAGGCTTTATTGTATTGTTAACTGTATTAATTTGATTTGTTTAAATGTTAACTATTCTTTTGATACCTATTGCTAAACAATTGTATTGGTAATTTTAAATTTCTCTCATTTCATCCCGTTTCTTTCAGGGACCAGAAAAAAAATGATGAAATGCCAACCCTGATCGTACTTAATCTAAAAAATCCCTAAATTATGGTTTAAAATAATTAAAATCAATATTTAGATTGATAACAATTAACAGCTCACAGTTATTACCTGTAATATAAACTTGTGGGGAGAGTAGATATCGACAATGTCAATCTTCATCTATAAAAAGGTACCCCACCTTAGAATCAGTTAACATTTTTTATATATACTAGTGAATTGGAATTACATTTTGTAGTGGTAGATACACTACAGTACTCCCCCACCAGAATTATAGCTGTGATAGAATTTGATGAACGGATACCACTAGTTGATTCACTGCTGTTTTGTGAGAAGCCAGGAGGGCTGTATTAAGATCACCATACTTTTTAAGTGCTGATCCTGAGAGCTGTATTAAGTTCACGGTCACTTCTGTGTTTGCCTTTAGCCATCGAGTGAATACGTTGTACTTTATGTGTGATCAAGACTGAGTAGCTACAGCGCAAAGAGATGGATAATGTCGCAGTCACAAGTAGCAAGTCAACTGTTCAATGTGGACCATTCAATGAAGTAGGCGTGTTCTGATTGAAATGGGTGTTACTGTCAAGATAGGCATGTTCATATTGAGGTGGGAGTTTCTGTCATGGTGGGCATGTTCACATCATGTCCGAAGGTCCAATTTGGGGAGAGTAGTAGATATCGACAATGTAAACCTTCATCTATGAAAAGGTACCCCACCATAGAACCGAGTTAGCATGTCTTATATGTTAGTGAATTGGAATTACATTTTTGTAGTGGTAGATACACTACAAACTGAATAGTTATAGCAAATTATATATTGATCTTTATAGGGCTGATTGTGCTCCGGAAAAATTCGGATTTCCGGATTTTTCACTAACAGTGATCCGGAAGTATCAGGAAATCAAAGGTCCAGACTTTTCAAAAAATTATTGATCACAAAATTTCTGGAAATCAAGTTTTCAACGGTTTATTTTTTTTATCAGTAAATAGTTATTATAATCATAAACTCAAAAAAGAAAGACATATTTGTAAATTTTAGTTACTTCTCCAGGTCATCATAGGTATGTGTAAATGGTATAGGTATGCGTAACTCAAGAAATTTTCCGGAATTTTGACTTGGGCTCACAATCACCCCTGTCTTTAAGTATTAATAGTACCATGTTTTTAGAAAAACTAGTTAGTAATAGTTTAAATAATTTTGGTAATATTTTTTATACATGGTATGTAATATAAGTCATAATTATAGTAGTAGTTATAATGCAAGTATTGTGCACAATTTAACTTTTAGTAAAATGTCCTCAATGATAAAAATGAATTTGCCCAAGTTTTTTATGTCAGATTTTGGCAGTTGATAGTTCTTGACACGATTTAAATTTTTTTTTCTCCTTTAATCATACCAGAAAAACTTAGTAGGGAAAAACTTAGTAGTAAAAAACTTAGATTGTGTTTATTAACAGAAATTTAATTGCTTATATCAATTAATTAAGCACTTAAAAATTTCAAGAATGCAAAATTAGTCAATATGAAATCGGAAACAATTATGTATCAAAATATTGCATTATTAAAGTGGCAATGCATCACAATGCAAAAATCTTAACATCGCTTAGTATTAGCTGTGAGATAATTTTTTTTATTCATATATTCTGGCATCATCAATAATCAAAAGAAGTGTGCTGTTTTGGTTAATTATTTATGATAGATATTTAAATTATACTAAACCTACACATATATACTTAAAATTATTGTAACTGTAACAAAAAAAAATAATCAAATAAGGAATTGTTTAAAAAAAGCATGATAAAATTTTACTACAAATTAATTACTATTCTCTCTATATAATAAACCATTAAAGTTGCGAATCACTTACTAAACATGGACACTATTAAAATTTCAAACATATATTATGTTCATTTTGCTAAATATTGGGCAATTGAGGTAGAATAGTGAATGAATTTAGTACAATCTGATTAACTAAGTCTTTATTGTTTGATTATCACTAATATTTTAAATTCATAATTAATTTAAAATGCAGAATTTTCAAAATTGTTTTTATTTTAATTTCTGTGTATTTCAGGTGGCACATGATTGTAGAAATGACAGTGGTGCTCTATATCATCAATTTGGAGTAGTATTGACTAACGTTTTTGATACACAGGTATGTTTTTATTACATATTATATTCAGTGTATCTACACACCTAGAAAGTCTTGAAAAATCATGGAAAGTCATAGATTTCAATACTGAACAAAATTTGTCATAATTTGAACAATTTTTTAAAAAAAATTAATGGAAAGTCATGGATTTAGGTCGCTGAAAACTTTAAACTTTAAAATGGAATCCCTCCCCTAATTTCACAGTGTTCCGAATATCTGAATTTGTAACAAAATCCCTACTCACAGTCATATTTTATTAAAATATAAAATGTTTTTATCTCATTCTTTAAAAATTATGGCGTTCTTTCAAAAAATGAAAAAAAGAACATTTCTAGAGTGAAATATCTTTTAAACTTCTTTGATTTCAAAATTTTATTTATTTATTTTTTATTTTATCAATTTAAAATTCTAGCTGAAGTAAGTCAGTCATTAGCAAATTTTTTTATATTTCTAAATGAAAATAGAAAAATCTGGAGTATTTCTTTCCTTCCCGATGAACAAGAAAAGTATCTTTAGAATATAATTCTGCAGAAAAAAAGAAAAAAAATCTTTTGGCTTTTGTATTTTTTTCCAACTATTTTATTGCTTCAACTCTTTCTTTACTCTGTTTTTTAAATTTAAAATCTATAAATAAGAAGATGCAGAATATAAAAGTTTTGGTTAAACCTATCATTTCAATTAATGTTATTATAATGCTTTTTTAAATTTGTTGTTGTGTTTTTGTCGGAGCAAATATTAACTTCGTTAAGTCATGAAAAATTCTTGGAATTAGTCATGAAAAGTCATGGATTTAAAAATCTGAAATGTAGCAGTTACCCTGTATATTGCTAATTGTTTGTGATAATCATAAGTGATTTTTATAATAATTTTTTTTAAAAGGTAGATTAAAATAAATAAAAATTAAATTCTAAGCTTGAACATTTTTTTGAATGTATTTTACTTTTAGAGTGATGAACAATTTTACTAATTTATATAATTTTAATATTTTTCATTCTAGAAATTTTTTTATCATAACTTAGGCTAAAAAACTACGTTATCTTGCTACCGAATTATACTCTGTGTGTGTATTATGTAATTTTACTTAAGAGGTTTTTATTATGTCATCTTACTTAGGATAAGGATTATTGAAAACAAATTATCCAGAATCCATTTGACCATTATATTCAGAATATTTAGCTTTTTATGTTTTCTTGATCACTAAAGAATAGCAGTTATTTATTTACATGACTGATTTTTTAGAGTAGATAATATGTTTCAAAATAACAAAAACAGTAATAAAATACTTTTGTACCAGATAAAATACTTTTGTACCAAAAACAGTAATAAAATACCAAATGTTAATTTAAAAAAAAAATGCTTATAATTCTAAAATCATGAATTTAACTCCTGACAGATGAAAGAAAAGTGTCAACTCCAGAATAATCATGCCACCCTTTACTTTTGAATATTTTAAATGCCTGGAAGTAAATATTTAAAAAAAAAATTAGTTCAGAATCTATTAATTTATATGTGAGTGATACCTTTCCCAAAACATGCAGTATAAATATTTGTTACCTATTTCTTCAATTTCTTCATCCATGAATAATTATTTGAGCATTCTAGAATAATTTTTTTACAAGCAGTATGATTGTCAAGGAGTTGTGTATGGAACTTTTACAAACAAAAATAAGATATTCACCTGAGATTATTATTTTTTTGAATTTTAAAAAAAAAACAAACAAATTGGAACTTTGTATGTGCTATGTTTCTAATAATCTAATGCATGTTTCATGTTTCTAATAATCTAATGCATACTCAAGAATATTGAAGAGTGAGGTAAATCAGTACCTTACATCAGTATGCCATACTTGACCCATCTCTGATAATGTTCTTTGCAATCCTGTAATCAAACATGATATCATTTTGAACAGATGTTTCCTCTTGTTGTTTTTTCTGCCAATAAGTAGCAATTTTGATGAGGTAGATAATTCAGCTTTCTTTGAAAAAGAATTCTTATGAAAAGTTCTTGGTGTAACTTGAAAAGTTATAGACTGGAAAGCATAGTTTATGACTGGTGAAAGGCTTTCAGAACTGTGCCACACACTGCTAAAATAATGTCTATTTGTTCATTCTGTAATACAATAGCTTTATTATGACCAACTAATTGAAAAATTTATATACAATTGTCTCTGAAAATTTTAAACATAAATTTAAAGTGAGACAGGCTTTGGAGTATACTCGGTATGGTAAACAGAAAAAAAGAGATGCCAAAGATGACTCTTGGCTTTAAGATATTTGAAAGAGTTATCAAAGATATTGCTAAAGAATGAAGCACTTCGCTGTAAATCTAGTGGGGTGGAGAAGCATAATTAAAGTCTTATGCTCTTTTAAGGATTGAAGAGATTGAAAAAAGAAAACTGCATGAATAATGAAATTTCTTTAAAAATTTTAATATGCCATATTTAATGCATAACTTTTTATATGAAACATATAATTGTAACATAAAAGTAGTATGAAACAGTGTTATTTGACAGTTATATGAGTATAAATATTTAACATCAACTATTCAATTACTATTTTATGTTTGAATTTGTCACACAATAATGATTTTGTTGCATTTTGTGTAAAATATAATGTGACACCACTATAAGAAATGCTAGTATGAACCTTAGTTTTGCTACTAGTATTTTTTAGCACTAGAAAACTTTGCTGCTAATTTTAATAAACTGAAATCACACCCTGATTATGACAAAAGATTTTTCTCATGAGACTATTAATAATTTATGAAAATAAATAGTTTGTATTGTGTTTATATAATAGCAAGGCATAGTGCAAAACTTTTTTTCATGCTAAAAATGTTTCTGTTATCTTATTTTTTTTTTTTTATCAAAAATCTTAATAGTTATTAAATGTTATTTTTAAAAGAGCAATTTGCATCAAACAATAGAATTTCATTATTTTTCAGACAATTTTTTTAATATTTTATTTATTTAACTGTAAAAACTGTTTCATTTCCTGACAACCTCCTGAAATTTACTGTTTAATAAAAGAAGAAAAAATTGGATTTCAGGAATTTTGATTCCCAAATTGATGTCGCACCACAATCAGTGTTAGGTAAATTCAAAAAATTTTTTGAAGCTGAATTTTATTTTTAAATATTGTGTATGTCAAATAGTGAAAGTTTAATTGGAGTGAATGGTTATAAGTAAAATCCTTGTTGATTATTTCATTACAATATAGTTAAAAGTGTAGTTAATTTGGAGAAACATTAGAAAGAAATACATATTTTCAAATAGTAATTTATGTCAGCTCTAACAAAATTCATTTATGTTATAGGCTGCACATGCTGTTTTGCAACAACAGGATGCAGGCAAGCCTGTATACAAGGTCAAAAATATTTCATTAAATACTTTATGTAGTACTTATGGTGGACCAGTTAATCCACGTAAAGATCAAATGAAAAGTCTGTATCGTAGGGATCAAAAATTTTGGAGCCGCCGCCCTTTAACCGATGATATGATTTTTCATGCTGCATTTGACGTATTTTGTCTTCTTCCCACAGTCTATTTCAATATTAAAAGGTATGTATTTCATAGGTTCACTACTAGAAATCTAAAATTTAATATGTTTGGATAATATGATTTTGAATTATTTTACAAAGGATAGGACATATAAGTTATGGAAATAAACTTTAAAAACTTAAGAATTTGTTAAAACTTTTTTATTAAATGTGTTAAAAGTACGAGAAAATTAAACAAACATTTAATAACAAAATTCTGAAATAATAATTTTCTGATTTTTTTATGAGATGTAAAATACAAAAAAGCATATTTAATTTAGTTAACCATTTTTAAACGCTCAATTAAGAAAGGATATACCAAATAATTTGATAAATTCAGATAAAGAGTATCTAAATACAATAAATAAAATTGTTTTTTTTTTAACTGCATTTTTAACTATGTTCCATTTTTGAAACTTTGGGGTTTGATAGGGGCGTTTTTTACTGATGATAGTCACTATCTGCTCAGCTGTGTTCCATTACCTATCTTCAATCAGAACTGAATTTTCTCAACTTAATAGTCCAAGAAATTGTGAAATATTATTTTGGGAAATATATAAATAATTTGGAACTTTTTTAAAAGCATAATATATTGATTAGCTATTCTACATATTCTCGAAGAATAGTTTATAAAATATGTCAAGAGGAGCACTACTCTGGACAGTTTTTCAAAATTGTTTCTCAATTTTTCAATTCCATTGGTTCATCAAATTTTACTTTCTAATCTCACTTTATATTTGGGCTTTCACTTTTTCCTTTTTTATTTGCCCTTGAGTTGGTATTAGATTTGATTTTTCACTACATCTTCTCTAATATTATTTTTAAGAACAATATTTTACAGACATAGAATGGAATAACGGTCTCTAAGTAATTTTTATCTATGTTTTCTGTACCAATTAAAAACTTCTAGTTCATTAGCCTCTATCATGACGGTGATCGTTTTAAATTAATTAGTGGATTTATGCAGGTAGCATTGTTTGAATTTTTGACTGTTACAGATACATCGTAATTTGGATGTATTAAAATGATAATTGTCTCAGAGAAATAAGTAAAATCGTTTAAAAAAAATTGATTTATTAATTATTGAAGATGGCCATAATTCAAAAATATGAAAATAATAAAGAAAAGAAATTCCTTAAAGGGATCAAGATAAAACATCTTTTTTACACCGAGAATTTTAGTTCATTTTTATATTCAATGGTTGGGACTGGGAGGCCCAAAAGGGCACCCCCAGTTGCCAAAAATTGGAGAAATTGAAAGTGAATGAATTTGTTCGGACACTTAGGAGCACGGGGAAGAGATCCAAGGTTGACAAATTATCGAAAGATGACATAGCCAAAATTAAAGCCAGCCCTCGTAATCCATATTAGGTTTGAAAATACTTTGGTGATTGCGAATCGCCAATAAGACTGTGAAAATCAGTATAACCATGTAACTGAGGCATATCTGTGGTAAGAAATTAAGAATAAAGAGTTAAAATAGATTTTTGTTTTCAATAAGGCCTGACAGTGAATTAATGAGTCTACATTAGTATTGAAAAAAAAGTTAGCCGTTACATTGATCAATAAGCAGAGAATAGAATATTTTATGTTCGTTTTTTATAAAAATGAACTGATTGATTTATTTTAATTCTAATTCAATTAATAATGATTAAAAAAATTAGTTTTAAGAAATGAAAGAAATTTTAAAGGCTAGGAAATATGTAATGCCTATTGTGGCATCGCAGGCTCTAACAGGCAGATATCTACATCTTCTAAATCTGAATCATAGAATGTTTCTAATAATGTCATTATTTATGGATTGTTATGCATCTCTTAGACTTGGGAAAGCAAAATTTGTAAATGAGACAAGAAAATGGCATGATTCTCTTTAACTCATTCTGTAACAACAAATTTTTATGAACCACAAGAATCAGGAAGGAAAACTATCAATGGTAAGAATCTCTTTTAATACCATTGTTGGGAACAGATTGAAAAAATAAATAGTTTGATAAAATTAAATGGTTTTTAAAAAAAAAAAATCTGAGCATGAATGAGTGCATATCTTGCAGTTCTTTTGAAGTATAAAATCTGTCACTATTATTCTATTATCAACCACCTGCAAATTCATGTTTCCGATCAAAAAAAGTTGACCTAGACACATTCATCCCCCTTTTCTATTGGAACACTATTATTTACCTTGAATAAGTGTCAGAATACCAATTGAATAAAATGTACTCTACATAACTTCATGAATTACTTGATATCTAAAAATACAACCCTAGAAATGCCAATGTTAAAAAAAAAATGAAATATTTAGGTTTAAATTAATATTTTGATTTTAAATTGAAATTTTGAATTTTGTGTATAACAGAGCTATATTTCGATTTGTAGTAAATTATATTTATTACACCCTGGCGAAAAATTTACAAATTACACCAAATTTCAAAAGTTCATAAAAATCAAATAATTGTGGAAACGGAACTTAACTAAATGTAAAAAATACTTCATAATATAAATTTTAAGTCAATGAAAAGCAATATTATTCAGACTTTAATTTCTCATTAAATTCAAACTCAAAGTCTTTGTTCCAGTTTTTAAACATCAGTAGTTAAACGGTTGAACAATAGATCAACTTGTTAAACAAAATTTAGGAAAGTGACAGTAGCACAAAAATTTCAAATTCATCCAAAAATCATAGTTTGTTCAATGTTAAAATGCGAAGTGGATATCACAACATTATCTTTTTGTTGTTAAGAAAAATTTTTTACTAATTTTTTTTTAATGTAATCAAAATCGTTTGTTGTACTTTTTAACTAAAAAGAAGTATAGCAAACAATTTTAATTACATAACTGCTTTAAAAGCTAATATAAGCATTGTTTGAATTGTAAATTATTCTTTGGTATCCAATCAAAAAATTTATGAATTTTAATTGCATATTCAATTCCCTCTAGAAATCCTAAGCATCTTTCAAACACCTGTTTTCTTGCTAGTTCCCCTCTCAAAGTCTTTCATGCCCCAATGGGATGGAGGTGTCAATGCCCAAAATTGGAACCTTTAAAGGTCTAACTTAAAGTCTAACTTAGTCCATCTTTATAATAAATAAGTTAATATATTACATTATAAATGTAAACATAATAAGTAATTAATATATTGTAAATAAAATACTACCCAATATAGTAATCTAATTTTGTATACTGAGTGGCTTTTCATACATCTTTGTAACTTCATTTCACAATAATTTCTTATTTAACTTTATTACATTTTTAGTTTGTTGAGATCCGATTCACTTCCTATGCTAGAAGATCTTTGTTATGAACAAATTATGACTTACATTCGTCCAGATGAAGTTAAATCTTCTAAAAAACAGAGAAAAATTGATATGGAAGTTTTAGATCTGAAACAGAAGCTGAATTCTGCTCATACAAAACAAGTTGTTCTGAGCAATCGTGAAATACGGTTACTTAGGTAAGTAGTGTACATTTTGAAATTTACAGTAGGTAAACATTTATTTTAAATGTTCAGTCGTCAAAAAGGAAATAAGATATCACCCTGAATAACTTTAATCCTAATGATCGAATTTTCATGAACTAAGTGTCATTCTTAATGGTTCCTGGGGGGACCTTAAATATGCTCATTAATTAGTGCTAACTATTAATTAAGTTACAAAATCAGGTACAAAAACATACTTTCTCTGAATAAGTAAATAAATATATATTTTCTGACCCTTGAAATAGGGGGGGGGGAGGGTAGACAAAATTTCCAAAAAATTGGGTTGCAATAAAGATCTATATGTATGGCAAAAGTTTTAAAAAATGCAAAATTACCTCTCCATAGAGGGTGAAACAATTGAAAACAACCATAAAGAAACTGAATGAATGACAAGACGACAAAACATTGTGTTTCTCCGTTGCTAAGCAACCAAGAAAAGAATTTTTGAGGCTGCTTTCTAGGAAAAGGAAGCAGATTGTTTTTTTAAATCTCTTTTAAAAATAAAATTTGAAACGATTAATAAACTATTTATGATTTTCCAAAATTTTAGAATCTCAATGTTTAACTTTTTTTCTGACATTAATTTTTTATTAAAGTTGTTTTAAACCCAATTGTATGAAAATTTTGTACTAAAATCAAATTTACGTAAGATATTATAAGTTTATGAAGAGTTGTAGGGCTAATTGCTTTTACACCTCAGTTCGAGTCTCATTGGTTAGGAAAAGAAAAAGAAAAAAGAAAAAAATTTAGAGGGCCCGAAAAATATAGCAATTCTGATGCACAATCACAAGGTCTTGTAAAATTCACAATATTTCTTTTCGATAAAATTGAAAAATTTGGTAAATGTTAAGAGGTATTTTAAACAGTTTCAGGATCACTGTCATTGTCCTCATTGTCCAAAACGTGTGAAACAATTTCAGAAATTGTAGCTCGTTTGTTGGCTGCAACATTTTCCTAGAACTCGAGAAGGGTAATGGCCTTGTAAGGAAGTTAAATAGGCTTTTGTTAAAAAAGAACTCCCCTCACCTGAGATAAAAATGACCTTAAGCGATAACGATTTTTAAAACTTGACCATATATCCAATAATTTGTAACAAAGAATTTCTATTCAGTGAGCCGGGATTTTGGAAAAGTGACCTTATATGCGGGGTGACCTTATATGCGGATGACTTTATATCGAGGTCTGACTGTATATATATATACAGTAGAGCGCCGTTTATCCGAACCCTTATTATCCGAACGTCCAATTATCCGAACTATGTCTGAATTTTTTTTTTTTTTTTTTTTGAAGTTTAGAATACTTTTCAACTTATCAAAAATTTTTCTAAATTTCTAAACCATTAGATCTTCCGGCTGAAAAGATGCCAGGTTATGCAGCAGAAGAAATAGAAAAATAGAATACTGGTGTCGAAACACTGAAAATGTCCCAGGATTTAAAGTTAGATGATGAAATTGTTGCTGAAATTTTGAAAGAAAATTGGAACTCCTCAGATGAAGAGGAAGAAGTAGGTGATCAAGTTCAAGATAGTGGACCTTCTCATATAGAAGCATTCAATTCATTAGATATTGCAATAAATTAGTTACAACGTCAAAATGATATTGATCCAGTTCAGTTGATTTATTTAAAAAGAATTATGGCTGCTCAAAAAAAGAGCATCTTCTTTGAAACGAAAGTCTTGGCTGGATTTCTTTTGCAATGGAAAATATAGTAAAATGTGTTAAAATCAGTAATTGACAAAAAAAAAAAAGTTAGCTGAAATATGATTAAAAAAAAGTTCAAGATGAAAAAAAAGTAAAAAAAATAAATTAAAAATATTTAAAAATTAAAAAAAAACTTTTAAGCAAATCTAATTTAGATNAACTTTTAAACAAAGCTATTTTAGATAGTACTGCCAGTCCTAAACCTGGAAAAAGTGTGAAGGGAAGTTAGGGCATGAATAATAATCATTAAACTCGATTTAAAGCAACTTTCCAATTATCCGAATTTTTCATTAACCGAACCACGTTCAGTCCCGAGCAGTTCGGATAATCGGCGCTCTACTGTATATATATATATTGTATTTTTATTATAAAGGGTCATTTCATTCTGACAAATATTTAAGTTGCATGTTTTTCTTGAATAAGCATGATTTGCAAAAAGCAACCGTATCTGAAACTGACTGTTGCAAACATGTCCTTCCATTAAACCCTTTGTTTGCGATCAGTTACTTTTTTATCACCAAATATGGCTAAAAAAAGCTTCTTTGTTTTATTTCTTTATTTGCAAACTTATTTTATGATTCTCACCCTCACTACCAACATTTGATACAATAGCCTCATTTTAAGAGGAGGTCCTTACGAAATTAAAAATGTAGCAGCAAAACTAAGAAGATGTATTTTATTAGTCTTATATTCACCACAACATTCCATATTTAATTTCAAAAATTTGTAAATTTGTGGTCACGAAATATTGGGTTTCAAAATTTTAATTTTAACGATAACTTTACAATTACGATACTGATACCACAGTTTTCTTATCTATTAAGGGCATGCAAGTCTTTTAAAAATATTAAAATACGGATGTTTGCTACTACAAGCATAAAAACTTAATTTTTCTAAATGAAAATTCAGATGAAAGAAAAAAAAAAGTTTCAAATCTTTGAAAAAATGGAAATTCAGAGCAAGAGTTGGCGTCAGTGCCCTGAGGTCTCTAGCAAATTACAAAGTAAACTTTACTTGGAGTTTTTCGTTGCATTTTGCAGTTGTATTAAATTAGTCAGATATTGAATATATCTTATTATACTGCTAAAAGATGTTGTTTGAGGTAAATTATTTGTATTTTTAAGTTGAAAGTTTATAATTGAGAGGTATATAATTCAAAATAAATTCCTTATCGCTTAAGTTATAAAGTTGTAATCAGCATCTGATTTTATTTTTAAATCTGGATTTTTTATGTATCATTGTAAAAAAAAAACTAAACTATATCTCAAAACTATTTGCGTTATTAAGTCTTTGAAGGACATTTTTTTAGTAATTTTATGTTAAAATATATTTGAGATTGAGATTTATTTCTAAAAAAGAAGTTCATTGAGTCTGTAATATTATTTCATAGTTTGCCTAAAACTAATTTGATTCTTAAAACCTTTGATGGGTTGTACAATTGTACCTATAATAAGGAATTCATTCTGTGCTTATAAATAATAACCGAATTTATACATTCTGTTTGTAACTAGAAATAAACTTAATAGAAAGTGACGAATTGAAAAAAGCATTTAATACATGAGACAAAATATTTCCCCAGTTTTGGCCTCCCTTCTTGACCACCCACTACACTTAACGATTTCCAACGTTTATGCATTGGTTAAACTACATTACATTAGTTAAATAATCTTTGGCTTAATTAATAGAAAACTGTGAATAGAGTCAAAATGTTTGAATTTCTTCCGATAGGATTTAAGTGGATACCCTTTGAGCATTTTGAACATTACAAATATTGTAAAACATAAATTAGCTAAATGCCATAAAACTTCTCATTTTTTAAATTTAAAAATTATATAAAACAAATAAATGTTTTGTAAATTTATATTTTGATTATTTAATGTGAATAATTTATTCAGTGTTATGCATCTTTTCTTATCAGCTCTTTTATTTCAATTGGTCTTATTTCAAAAACTCATAAATTTTGACATGGAATTCTAAATTGCGGGAATTGGGGGGGGGGCTATGTAGTGGATAAATTAACTCATAAATTGTGCTAAGTTATTTTTTTATAATTTGCCAAAGTATTGTTACAGATGCGCTCTTTGAAAAAATTATTTCAAATCTTTTAAAATGTTAATTTCTTTAACTATGATGTATGTTAATTGTAAAAAAAAATTTCAAAATTTTGACTCAAGCAAAAACATATTGCGGCGGATCATAGTGTTTAAGTAGCAAGGTTAAAGAATTAAAAAAAGGTTAAATGATAATAATTCATAATGACTTAGTTTTTTGCTGCATACCAGGATCAAGGTTTTTGCTTCATTAAGGGAAAACTGATGGTCAATGGGAAAATTATATAAATAACCATTTAAAAAAAATACACATCCCTTGTAACATTTGTAAAATATCAAGTAATTTTTCAAATTAGAATTTCTAAAGAAGTTACCTACCTAATATAAGAGTCCACTCTTGAAACTACCAATCATACATAAAATATCCTACTACCCTACATGGGGACTCAAGAATTTGCACTTCATAAGATTTGCCAATGATATTAAGTAAACTTGGTTTGCAGTAAAAGGAATGGATATTATTTACACACTCATTTCGTTAGTTTATTAAAAAGTATAATTTAAAAAATTAAAAGAAAGGAAAATATAGGTTTATAATACCCCTAATTAAACAAGAGTAACAATTTTTACAGTTTTTACACTACTTTTTTAACTCTGATATTCTTATGAACCAACTTCTTTTGTCGAAGATTTTGTCCTTCTTTTTATTATTAGTTAAAGCCAGCTTATGCATTCTTGTAATTTTTGCATTTTATATTTGAAATTTTAAAGTCGAATGACATGCATGAAATGACCCCTCATCCAAAGAATCAAAGTTGCAAGGCCGATCATTCCGAAAAAAATTAACTTCTCCGGATCAATCAAACAACTATCAATGAATCATTCTTCTTCTTCTTTCCTTATGAAATATTAGATCACAATTTGTATTCATAATTTCTTTAAAACATGCATTAAAACTATAATTATAGGTTATTTAAGTAGAAAAAACCTAATGTTAAAAAAAAGAACAAGTTTTGAGATGATGATTCTAAAAATGGCACTGTTTTGGAATCGTTTCACAATTTTCTGTTTTAATAGCTGTTTAACAAAATAAGGCATATCGAGTATTTTCCTGGCAAATTTTTTCAACATTATCCTTTTTAAAAGAACAACTTAAAGTTAACGGGCAAGAATAACTGTGAACGTCAAAGTAAAATTGTATGCCCGTAATTATTTGTCCATTTAAAAAACAAAGCAAACTGTTGTACAGTCAACCCTGCTTAAAGGAATACCATCGGTTCCACCCAAATCTATGCAATTAAGTGGGTTATTCGATTAAAAGGGGAGTGCAATATCCAATCTTAAATTCTAAATTTTTGCGAAATTTTACTTTATGCATAGTATATTCCTTTCAAAGTAAACGTAATGCATATTATAACGTTTTGATTAAATAATCTCAGTTTTATGATCAATAAACAATTATAATTAAAACTGTCTATGTTAGTACCATAAAATATAAATGCCATTTAAAGTTACATAAAAACAAAGCAATGTTAGTGGAAAGTATAATATAGGTACTAAAATATTATTTGACCCCTTCTGAAAAAAATCTGTAATTGAAGACTGTTTTTATACCCGTTTAATTCATCAATTATCAAAATTAGATTTTTCACTTCAGTTTCTACTAAAACTTTTATGACTTGCATATAGTCCTTTCAAATACATTAAGAATTCTTTTTTTTTTTAACTTATTTTTTTCTAATTCTTGAAACTTGAGAAATTTCAAATGAATGTGCCATTTTAGTTTTGGATTTTTTGAAATTTATTGTTTCCAAAATTCACTGTTCTTTTCCCCCTTTAATTCAAATCATTCCTTTTTGCGCTCAGCTTGTAACCAACTCAGAGTTATTCACTGGAGTAATCAATGTTTATTCAACTGTAGAGAATTACACACTGTATACTAGTGTGTTAGGTTTTTCAAACTTTTTCTTATCAAAGCTAATAGAGCACTAGGAGGGGACAACAAGTCTTGATCCCAAAACAAATAACTTTGTACCTTTTTTGCATTCTAAATGATGTGTGAGTGAAGTAAGTTAAAAAGGGGTAAAACCCCCTTCATTTACTTTAATGTATAACTGGCAGCAAGATTTGATTAATTTTTCAACTTTATCCCTAACACCCGTTTAGACCAACTAATGAACAGGAAGTCTCTATTGAAGTGACCATCTATTCTATCCTTATCTTAACTGAAAAACGGAAATTCCATTTTGGCTGGTGAAACATTTCTCAAAAATAAGCAAATTTTTTTTAATTTTAGTACCTTTTCTTTATGCAATTACGCGGGGACAAAAACCAACAAATATCCATTTAAACGGGGAAGTTTAACATTACTTACATATAAAATGATTTGGTTCCATTGAATTTTATTCGTATAAGCGGGTTATTCGATTATCCGATATGAAACTAAATGGGGACAACTGTATTTTTTTGCTGTGAATACATATGTATTTACTTTTTATTACTCAAATAAATAAGAAACAATAAAAGCAACAATCAATAATTTTGATTTCAGCAGAATATTCTTGATTTCCTAACAAGATTTAATACTCAGCTAGCTGACAATAATTGTAAGTTTTCTTTCAATAAAAACTTGACAATAATATAAAAAGGAATTTTATTTTAAAGGAAAGCATAAATTAAGGTACTAAAACAATTGATTAGTATATTAATGGAAAAATAATATACGTGGTAGCGTAAAGAATAAGATTTTGAGAAATGTTAAAATTTAATTAAAAAGCTGGTAAAATAATTCTGTGAAAAAAAGTGCAGACAGGTAGTTAACAAATTTATTTTAAGATTAAGATGATATATAATATGTTGAGAAATTTTAAGATGCTTAAAAATGTTGGCTACGTATTTGTATCAATAATTATAAAATATAGAATGTAGAAATTGATAAACATATTATTCCAAATCTATGCATACATTTGTATGTTATTGAAATTGTATCAATTATTGAAAGAAGAAACTAAAAATAAAATTAAAAAGAGCTGATGTATAAACCCAGTCTATCAGAAACATTCTTTTATAAAACTCAACATTTGTTGAATAATATGATTTTGAATAAAATGCTCTCCTGACCAAACTAAGAGGACCATTTCCCCAGATTGCGGCAACCCCCTTTATTTTGAAGATTAAGAATCGAAATATGTTTAAAAAAATGTATGTTTATTCAGAGAAAGTATGTTGTGTCTGATTTTGTAACTTAATTAATAGTTAGCACTGAATAATTTGCATATTTGAGGTCACCCCCCGCAACCATTAAGATTGACACTTAGTACACGAAAATCCGATTATTAGAACAAAAGTTATTCCGGGTGATATCTTTTTTTTTTTGCCGACTGTACATAGTAAGTAAATATATATTATGAAATATAAATGTATATCATAGTTATATATTTTATTAGATATAGTTTCATTTTATGTGAACTAATTTTCAAACTGTCTTACCATTATCATCGATTTTCATTGACTCTGGTTTCTGTGAAACAAAGTTTTATGAAGTTTCAGACCAAATGTCTAGAGATTGGTTTTGTTCAAAATACCATTAAACCTAAGCAAATTCTGTGTTTTTTAGATTAAAGATGGTAACTGACTTTTGTTTAAAAAAAATATTTGACTTGAGTTTGAATTCTCACAGCTTGTGTTTGCAAATGGAAAATCAATGACGATAACTACTAAACTGCTTAGGAGATAAGGGCTATTATGCTTATCACTGACGTATAGGTGATGTAAGATGAGAAAAGAACAAATAAATATGGAATAATAAAATTTTATTGATGATATTTGTCTGCAAGAGAAAAAAATGAAATTTTGAGCTTATTTTACTGACAAACAAAAAAATTATATAAAATGAGTTTTATTTAGAATTATGATTTTGGCAATATCTCACACCTACAAAGAGTGGAATTAAAGGGAATATCTATAAGGGACTGCATTTCTTCAACTTTTTTAAAAGAGAGTATTCCAACTACTAAGTTGTTTATGAGGGAAATAAGCTACTAGAAACCCTTCTCCCGAGAATATCCCACGCATTTTCCATTGGGTTCATATCTGGAAAATATGCTGGCTAATCCATTCGAAGGATTTTTTTCTCCAAAAGTATAAGTAAATTATTTAACCCTTTTATTGTAAAATTAAATTAGTAAGCTGAACATGATGTTGCTTGATTTTATTATCCATTAAGAGGATTAATTTACTGGTTGCTGCAGCTTAAAAGAGCACAATAGGTTTTTGAGGATTTCATCTCTTTAACACTGAGCCATTAATGTCCCATTCCTGTTAATGTGCAGATCAGTGTGGCCAATTCGGACCCTCTCATGCTTAAATTCAAATTTATTCAGAGATCCACGTTCATTTCAGGTAATAATTTGCCTATGTCAGGTTGTATTCAGACATCCTTGAAGATCATGATGTTTCTCTCAACTCATCTCCACCTGAGATGTTTCTATGCTATTCTACAAGTAGCACTGTGATTTGTCATTAAAACACAAATTATAGATGAGCAAGCATACAAACTTATACGGAATTGGTGGTTGTAGTTGAATCGAAATTCTGGTGTCTGTAGCCATTTAAAAGTGCTGCTACAGTAAAGTCGCATTCATAGTGTATCCTGACTGTTAGTGTTAAATACTGATCTTCATTTTGTGTGGTTGTAGATGTATAACCTTCTGATATTTGAGTAACATTTGCAGTTTCTAAAAATCGATTCCTTTATCTGAAAATTACATTTCAAATAACTTCCATTACTTCCCCCACTGCAGATTGTTTGACTCGCCTATAAATGACCAATGTCGTTCCAGGTTACTGATTCAGTTAATTTTTTCTGAGACATTGTACTCATTGGCACAAAGTATTTAATGCATATCCATTTGTTTTCAATCTACTTCTACAGAAGGGATATTGTAGGTCACTTTCTACTCTTTTTCTTAATGATGCTTTGTTTTTGATGCCACTGTCAAAATTTGCATATTCTCAACTTTGTTGGTATTATAATTTTCTTTTTAACCCCCTTTATTTCTTTTCTTTATGAATAGTGATCAATTTAAATTTAGTTTTTTTAATATCGAACTCACAATATTCCCCAATTTTTTTAGTAGTGTATAAATTACGTATTAGAGTTAGTATTCAAAAAATTCAATAACTTTTAAGAGCTTTTTATGGTAGTTTTATTGCATGAACCTGATAATTTTTCATTTATGAATTTAATTGATCTTAAATATAACTTAAATAGATATGAAGCATAAAATTGATCTTACATCAAAATTCTATCTTTTGTAATGAAAATTTGTTAAATATAATAATATTAATATTTTTATTCTTTGAGTAAATAAGAATTTTGTTATGGTGAAAAATGTATTTTTTTATGTATTTTTAATTTAATTCCTATTTTATGTAATGTAAAACTAAATAAATAAACATGCTTGATTTCAATACTCTTTCTTATAAAATGGATTAATGCAATTATAATGAAGTTAATAAAATCTACTGGAAAAAGAAATTTCATTTTTTTCTCTTTATTCAAATTTTTTTTGAAAGATTCAACATTATAAAAATACCTTATTTTAAGCTCACATTTTCATTAAGCTATATTAGGTGACGATTTATTATATATATCTCACATAGTTATTTACCATCTTAAATAGTCGGATTTTATTATGAAAATTCAAACGAAAGCAAGAACGTAATGGCTTTCTCAGAACAACGATTGTAAATGAACGGCTGATGGGCAAAGATGAAAACGAAAGTAAGCGTTTTTTGCTGAAAAATAACTTAACAATTAGCTTCTTAGAAAAGTAATAAAATTTTTTTTGGGAGTTATAAGGGATTCTGAATGTATTAAGATTTTAAAAGACATTGACTGTAACTATCCATTAGCAATTGTTTTTCTTTTGAAATAGAAGTTATAGATCTAATATTGTACAGAAAATCCATTTTGCAAAAAAAGAAAACAGTTTTTTTTGTGTGAGACACCTGAAAAAAAGTTGCGAGTTTATTTTAGGCTTAGTCCACTTTGGTAAACACTTCTTTATAACACTATCCTATAATATAGGGAGTCACATAATTTTCGCATGCTACTTTTTAGGTTTTTCTGGGGAATATGTGAGAAATTTTTTTCTTCTTTATTTATCTTTTAACTGCATTAAAGTCCACAAACTAGTGTCCTTTTTATTGTAAGAAAGATTTTAAAATGTAAACACTTCTATTTAAAGTTTGCATATTTCACATGATTTATTCCTATAAATTAGTATTCATTACTTTGTAAAGTAGTTATTTGTCCAAATTTTCATGAAGTAATTTTTTAAAGGCAGTGATCTTTCTGCAAATTATTATAATACAGTAAGATAAAATATTATTTGGAAGATTGTTAAAATTTTTATAATAATTTATAAAATTATGTTCAATCTAACATTCAATTATTCAGGTATCTAGAACTCAGTCCTCAGGATCGTGCCAAAATTGAAGGTACACCAAAAGTTGCTAAGAAGTTAGAAAGATTACGAAGCAGAGGTACAAGCAACGATTCTGGATCTATTCATTCTGGCTCCAATAATGATGATAATTTTTCCGAAGATAGTAGTGTGGACAGTAATAAAGGAGATTATGAATCAAATTATAGCTCCTCACCATCGCACTCACTTTCAAACTATCGGGTTGCAACTCCTGAACTATTGCTGAATGGTAGCTCAGAACTGTTTAATAGCTGGTCTCCTGATGAAAGTAGTTGTAGCCATGATTGTGCTTGTGACTGTCATAAAAAGCTCACTGTATCTCCCCAGAAAGCACTGAGTGCTCAACTTAGTAATTCAGCTTCTCAAACTTTGTCAACCGGTGACATTGTTATCACCAAAGTTTTCTTTTCAGAAAATGAAAAAATCAATGGAAGTAAAGCTTAATTTTTTTTCTATGATTGATATGCTGAAAGATAAATGTTGCTATGCAAAGCATTCCAAAATTTGATTGTAAGTTCTCTGATTTTTTTCAGTGCTTGAAAAGTTCTTTTGTCATTTAAAATGCCTTAAAAAGATCTTCTTGCAATGTAAAAGAAAAAAAAAAATTTTAATTGCAACATTTAAATTTCAGTTTATCTTATTTTAACTTTTATTGACACTTTATGTCACAATTTATTGTAATAATAGTTTTACTTAATATCAGAAATCCCATTTTAAGTTAATAACATTTAATAAAGCATAAAATCAATTTTCTTTGGCTAAATGGGTGTATTGAAATAAATGTTTACAGTTTTTATGTTACGAAATCCAAAATTATTTTACATGAAAACTGTGTTAACCTTTACTAGCATCTTATGATTTACAATCTTGTTGATAATGATGAATTAAAATTGTGATTGAACATTAATGTCAATTTCATATTATTATATAATTTCTTATCATATAGGATTGATCACTCTTTGTTGTGATGCAAATCATATTTTGACAAGTTTTTATTCATTTTCCTTAATCCATTGGCGGTTAAGTGAAAGAGCAAATTTAGGAGAATATTTCTCCCCTATCTACTATTTCTTTATCGAAGTACATGGAAAAACTGGTTTTGCTCTGCTAGAAGACTGCAGGTTAAAATTCGGCTTTTTACGTGCAGAACCATCAGTGGGTTAAGTTTGTTTAACCTTGAAATACTAAGATAAGTTATGGATCACTTCATATTTATCAAATATATTTTAGTATATTTGTTATAAATTTGTATTAAAATCATATTAAGATATTAATGATTTCATGATATAAAAATGATATATCATTGATGATAATTATTCTTCAAAAGTGATTAAATTAAAAATATAATTACTTTGATTTTGTGAAAAGTATGGGCTATTTTATTTATTCATAATTTTTTTGGACATTTTAATTTATATTTTCTTTTTTGTTTTTTTCCCTCAAATTTAATTTAAAACAGTGAAAACTTTCCAGTAATTTAGCTATTTAAATAGAATGAGTCTTGCTTTTTTTCCCCATCATATATTAAAATAAAGAAGAGGCTATCATTTCCTAGTGATAGAAAGCTTCATCCGACAATTTAAATAAAAATAATTTTTTTTTAAATAATAATTTTTTTTAAGACTTTTGATTTTATATTTTTTATTTTTTTTCCTTCTAAAATTCAATTCAAAAGAATGAAACCTAGAATTTTTTTTCCCCACTACCTTAGCTATTTAAATAGAATGAATCTTGCTTTTTTTCCATCATATATATGTATTTTAAAATGAATAAGAGGCTGTCATTTCATTATTTCCTAGGAATAAAAACCTTTATCAGAACACTTCATGAAGTGTTCCATTGTGATCCATTGTTTTGATGAAATTTTCGGAAATAATTCTTTGTTTAAGATTGGTAACAGTTAAATAAATTCTTTGATTTTCTTCACAACAACAGAGGTACCTTGGTAGAGATTTTCTCTACCCATTTTTCTCTCTTGCCACTGTAATAGAAATTTGTATTGTTTCTAAACATGGAACAATGTTTTTGTTATTTCTAAATAATGCGGCTATAAATTTTACATTTTATTTATAAAGTGGTAGCTAGACAGACTATAGTGATCTACTAAATTCAAACAAAAAATTATAGAAATTGTATTGACAATTTTAGCCTGGTTTTACATTTCTGTTTTAGGTTATTAGTATTTTAATTAGATTTATTGTTTTGTTGCACTGCAGATTTTATTTATTATATATTATGTATATATTGCGTGATATTAACTCTTTAATCCAATTAATCATGACAGATATTATTTATAAATTGACACTCATTACTAATGACTTATTTGCTCCTTTATTGATAAAAGCAGCTATATTATGCATGCATATTTGTACACATATACTTACTGACCTCATGTATTTTTATTTATTTATTTTTTACTTTTTGGAGTTGCATAGAACTTTTTATGACTTTTAAAGCTCTATTCCTTCATTATTATTAACCGGATTTTTAGCTGAAGATTCAGACAATCATTTTGTTTCATGGTCTTTCTAATAATTGAGTAAATGTAGTTCATGTCTATTGCTTATAAGTAAAACAGGTTCTCAAGTAAGAATATTTTCATTCATTTATTGATATTTAAATCCCGAAATTAAAATTATTTGAAATAGGCTTGTAGTAGATTATCTATAAATTATTCTCAAGCTGAAAAAATAAAGTTATGATTAGATTTCGGTAAAATTCTTGCTTGATGTGACTTGATATTATTTTAAAAATAATTATAAAGTAATTAACTTGCAATACAAAGTTTTTCACTTCATCTAAAGTCTATCCATGTATTTAGAGCTGTTGTGTGTTGGTGAAATATTTTTGGTAATATTTATATAAATGTCAATTTTTTGTGCTGATTTCTATAAAAATAAAATAAATAAACAATAAATAGAATAATGGCCTATTTATAATTTTTTTAAATCATAATGTCTTACAATTTTAATTTTTTTAAATGTACAAAATTTAGACTGATAGGATTAACTTACACTGCTCTAATTTCAATATGTAATGAATATTACTTCATATTGTTGGAGTTGAACATTAATAATAGATTAACTATAATATATAAAATGTATAACATTGGATAACACATGAATAAATGTTAAGTGTTTTAAAAAGGAAGCTGACATTATTTGGTGTAATTATTTCGTACATGAAAACAGATTTCTATTAGTTTTCTTTGAAATAAGACTGCTTCTGAAATATGTGACAGCACTTCAGACTGAAATGCATGTTTGTTGTTTCAAAAGTTTGCTGGAGTAAAATTTATAAGCTGATTCTGACTATATCTTACATGGAGATTCCAAATCAATTGTTAAAACAGTGTTTATCAACTTTTGGACGTAAAGTCAGACTAATTTATGAAACTTTTTACTTTCACAAATACATAAGCGTTTTTGTGTTTGTTGTTCAGAATTTTTAAAAGTCAACTTTACTATACTGAGGTAGAAAAACTTTGTTTTTCTCTCTGCTCTATGTTTGAAGATACAATGCTGCTAAATTATGAAATATTTGTTTTTTAAACTTCAATTGCTTGAAATTTTTAAACTGATTTTGACTTTTATTTGTCATGTTCCTTTCAGTTAAAATGAAATTTTCCTTTTCGTCTTTAGAAATTCTGCCTTTTGGGATATATTTTCTTGCTCAAAAGCTTAGATAAATTACCAAAATTAGGTTTGTTCAAGAAATCTTTTTTCAGATTTGGAACCTTTACCCAAAATGTAGCAAAATATAACACCAAATCATCAATAACTACAAAAATTGTTATGGTTGATATAGGTTTATAGGTATAGTTGTACTGAATATCCAACTAAAGAAAAAGTTAATAAAAAAACTCAATCCGTTTTGAAAATCTGGTATCCATTTTGAATACAATGTCAAAATCAGGCATCAAATAAACAAACAAATGAAAAAAGTTGCGGGAAGTGTCAAGCTTAATATGTACTAAACTTTATAATAAGTTATAGGCCAATAAGAAAATTTACTTTAGCTATAAAACTTTTTTTGAAATATTCAGAAACTATTTGTCCTAATTGTTAATGTGGGAAAAATGTATGCTTCTTTCCTTATTTTTCAGTTTATAATTTTAAAAATTTTTTTGAAAGTGATTTACAGTAGAGCCCGGATTATCCATGGATAGCAAAAATTGTGGATAAAATCTCAAAAAGTAGGTGGAAACATGAAAAAATAATTTTGAAACGTAATTATTCTAATATAAACATATAACAGAAATCTATGTTCTACATCTAAATCACTTAAGCAACAATTGATAAAGAAAAATTTAGTACATCAAACTTCATAACTGATTTTATACATAAATGTTCATATATAAAAGTGTTCAGTTACATTTTTTTTAAGAAAAGGAATCAATGATCAGAGCAATCACTCGCAATATAATTTTTGATGTCTTCCCGCAACTCGCTGATAAACTGCACTGGGGATCAACTGTTTATACTAAAAATGTGAATTAAGTAAGCCTGTTAAATAAAAAAAAAAATCATTGGTAACATTTCCTCTAATTTTCTTATAGTTACTTGGTTGTGTGTGAAAATTTTTCAAACAAAAATTATTGAAATTGGTAGGCAATTATCACGGAAATAAAAGAGATGTTTGTGATTTGTATCACAGAAATGGATAAGATATTCTAACTTTTGTAAGGCATCGGACATTTAATACCTCATAGTGAGTTGCAGTCGACTGTTTTGGTAAGCTAATCTGTGTATTTCTTGCCAGTGCAATTGGTTAATGAAAGAAAAATTAAACCTGTCCATAAATACCAAGTTTTTTCACGTTTAATTTTGTTCTTTGTATTTACCACTTTTTGTGATACAAATAATTTTTATTTAAAATTATGTGTGCACAGCTTTGAATTCATATTAGTTATATTTGTTTTTAAAATTTTTTGAAAATTAAAAATAACTAAATAAAAGATTCCGCCACTTTTTAGATATTGAAACAATATTTTAATTTTGTCATTCTTAATAAAACAAATGCTTATTTAACGGCAGCATTTACTAAACAATGTTGACAGCCCTGAGTTTTAAATATTTAACTTTTTCTGAATAAATGAGTTTGAAGTTGAACAATGCAGTATTTTTTTTTTACTGAGCAGATAGCAAGGTGGTTCATCTTAAAGGAATCGTTAATCATTACTTTTATTTAATATTAAAATTTTTTCTAAATCTACTTTAAAATGTTCATAACTAGTCGAATTTAGCATTAAGTATTTTTATGAAGCTATGTTTTTTAATTATTTATTTTATTTATTTTTTTTTAATGGCCGGCACTTGGAGCTATTGTCCATTGGCCACAGAAAGTGCCAGAACTGCTAATTCTCTTTTCGTTACCCAGTGGGCACCTGTGGCGAAGCCACGGCGGTGGAACAGCGTCGCCCACGTCACACTACCACAACCCGTTTATAGGGTGGGTCACATTCGCACATTCACACACAAAGGAGAAAGGACATAGAACACAGATAGAGGGAAAGAAACATCCATGCCTTGCCCGGGATTCGAACCCAGAACCTTTCTGATGCAAGGACAGTTCCCTGCCCCCTACACAGACTGGTCGGCTGTTTTTTTAATTATATAAATGCATAATTTCAAGCTATTTATTTTTGTAGATTAGACTGAGGAACAAATTGTTTGTTTCATTTATATAAATACTTTCCTAGTACTCATACAAATATACTATAAATGCTCCTTCAAATGTAAAATTCGTTTTTCTCTTAAAGTTAATTTTTTTTTTAAAATGACATTTTTAATCTAATTATTGTCCGAATGCAGAAGTTTAAAATGTTATGTGTGACAGGAGGCCAAGTAATTGCTGCCTCAAACTTCTTTTGGAGTTATGTAATTTTGGAGGGCATATCATTAGTATTAAACTTGTATAAGATCCCATTCCCAAAAATGTCATACATGCTAGGGATGCTTCCCTAATATGACCTGTTAAGAAACTCAAAAAAACAATTCATAATAGGGGAGCGTCCCTAGCTGCATATGACGACATTTCCAGGTATGGGTTCATACGCAAGTTTTAATCCTGATGATGTTCCTCTAATTCTTTTAGAGGTTTGTCACAACGTTTACAATAAATACACAAAAGATATCATAACTCGGAGAGAGAGACTGATTGTAAACTTGAAATCAGGAAGGTGAAAATATTCAAGAGCTGTTTAAAAAATCTAATGCAACAGAAAAAAAAAGTTCCCTAATGTTATTAATAGTGTCTCAAGTGAAACATTATGTCTTAAGAATAATATATATTGGTAGGATTATTATGCAATTTTAATGTTGTATTTAAATCATTTAGCTAATTTTGAAGAATTAAATTGTTGCGCAACTTAAGTTTCAGAGGAAAAGTTAAGGATTGCTTTATGAGTTTTAAAATATAAGAGATTATCGCAGTTAGTATTAAAAGATGTGTTCAATTATATTGCATGATAGAGAAGTTAAAAAATAATAACAACCAGAGCTGTTTGCTGTCTTTTTGACATGAAAACTATACTTGTAACATTATTTTGAAAATGTAAATATAATGCTGTTTACAAGCGAGGGGAGTATGATTTAAAAATTGAACTGAAAGCAGTAATCTGAGATGGGTTCTTTTTTTAGATTTCTTTTAAAAAATAGTTTTAGAAAAACTATTAGAAGTTAATATTGATAGTAGGAAAACAATTTTATATTCTATACTTATGAAATATCCCATTAAATATTTTAAAGTTCCACCTTATTGTTAGTTGAAATTTATGCATCTCAAATTTTAATTAAAGTGCTTTCATGGTTAGAATTATAATTTATGTATTAATGAATGAAAGGGTGGAGAAATTTTTGCAACAGGGCTTCCTGAACTGAACCCCTTAGAAAACCTGTAGGGGTATTATTAACCAGTGTTACATGGACTTGAAAACAGATTTTATCTGTAATAAAATTGAAACAGGTTGGCTTAAAATTGATTTTAAAAGCCATGCCAAGTCTAGTCCTTTCAATGGAAAGCACTGCATTTTATTTGATTTAAAAAAAAGGGTAATGGTAGTAACTCTGAAAATTCTATGCTTTATTTTCTCTGAATAAATTATGTCATTAGTTCTTAAACTTTTGTGATAATTTAAAATTGTAAAAATATGTATAAATTTTTCTGTTTTGATTTTTTGGACATTGCTTTTTGTTTTTCTTGTTCCTTTTTCTATCTAATCATTACATCTTTAGGAAAAAATATTTTTTAAAGTGGATTATTTTAGTATTAATTAAAATTTTTTATCATAAATAGTTTCCAGATAACTAGTATTTATACTATTGGTTTTCAAAATATTAGTGTTCTGCTATAGTAAAAAAAAAAACTTAAGAAAAAGTACATATTTAATAGTTTTCTATTTTTTTCTTTATTTTTTTATTTTTTGAAAAGCAATTTAAGGCCACATGTTTTGTCACTGGTTTTGTACTTCTGTAATGACACAAAAATTATTATTTAACAGATATGATTAGTGTAGAGCGAAAGATTTACTATTGGGATCATATATAACGCTAACAATTTGGGTTCTAATTTATTCTCTGTCAGTTGAACTAACCTGCTTTGATGTTTGAATTAACTACATTTCTTTGTTAATGTAAATTTTTAAATTAAAAAAAAAGCATTTCTTTGTTTCTCTTTCAATTAAAAAGGTTGTTCAATTAAAAGTTATAGTAAAAAAGTCTTCCATTTTTTTATGCATATCACAATTAAAGGATTAAAGCACAATGATACAAAATGTTTGACTGTTGGAATTTTTTTTTAACCATTAATTTAATAATTGAGTTTAAACCTTGTACTATAATGTTTTAAAATTTCAACCATGAAATACTTGTGGTTTTAAGAAAAAAGTAAATAGCTGAATATTTTGTTGAAATTGAATTATGACCAAATTTGGTATTTCCACAGAATGAATATTGATGATTTGTTGAACAGTTAAAGCTGCCAAGTCAATAAGATTTCCAATTTTATTTTTTCGTTAACTTGAAAATATCTGTTATCTTATTTCCCTTAAAAACCACCTACATAATAAAGTAGCATTTCATAATTTTTTCAGTTAAATTTATTTATTCAGTTCATGTTTTATAACTGTAATCAATGCAGTTTAGATATCCATTTTATACTATTATGAAATACTTAAATTCTGTTATGAATAAAAAAGGTCATCTTTATTAATTTTGAATTTCAGTTTCATAATAAGAATTTTTTATAACTTGGATGGGATTTATTTCATGCAAATTTATCACTTAATAATGCCATAATATTGACTTTCTGTAAAACAAATTTGTAACTATTTTCTCTCTAAACTATTTCTTTGTATTGTTTTTATGTCTCAACTTTTTCGAAAACTATGTAGCTAATTATAATCTTGAGTGAAACTGTTTTGCCACAGATAATTAATTTCTTGATTCATAATATATATTGATTTCAGGGGCAAATGACTGGAAAAGAGTATGCAAGTTGGTTTTTTTTGCCATTTGCTTAAAGATTTCTGAAACACTTTTTATTATGCAAGACATTAAAATGATAGTTATCTTAGGCTATGAAGCCGTGACCTTTTTTAGACAAAGTCAAAATGGCATGAAACAAAAGTATTAGGATGACCAGAAAGTAATGTTTCTGCAGATATCAATTTTTGTTTATCATTTATCAGCTCCTTGTGAACTTCAAAGCCATTCTAATGATATTTTCAGATTAAGGTGAATTGTATGTCTATAAATAATTAAATCTTAATGTTGTTTTTTTGCATTTTGCAATTTTGGGGAAAATGCACAGTTAAAAACTAACCAGAAGAGGTGCAGGATTGTTATGTTTTTTGAATTTTTACAGAAGTAACTCAACATTTGCTACCATAATCATAAGTGACATTTATCTAAGTTCATTATACATCTGGTTTGGTAATTTAGATTTTTTATCGATCTCAAAAAACGAACTGTTCTAAACAATTGTGTGTTACGGGTTGCAGAGGAAATAATTTATTTTGAGAATATAGAGGCATTTTCAAACACTCTTGGTTAACCAATCAAAACGCTTGCAATAGATTGTTAATGAACTCTGCACTATCTATCTGGAGGAAAAAAAACTCTTTAATTCACCACATCTAACTTATTGCTTCAGCAGCAGAATACAGTAACAATTTTTAATGTCTGTACGACTAGAGATTAAAAATACATCCTTTTTGACGGTCAAAAATGCAAAGAACAGTGGTGGCTGTCTTCAAATGAATTACCCTAATTAACTGCAAAGCCAAGTTTACATCTCATATGGGTGCCAAATGTTCAAAATGCCATCTTCAGATATTTTGCTCAAAATCCAATACATTTTTAGTTTTTCAGCATTAAAAATTTGCAAATTAGGTGACAAAAGGTTGTTGATGTTAAAAATAAATTTTTTTTAATAATTATTAGTTTGAAGTTAATGTTTTTTTTAAAAAAGAAACATTATTTTCCACTCCTCCTAATTACATGAATTTTTGATTTGCAGATGTTTAAACTAAACTTACTAAGAACTATAATGAATTGATAAAATTTCTAATATTTGATGAAATAAGGTGCTTTTAAATACACACACATACACGCATATATATATATATATATTATTATATATATATATTATATATATATATTTTTATCATTATCATTATATATTATATATATAAAGATTATATCTTTTATTTTCCGGATTTTTAAAATTTTTTGTCCTTTTTTTCGGATTCCCCCCCCCTTCCGGTTTCTTGTTATTTTTATTATTATTATAAATTTCCCCCCCTTCTTTCATAGTTCTGTAATTTTTACATTTTGAACTTATATATATATATATACATATAATTTTTTGAATTTGGCATAGTGAATGACATTTGTTTATAACATCAAATGATAATCTAGTTCGTAAAATATTCAAATTTTAATATTTTAATAATTACAGCATCTGATTAGTGGATAGAATGTGCATCTTTTTAAGTAAGCAAAAAAAAATTTTTTTTTAAAAGTGATGAAAGACCTTTTTATCTTTTATGATTAGATCTTTTTGTTGTTAATAAATATGATATTGTGTGATTTTTTGTTATTTAAATGGTAATTTGGTTTAGGGCAAGGAAAGCATGTACTTCTTATGCTTGTTATATTTATTTGAAATACTCAGAGCTTTGTGTGTGACAGTTGTAATAAAGATGTGATATTATTTTTATCATTAAAACTTTGTCTTTTACTTACCAATTAGCTCAAATTTTGAATATGTAAAATCTTTAAAAAATATCTCAAAGTTGTTGAAGTTGAAAAAGTTTTGTGCTATATTAATACTAGTAAAATCTTATTTGAGTTATTGTGATAAATTGTCAAAAGTATGATATCGCAACATTTAGACAAATTTATTTGTTAATAGTACTTAGTTACTTTAATAACATTTATATCCTACAGTTATATACAGCTACTTATAAAAGCTTCTTTGAAAACATACAGAAAAAAAAGGATAATTAACTTGGATAGTAAAACCTGAGAGCATAAGTATTTTCTGTGTTTTGAATTTCATAATATGCAAAAGATTCATTATTACAAATTTATTTAAATTTATGAAGTTTTACTTTTCATTTGAAGTTTTAATTGAATAAGTGTATCAACTTTAATTCAAATTCAATGTGATTAAAGTTAAAATTAAATAAATTTCTTTATTAACAATGTTTGTAAAAGTGAAAAAGAATTTCTTCGATACTAGTTCTGGCATAAAATAACCCTTTTTATTTTATTTTTGTCCTCCTGTGCACCCTTTTGCATTCTAACAAAAAACAACTTTTTTTTAAAATTATTTTATTAGTTATTGCGATTGGACATTTTTGACCTCTCTTTTATAGCAAATTTTGATGAGTGACCAAGTTGTGAATCTGGTGAAGAAATTTCAGTGATTCTTTTTTTGGATAACACTAAGTGGCTTTATTCTGTAACCAGTGAGATTATGAAGAGGCAGGTACTGTAATAATCGTCATTCAGTGCTGACATCACAAAATAATATATCTCTTATTAAGAAAAACACTGCATTTTTCTCTGTTTATTAAAATTTAAAAGCCACATTCTATCTTGTTCAATCAATAAGCAAACTATCTTGTTTACCATCATACAATCTCATTATTTTTGCTATTCTTCGTTTCAAAACGTTACCTCACAGTCTATAAATTCTTGTCAAAAACTAAGGAAAAGAAATTAAATGTTGCAGTTCAATATTTAAGCTTCGAAAAAAAAAAAAAAAAAGAAACCTTATCAAAATCTGAGAAATCACTATTTTGAAAGGTAAGATTAAAAATATCAAAATCTGTTTAACTGCCTGAGAAGGCTAATAGTTAACTATTATTATAAATACCTTCAAGATTTAGCCTCTAATTAAAATGGTTTTGATGATTTTAATCTTTTTTCCCTCCATAAGATTTGACAGATTTTAATAATGCTTTTTTTCTCTCTCGTGAGTGCATACATTTTTTACTTTATTTCTGATAAGGATTTTGAAAAGATATAAAAGGTTTTAATTTCAGATATTAAGGAACACCCTATTCTTAATTAAATTAAAGATTAACTAATAGTATTTCCTTTATTTCATTTCAAGTTTCCACCTTTAACCTTTTTTTATTGTCTGGAAAATAAAATTTTTTATAATTCATACAAAACATACAATGTATATTTTTCTTCAAATTTTTAATATTTGATTAAAATAATTTTTACAAAATATTATTTTCCATTTTATAATGCATTGTAAATATAACTAGCCCGCTATAAGTAGCGAAACTACTGAAGTCGCTACTTTTTTCCCTTAGTTTGTAGTGGAGTGCGCTACTTTTTAAAAGAAGTAGTGTAGCGAGATACAAAAAAAACGTAGTTTGTAGCGATTCCTGGCAACTACTTTTAACGCTAGTTGAATAAATTTAAAACTCAAAAAAAACTTCGAATCTGATTGGTGCAAATCCTTCACGGGGGGCCGTCAGCTTATAAGCAGACCCTATCACAATTCGATATTCGTTTTCTTTTCGTCGGCTAGCCATAATGAATAAAATAAATAAATAAATTCTTATGCAGGTGTTTTTCTGTTAAAATTTCATTTTTTCATTCGTCCTATCTCTTTTAGAAATTAATTGGAGTTATAGTTTTTTCAAGAATATATGGGTCATTCTCACAANTATATATATATATATGTATTCTTGAAAAAACTATAGTGTGTATGCATATATATATTTTACGTGAATGTAAGACAACTTTTTTCATGTAACTTGCGTTATTCTGTTCATTTATAGTTAATTAATTTCCAGTTATTAATAAATTTACAGTTATAGTAATTAAGTGTGCGATCAATAAGTAGTTGTAAAAAATAACTCATTAATTTTTGTTTTTTAGCGAGTTAAAAACACTTTATTCCTAGGATCACTTTACAAATACACTGTATTTATGTTTTATTAACGCAAACACAGATTTAATTCACCTGATATAAATAATTGGATATGTTAATCCAGAACTAAATTAGTTCATATTTTACATTTTGTCATTCTCTTTACTAAAGCGGTTATTAAGCAAACCCGCACTTTTTAATTGTTGTTCTAGAAATCGAACTAACTAATCAACATACTTGTGAGTCTGTAACTTCCTTTGTAACTTACACATAACATTTACTCAAACTTGAGATTACCAAGTAAAAACTGGAGAAAGGATGCTTTCGCTATGCTTTCAAATTGAATCAAGCTATAATTAATTCTTAAAAATATAGTGAGGATGTTTTTTAAAAGGAGACTTACAGAAATTGTATTTGCGAAGAAATAAAAATATTTTATTAACGAAACAACAAAAAATAATATGACTTTTTAATAGCATGTTTTAATGGAACAATGTTTTGAAGAATCAATTCTATTTAACTTTTATTGTAAGGAAAATGAAAAACATGACCCGTCTTATTTTAGTGATGTTCTCTATTAAATCAATCTTGATAAAAGGAATAATGCAAACTTTTTTTTATGAAGACTTTTTTAGAAATTAACAAAGATTTATTATTTACTACAAAAACAATGAGAGTATTCAAAAATGTTATTTCCCTTTAAAGTAATAATTTCTCGCAAGTGAAATAATTGATATTTTTAAAATTTTAAAGTTATCTGAAATTCGTTATCGCCAAAATAAATATATTTGTAATTGGTCTAGAGAAAAAAATTGTATAAATAATGGGATTTTTCTTTAATGACTTATGTCACTGGTTTCAAACTCTTAAATTATATTTATCCACTTGAAATCTAACCTTAATCTATAAAAATATTCGTTTTTATATAAATGATATCGAATTTTATCTGATATGAAGAGAATTGATTAAAAGTAAATTAGGAAAACTATTAAAAGTTATTATGTGAGTTTTGACTGTTTTTTTTTTTTACTTTATCATTTCAGACTGAGAACCTGGAGTTAACCTGAATCTTAAATGAAACTATATAAAAAAAACTGTTTGAAAGCATTTATTTTATTACTAGAAGCATTTATTGTAAAACAATATTTATTGAATTACTTTTTTTGCAATGATGAGAACATAAGCATTGTGAAAAATTGATTTAATTCCGTTATATATATA
>NC_092214.1:6671830-6698552 GCF_043381705.1 Parasteatoda tepidariorum
CTTTATGAATGGCAGCGTTATCGTGTTGAAACACAAACGGGCCATTACCGAACTGTTGCCACAGGGTGGGAAGCGCCGAATTGTCCAGGATGTCTCTATACCCTTCTGCGTTCAGGGTTCCACGCACTAACACCAAGGGTCCAAGGCCAAACCATGAGAAACAGGACCTCACCATAATTCCTCCACCGCCGAACTTCACAGTGTCCGGTCATTAATGGCTAGATAGTGTATATATATATATATATAGTCTGGGACAGAGAAATTGCCCTTACACTGTTATCGGAAAATACCGAAATCCCCGATGTTTCAAGAATGTAAAAACGTATCCTTTGGATTACAAGTCTAACAAAAAGTTTTGGATGACATCAGTTTTATCTGAAAACTATGTAAGAAAATTGGATCGGAAATTCTTCGCTAAAAAGGGAAAAGTGATACATTTTATGGATAAATGCACAGAGTATAGTGATCTACCTAATTTGAAAGCAGTAAACTTGCAGTTTCTCCCGCCAAACACAACAGCAAAGTTGCAGCCGATGGAGCAGGGTATCATAAAGTGCTTCAAACAGTCTTATCGTAAATGGCTTGTCAGAAAAATAATCTTAAATATTGTAAGCATTTAGAAGATTTGTAATTAATAAGCATTAATTAAATAATCCGACAATATTTTAAAAGTCCAAAACCGAAACTAACGGTAAGTCGAACTTCCGATTTGAAGTTTTTCGTCAGTCCTATCAGATTCGAGTTATCGCGAATTCACTGTATATATATATATATTTCTATACATCAATATATATATATATATTTCTATACATCAATATATACATATATTCCTTTATATATATTTTTCATTTATTATGGAGGTTATAGAAACCTTGATTCTCTCAATAGTAGAATAATAAATGCAATAAATAGATTATGCACAATTTTAAAAATATATTTTGTTTGCACATATTGCATACAGGTTGTTCTGTAACGATCACACATATATTTATAGATTCCTACTAAATACTATTATATGAATTAAGTATTATTACATAATTTAAAGAAATAAAATATAGTGATATATGAAATATAATGGAGGAGAGTATCTGCCTAGAGGGTATCCTCTTGCTGCCCCTGGTAACTCCAACTCTTCTTCGGCTTATTGAAAAAGACTGGACTTGCATTTTACCTCTTGAGGATTTGCAAATGTACGCACCAACTGTGCTTCGAAAGGAGTTCCACGTGTTCCTTGTTTTGACTCCATCAATTCTTTTCTTGATCCTGCTTAGAACCATTCTTGACGTGCCAAATTTCTTATGGCATCTTCGTTGAATCTAAAACATTAAAATACTTCTCTAAGAATTTAGAGTATTAAAAATACCTTTAAAATTTAAAATAAATTATTAAAATCTAACAAACGAGTAAATAATCTTAATATTGTTTGTTCGAAGTGTCTCATTATCTGTAAATTTTAAAGATAGTCAGAGATATGAAAATAGAGATCATTCTCTTCTCCTATGGCAGAATCGTGGCGACATGATCACTCCATTAGGAAGTAAAAAATTTTGGTTTTTCCTTTCTGCAGAAATTTTCGAAAGATTTAATCTTTTCTTTAGATTTATATTCAAAAGATGCCTTTCTCGCTCATCGAGTGGGAAAAAATGCCAGTGATTTTTCTATTTTCATTTGAGAATAGTGAAAAATAAAGAGTAATGAAGTAAAAAAATTTCGTTTTCTTTTCTGCAGAAATTTCCGGTCTATATGCAGTTATTACTATTGATTTCCACATAGTTTTTAAAATCCTATATTTTTAATACGATATTATTAATTACAACAACTGAATCTCGAAATGAAAACACTCATTTAGTAACCCCTTTTTTAAGAGTCCGATTTGTGTGATTTCGCCTTTGATCTTTTTTTTTTTCGGTAGTTACTGTTACAGATTTCACGACTTTTTTTTTTAGTGTGATTTTATACAAAATGGGAAAAATGAAATAATTAGTGTGTTTCCCCTCCAACAAAATGTGAGAATATTGGCCATAATATTAGAATAAGAAAAAATATTAACATATTCAGTTTAAAAAATTATTTTATCCGATTTATTATATATTTTTTTGATGTTGACGCTTTCGTTACTTTAAATTAGTAGCTTTTATATTTGTTATTATTAAAAGTATCTTGCAGAAAGATATTATTACTAGAGAGGTATGTCGCAGGGTTCTCGAAACATTTATAAAAGAAATTTAAAATACTTTAAATTTGCTATCATTGAAATATTATTCTCAATATTTGCTGTCATAGAAACATCATCGTTACAAAATGTATTACTAAAAAGAAGTCTTCTGATAAAAATAAATACCTTATTAAAGCTCACTAAACTTATAGTTTTAAATGAGTGGATAAAACGCATACTAGAAACAAATACGCAGGCTAATATAGGTTATCAGAAATTAAGAAACTGATATGAAGATTTTATGCCATAACTTCAACCTTCTTCAAGTAGTGCTTAATTTATAAATTTTTTTCTCTACTTTATTTTTCTCTTATTTTAAACTGAAGAAGACTTTTTCTGTATTTAAAAATTATGACAAACAAATTATTAATGCTATTGCATATACTCTTAATTCTCTAAAATTAGGCATTCTAAATGAATTCCCTACTTTTAATAGTCATTTATATTATAACAGGGTTGCCACTCCACAGGGAAAACCTGGAAAATACAGGGGATTTAAAAATTACCTAAATTAACATGGAAAATGAATTTCTTATGTTTCTTATGTTACCTTTGTTATTTTTTTATTTATTTATTTATTTATTTTTTATATATAGTTTCATGCATTTTTTTTGTTTTCTATTATTACAGTGTTCAACAATATATGACGTCTTATGATGAGCAAAATAATTTATGATTGTAATACCCCCTTTTTTTCTTTCTTTCTTTTTTTTTTTTTTAAATTTCTATTTTAAATTTATTGTATTACTTTTCTTTGTCGCCTGGACAGGATTTTCCTCTTGACGACGAATATATATTCTTTGTATTTATGTGTTTTTGTTCTCAATAAAGTTATATTTGTTTGTTAAAAAAAAAAAAATACAGGGAATTTTTAGTTTTTCTTTACAAGCTGGGAAAATACAGGGAATTTTGTTTCTTATTGTCGTCTTTAAAAAAATGGTGACCACTCTAAGCGCAATCTATGGCATATTTAAGGATATTTCAGCTATATTAAACTATTTAATTTACTTTAGCATTATTTGTTTTAAATATGTACCTTTTTTCTCTAAGTTTTTCCGGTAATTAAATTTAGTGTAGTTTGTACAATCACACAAAAGTGCAGTGATGGTGTGTTTCGTCTTAATACATTGCGTATAATATCTACAGGGAAAACACAGGGAATTTTTTTTCCAGATTAGAGTGGCAACCCTGTATAATTAATAATTATTTACACAAAAATATTATAAAGAAAAGTTTGATTAAAAATTTAAAAGTTTTTACTGCAAAACTTAGGGAATTTCTATTGACAAAAACATGACGGAATTCAAGTCATTTTTTTTTTCGGAGCAAAATAGATTTTTTTATTTAAAAAGGAGCAATATTGAATTAATATTTACAAGATAAAAGGGAGAAAAAAATTATTCGTTTTTTATTCCTTTTTTTCCACCAAAAGTTTAAAACTCAAATTGTTATTCTTTCATTATGAAGCAATTGCAAAATATTTCCGTGTCATGTAAAACTTTATGACGAGGTTATTTATCTGCCGTTTTTAATTATAAAAGGAAAGGAAATAATTGTTAAATTCTACTTGCATTTTAAAAAGTAATACTCAATTGTTTAATAAATTTTATGATCATTATTATAAAATTTTGTATATTGAATATATGCTACTAAAATAGCTACTGAAAATTCTCTTAAGTATTTGTAATATTAACTTTTATAATATTAATTTAACTAATTAATAAGTATTAACCTTTCGCATTATTGCTAAATAATCGTTTTGTTGAAAATTTTTAAAGAATTATATAATAGCTGAAAATTAAATAAAATTTTAAAAACAAATTTAAATGGTAATCGAGCAGAATCATTAAGTTAAATTAAACCGAATAGAATTTGAAACAAAGTCTATTCTATACAATAAAATTTTTTTGGAATCTTTTAAGTAAACAATTTTTAATTTTAATGTAATAATCTTTTCCTTCTGAAGAACTAAAAATTATTGTGAAATTATGAATTTCTATTGAGTGGGTGAGAGAAGCGAGAAGTAAAAGGAGTTCACTACTCTAAATACATTTAACGAAAGATAAGAAAATATTGTTATGGAGGCAATAAAATATAATTTTTTATCTTAGTTTTATGACGACCTTTTGAAAAAACGCATATAAACACAATGTAGTTAACAGAAGCAAATGATTATGTCGGGGCATAATCACAAGGAGGATTTTTTTCTTCAAAAAATAAATAATAAGCAAAGTACAAAAGTTGTTAGTAGCAAAAAAATAATTAATTTGAAAATCTTTCGAATACTGCACTTAATTTATCATTTGGTTATGGTTTTATACGTGCTAAGTATTGAATTTTAAACTTTTTATATTTCATTTAATGCAGAATTTGACATTAAATCACAAATAAGGAATAAATAATTTACCTTCACAAATTTATCTTTTCTTTTTGTGTATGCAGTTGATGGATGTAAATATACGCAGAGCACTAACAGTCTTGGGTCTTTCTAATAGCAGGGAAACTTTTATCATGACTGCTGTGATTTTACACAGTCTTTTCAATGAGGATAAGATTGCTGTTGTTGTAGTTAATTTACGTAGCATTAGAGCTGCACGATGGGCTATTGGCGACGGTCTGGGAAACACCCCTGAGGATGATCCGAAGACATGCCATCACAATTTTGATCCTCTGCAGAGGGGATGGCACCCCCTCTTCGGTAGCCCGACGACCTGCACGCGAAGTCGAGCACTTTACGGTAGAACAGTTTAACGAGGACCAATACCCCACACCCTCGGTCCCTACGCAGACTGACCCAAGTTCTATAAGGATAAGAAAAGCTCAATTTAATTACAATTCATTTCTTCTTAAATATGTCTTGCCCTCGCTCACTCAAACTATTAAAATTGTTTTAATTTTTAAATTTCTTGAAAAATAAAATATTTTTCTTTTGTTCGGGAGTTAATTTGTTGTTGTTGTTAATTTACGTCGCACTAGAGCTGCACAATGGGCTATTGGCGACGGTCTGGGAAACATCCCGGAGGATGATCCGAAGACATGCCATCACAATTTTGATCCTCTGCGGAGGGGATGGCACCCCCGCTTCGGTAGCCCGACGACCTGCGCGCGAAGTCGAGCACTTTACGGTAGCACAGTTTAACGAGGACCAATACCGCACACCCTCGGTCCCTACGCAGACTGATCCAAGTGGTCACCCACCCGCACACTGACCGTAGCCAGTGATGCTTGACTTCGGTGATCTGCTGGGAACCGTGTCTTAACGATCAGTCCACTGCGGGACTGTTCGGGAGTTAAGAACTACTTAAAGTAAACTGCCTTGACCGTAAACCGTGGGTTTAATTTTGAAGAGGTAATATTTCTTTCTTTCAACTTTTTTAATCCCACAGTGGACTGATCGTAATGACGCGGTTCCTAGCAGAACACCGAAGTCAAGCATCACTGACTGTGGCCAGTAAGCGGGTTCGTGACTACTTTGATCAGCCTGCGTAGGGACCGAGGGTGCGTGGTATCGGTCCTTGCTAAACTGTTTTACCGTAAATACTTACCTTTGTGCGCAGGTCGTCGGGCTACCAAAGCAGGGGAGCCATCCCCTCTGCATAGGATCAAAATTGCGATGGCATGTTTTCGGTTCCTCAGGGATGTTTCCCAGACCGTCGCCAATAGCCCACTGTGCAGCCCTAGTTCGACGTAAATAAAGTACCTCCTCAACTTTTTTAAGACTTCGTCTGTTACTGGTTTTGATTTTAACTGAACAATGATAGATTTAGGTCGATCTTTATTAAAACTGGGTGATCACAACAGTTTCAGAGACTTTTATAGTTTGCTAGTTCTCCGATCTTTGTAAGAATTTGGTTATTATCTTCATTTTTGGATTCTGGAATGTTTGACATTTCCAAATTGGCACAATGCTAGTGTTGTTTTAATTCTGTAACAGCTAATGTAAGTTAGTTTACTTTCTTTTTTTTACATTTTTTTTTTAATTTACAAGTTCTCTTCAGTAAGTCTTATTCTTGGATTGGAGGTTTTTATTTGTATTGTTTCTTTTAGATTTTGAATAACTGAGTTATTAAATTCTAGTGCATGTATTAAATTTGCAGTTACGAAAATTAATCATTGGAAATAGAAATCATTTTTGTGTTAAAATTTAGTAAATAAAATGTGCAATCCTTTATTGAACTTATCAAATAAAAAACTAACCTAATGAATTTCATTCATCACTCACTGTGGCATATTATTTATTTATATGAAATTTGATTAAAAAAAACAACATCTAAAATTTAATTAAAGCACCAATTAGCACATTTTATAGTGTGCGATGAATCAATAGTTTTTTTTTTCTCACGTCATCGTAACTTACTGTCTTGGAAGTTATAAAAGTAGTATTTAAAATGACTTCTGCAGCGCTTGTTTTTTTATTTTTTTTTATTCGTTTACATTTATTTAGAAGAGGTAAATTTTGACTTGGAATAGCATTTTGCTTAATTGTTTTTTTTCGGAAGGAAGAAGAGTAACATAATGATTTTTTTTTAATTTTTACATTTTTGTACCCAAACTTTTAAGAAATGTTTTTTTTTTTTTTTCAAAAACAATGATAGCTATTAATTCCTTTCTTGTGTTGTTTTGATCCCGTTTTTACTTGTTACAACGCCGCATGTATTGGATTATATTGTTATATATTTTTGGTAACTATAAATGAAACTTTTTATCTTATTTTAAATTGCTACGAAAATCACGAACTTACTCAATCACGAAAGCTACTAAAAAGGATCTAAATATTCAAAAAAATTAAATATATTTAAGACAAAATATAAGAATGCTTAACTCTTGAAACTCGAAAACATTTGAAGGGTATCATTATAATACGAAAAAGAAAGCTAACCTAAATAAAGAGGGCGCAAAATTAACAGCGTGCATGATATCACAAACTCCTTCTTTATGAGAAATTTCAAATGGCATGTTTTTATCATTAAAATTATTTCCTACAGGTTTTAAATATAATATAAAAAAGTTAAAATGTGTTGCTATGAAAGAAAGTATGGGTGTTAAATTTAATTAGTAATGAATCTAAATCAAAATAATTTTTAACTTAAATAAATTTTGTCATGATTGCCAAATTAAATAAATACAAAAATTAATATTTGTTTTGAGAAACTACAAATTACTTAAAAATTCAATTTTGTCCATTCGGTCAAATCTTGGAAATTTTTTTTAAATAAAAGGCATTCTTGGGCTATTTTACGTTTGATTAACTTTCTATTTCTTCTGATTTTTTAGTTTCTGCTACTGTCCTGATAGATGTAAATTTTTCTACGGAAAAAAACCCACATCCTAACTCTTTATTTTTCGTTACTATGTGTAAAAGTATAATTTTAATATTTACATTGAAAAGATAAAAGTAAACTTAACTTTTTTATATTAGAACTTACATTATTAATACTTTAGTAAACGTTCAATAAACAAGCTTTAAATGAAATGTACTCGAATAGTAATTTATTTGAGAATAAATTGTTGGATAAAATATAAGCTTGAAACTTCAAACAGTTGCTAATAATGCAAATAACAATAAACGATATGATAGATTAAGCGTCTAAGTGAGCTAGTAACGTCATAAATTCAGCTCTCCGAAGAAGAAAAAAATAGATCACGGAGATAGCAAACCTTATTGTTTCTTAACTTTGCTTGATATAGGAGACCCTGAGAAAATTACCCGCTTGCCCTACCCTTACAACTGCTGTGCGTTTATTTTTCGTTCAGATAACAATTTTTGTAAGCATTTCGTTCTTTTCCTTCTTAAAATCTGCACTTAAAAATAGTTCAGTTAAAATTTAATTAAACAATTAAAAACTTATTTAAGTTCTGGTAGAACTATGTTATTTTAAATCCAGAAACGCATTAAAATTCCATAGTACATTTAACTACTTTTTTTTTTAAAATTACTGCTTTAATAAAATAATTTTATTTCTTAAATATTTTGACGTTTCAGAATTATATTTTTCGTAGTGCTGCCATCTAGCCTTGAAGAGATAATTAACAAAGAAAAATATAGACCAAAGAATTTCTGAAAAGAATAAATATATTGTGAAAATCGAATAATTTTTGTTCAATACTGACTTAATATATTTTAACTTACTAAATTATATAAATATGAAATAATTAGACGATATATATATATATATATATATACACATGCGAATAAAATCTTACGAAAATAATATAGATTCAATATGACACCATGGATGTTAAATTAAAAGGTTAATATAAAGCCAGGTGTACTTAAAAAAATCGACCACTAATTCTTTTAAAGTATATTAGCACACAAATAAGATATATATTTAAAAATAATTTTTTTTTCGGTTTTGAATATTGTAATTGGAGATAGAAAGAGTGTTAAATTTTTTTCTACCAGAGCTGGGGTGTCGATTGTTGAAATGTTCGACTCCGACTTATTCTTGATTAAAATTTTCACAATGGAAGAAATAAACATGTTTGTTTGTACCATATTTGTGCAAAACCATTTTAAGAAAGAAACTACAAATGAATATCCCATATACACACATAAATATCTTATTACAAGATTGCTTAGTGAATATTCCTGAACAAGGAAACTTTAAAAAAAAAAAAAAAAAAAAAAAAAAAAAAAAAAAAAAAAAAAANAAAAAAAAAAAAAAATACTGCACTAACACTATAATCATTTGCACGTCTATTTAATGTAATTAAAAGATCGATAATTTTAATCCTAGCTAAATAAATTTGATTTTGGAATTTATGAATTAAAAGATAAATTATTAATCACTTATTTATAGGTATAATAATTTAATCAAATCAAAAACTCTCTAAATCAATCAAAAGGTTTTTCATAAGTTATATCAATCATAAAGCTATAAAGCCATTCATTTGAGTAAGATTTTTATTCACACAATTATAACTATTTTTCTGAATGATTTTCATGTGTGTAAAACTCTCTTTTCTCTAACTTAAGGACCTAACAAATTTTAACTAGTCGGAGTCGAGCAACATTTTCGACTCCGACTCGAGTAAAATTTTTATCGACTTCGACTTCACAGGCCTGTGATCCATAATAATTTTCTTAGAGGGAGGTGGGAATCAAGGATTTTTGTATTCTTAACATTATCACAATCACTATATTTAACTTTTTTAAAATTTATATAATAAATAAATTTTGACCACAACATAATAGTTTTTTAATAGATATATGCTCTATCTCTATTAATTTCGGAAAAGATTTCACTTGCAAATTGAAATTTCACTGGTTGCAAGGTTGCTTAGACGCTGACAATTTGGGGGTTCGATTCCAGTTGGTGATACATTTATCTCGTGTTTTTAATTAAATATTTTTTTAAAAATTTATTGCATATATGCTTTTAAATTTATTTGATTATGCATTTTAATTTCATTAATTCACATATATAAGTTTTTCTTTAATAAAGTTTTAGTCATGTATTAAAAAATTGTAAAAAATCTTTATTTTTTATAGTTTTATAAAGCTTTCGATTTTTATTATATAGTACCTATGATATCTTTTATTTTTTGCATAAATATACTTATTTTTTTTATTATAAAAAAAAGAGAAATCTCAATAAATAATTTCATTTTTATATTATTACGACGATTTTTTTTAAAAGATTCAAAAGTTTCTTCCACTACTTTTCTTTTTGTATTAACTTCTTTTTTAAAACAAAAATAATTAATCTGATTGTGGAGAGGGAATTCAAATTTTTACTTTCGATTAGCGATTGTGATTCTTTAAACTGCTAAATTTAATCGTTAAATTTATATTTTTTCGTTAAATATAAATAATTCTTAAAAAATTTATTGCATATATGCTTTAAACTTTATTTAATTATGCATTTTAATTTCATTAATTCACGTATATGAGTATATTTTTAATAAATTTTTATTTAATTTTTTTTTATTTAACTATGTAAATTCATTTAATCATGTATTAAAAATTGTAAAACAATCTTTAAATTTTTTATTGTTTTATAAAGCTTTCGATTTTTATTATACAGTACCTATGATAACTTTTAGTTTTTGCTTAAATGTACTCAGTTTTTTAATACTATAAGATGAAATAAAGAAAAATCTCAGTAAATAATTTCATTTTAATACTATTGCGACGAATTTTTTTGAAAATTTTTTTAAAGTTTTAAAATTTTCTTTTAATTACTAATTAATACTACTTCTAAAATTAAAATTTTCTTTTCAATTATTTCTCTTTTTCTTCTTTTAAAAAAATAATTAATCCGATTGCGGAGAGGGAATTTGAGTTTCACTTACGATTAGCAGTTGTGATTCTTTAAACTGGGTAAAATCTGTCCAATCATAAGATTCATTACTGTTTGTTAATAATTTATTTCCTTTAAACGGTTCATCACATTTACCTGATCTCTCCTCAATTATGAAATTTTTAGAGATATCATAAATCCTATATGCATCTCTATCTCTTGGAAAAAACCGACAAAAATATTCCATGTGCTGAAAATTAATTATATTGGCATTGTTTAGAAATATGCCGAAAGTTTTAAGTAATTTATTTTCGGTTCTATTTCCGAATATGATTCAGTTGGAAGTTTCATGATGCGTAGCGTTTTTAAAAAAGTGCTTTAAAGTACTTATTTTCGATTTTTCTCTTTTAAAAGCCCTTGAAGGTGCTTTTTTTATTGGATGTTTTTAAAAAGTGCTTAATTTTCCATTTTTGAAAATGAGATATTTTTTTTCCTTCGAAAAATCTCTCAATTTTTTAAGGGTGGCTAATATAATCAAGAAAAGAGTTCTTTATCAGAAACTAGTATAGTATTTTATCATGATCATGTAAATTCTTTGAAAACTATTTTGCATTTTGTAGTGTATATAGTGCTTAAAAATATTCTATGAGTGCTTAAAAAGTTCTATAAGGTGCTGATTTTTTGTTGAAAGATTTAGCTACGCACCCTGAGTTTGTTTTTGCGTAGCATCAGATTAGAAATGTAAGTTCATGGCCCAAAATTTTAGTGGTTATTCGCTCTCGTATAAATAATGCTCTTTCTACAAGAACTTTTATAGCTGTTTTGGCTTTGCTTTTAGGATTATATCATATTTTTCCAAGAATTTATAATTATTCACAAATTTTAATTCATTATCTGTTTTGAAATGTTTGATTTTCTTATTCATCAAATTTTCATACATTTCTTTGAAATTGTTCAGCATATCAAACACTGCATATTTATGCTTCAAAAAATAAGAAAAGTGTATTCCAGAATAGTTAACAAAAATTATTTAGAATTGCCCAATAAATCAAAATTAAATAACTCTGCTAAATCAGCATGTACCAATTCTAAAATAGAATTACTTTAATCAACATTTATTTTAAGATGGTTTTTTATATACTTTCATAACACCTTTCACAACTAGAATTTTCAAAATCTTTAACATTTATACAATAATATTTTGTATTGTGGATTTAAATGACATAGTCATTTGTACCAAATATTATAAATATCAGAACTTTTTTACTACATTGCATTCATTGGAATCAGCACAAGTTATATCATTAAAAAGTTCCATATTACTTTCAAAACGGATATTTACATTTATAGCTTTGTAAACAATATCATTATTATTACTTAACATCAAATATTATTGTTGTTATCTGATTCTAATGTTGTTGTTGTCATAAGCCATTAAGGCAAGGGGTGCGATTCTTCTGGTTTTCCAGTGGGCGCTATTCATGGCCAAGAATTCATTTTCTGCCCTATCCACGCGTCACACCCGTTTATAGGGCGGACCCATTCATACATCCATTCATTCATCCACAGATCGTAATTTTGATATGAACCAGAGAACAATCAATCTCCAATTTAGCTTCCCCAGAGGTATAATTTGTTATGGAAACATGGATAACTTTTTGACACGACAGAGTTAACGTGCACAAGTTACCATTTACTATATAGGGAGTATTTGGCCGACTGGATTCGAACTCCTGTTCTCACGAACATGGGTTAATCGCCCAGTCAACCAGGCTATCTCGGCCATCTGATTCTAATTTACAACCTTTATCACTTAACTTAGATACAGAAATTAAATTATTTCTAAAATCTGGAACAAATAAAACAACTCTAATAGTAGGAATATTTTTATAGGCGTTAACAATAGTTTTACCCTTTATGCATCCTTATACCTTCAGGTCTTAAAGTTGAATTCTTACCTGCTAAGTAGACTAATCCATTTTTGTATTTTAATTTCTCAAAATAGTTTTTATTTTTTGTCATGCGTGAAGAATCGCCCGAATCAAGCAGCCGCATTTCGCTATCTGTTGCCATAAAATGTTTGAGAAATTCTTGTTTTGCTGTAAGCGCAAAGATATTAGAGTTAGTTTTGCTTTGTATATCATCACTGGTAGCCAAATAAGTGTTTGAGTACTTTCTTCTGTTTTCTGAATTCTTACCCAAGCATCTTATGGCATTCTTACTTCAGAATCAGTTGGAATGGGTTTATTTCTGAAATAATAATTTTTCGCTTTACGATTTGATTTCTTGCAGATATAACACCAATTTGGCGTCTTACTTTTATTTCCAGTTTTTATTTGGAAGGCTTCTTTGTGCAAAATCATCCAGCTTACATGATATTTCTCAGATTTCTCTAATTTTTGTAAATTTTCCTTTTAATCCTCGTATAGTAAACCAGTTCTCTAGTCCTAGACTGGCTCATTTTGCAGGAAGTCCTGCGGTGTAGTCGCTTCTCTAAGATTTACCTAGTACATGCGATATACATGCTCGTAAAATACGTGGAATCGTAAGTCCTGTGGTCGGTAACTGTGCAGGGATCTGGAGAAAATTTCCTTCCCCTTCAGATCTATGTCTAAATTGAGGAAGTGGCCTCACGAATTGTGATGGCATACCTGCGGACCCTCACCAATAGCTCATTATGCAGCTCTAGTGCGGTGCGAGTAAAGTACCTACTTTTTTATTTCATTCACTTTTCGATCCTCTATTTTTCCTATAAATGTTTGTTTAATATTCCCCATAGACTCATTAGCAAATTATAAGCTCCGTTCATTCATAAAAGGAAAGTTCCATATATGCCACAGAGTCAGTCCACTGCCCTTTTTCTTATGGTTTTGTTTCATTAGGGCAACTTTCACTCAGAACATATTTTTTAAATTTTTTTTTTAGTGTCAATAAGGCGTTTATTTTCAAAGACCATGAATAGCAACTACTGCTGGTACATAATAGAACCATGCTGAATCAAACATTGACGATCCTATTATGTAAACAAGATTTAAGACGCAATTATGTTGCGGATTATATCTAACATCTGTAGTGATGTCTACAGTTTAGGTATTTATATCTTTCCTATACCCTTTATTATGCACACTGTAAAAAATTCTCGTGTATCTGAACACCAAAAAATGGCAGCAAATGCTGAAACCTAGAATATTGCAATTTGGGTGGCATTTAGTGCCAATTTTTGGTTATGTGTTGATCATTGATGATTGTAGTAATCAGGATTGTGGAATCGAAGACAAACCTGATATGTATAACGTTTGTTTCGACGTCATAATTTCAATGAGGTCAAGATCAATGAAACAGCCTAAGACGTGGAATTTAGAACTTGTGATTGGTTGTTTGCTCAGTATTACAACAAATTGTATCCTAGGAAGATACTAGAAGATGTCAATGAGAGTGAAAAACAGTGTTGTGAATTCGGAAGTTTCAGATCTCCGAAAAAATTATAGTGGTGTTATAACTATTAAGCAAACAAATGTTTCCAAAATTTTGCCATCAAAAATATTACGAAATACTTTTTAGGTCCTCGATGTGCATATTTTTGAAATTTTTAAAAGTCGTTGTGGTTAAATTATTTGAAATACATTGTAAAATAATAAACTTTGGTTCACTGTAAGAAAGGGTTTCTCAAAATTGAGCAAAACAATTCAAAATAGCTCTGAAAAAAATATTGTTTAATTTGAAAATTCCTTGTACCCATTAGTGAATATATAAAAACTTTTCATGAATCTGAACACCAAATAGTGTTTCAATATGTTTTCCGAAACATCAAAACCAGGATAACCAAGGATAGTCCCTGGTGTAGTGAAACACCTAGAATATCCTTTTACACTCCTTGGTTTAAAGGGACCACCATCTAGGGCCGCCATATTGTCACTACCTTGAAATTGCACAAATATTCGCCTTTAAGTTTCTAATAATGGCATCAAAAGTTTTTGTTATTCATTTAAAACATGCCTTACCATTATTTCTCATAAGAATTTGGTTAAATACTTTAAATATACAATATTTTTTCGCCAAATTTACGGAACTCTGAAAATCACAAACTTCTTCACCAACGAGTTGCAGATTGAATCAAGCTGCATATAAATTATTGGTATTAAGATTAAACTTTACCCTTTTAAGAGTAAAATAATGCTTGATTTGGTATTAACTTGAAATAAAGTAATCACTCACATCATTTTTAGAGTTTTTCAACATCGAATTCGGATAGTTTTATATGAAACTGTGTTATATGAAAGCTCGATTTGGTGTAAACTTTAAAAAAGTGTTACGTCAATCAGTTTTTTTGCTTGTTCAATGTCAAATTCATACAAATTAACATTATAGTTTTTACAGTATATTAGTACAAATGATGTTAATCTCAGTCGAAAAAAATATATTTGAAACAATAGCTTGTCTGTATAGGAAATGCCATCCCCTTTTCTCCCACCTCATTTTCTTAGCCTCATTGCAACGAGCTAGTTTTGATTAATTTATTAAACTGATGTCTATTGTTCAATTTATATTCTTGTTAAAATGGTTTTAGATACGAACTTACAATATTGTACTCGTAAGAAATATTTTTGTGAAAAATATCTTCTCTCTATTTATCAGAAAGAATTGAATTTTCCTAATCATATTAAATGCAAAACGAAAGTGGGAAATTGAATCTAAGAAAAAAAGTATTCCCTTACTCCTGTCTTTTGGAGAATATACCCCGTTTCTCCAAAATTTTTAGAGACAAAAAGGGACACGTTTTTAATATTGAAATGGAAGGTAAAACATATTTTTTAGTGTCTTATAAGATTTTTATTCCGAGTAAGGAAACAATTTTTTTTTCTTTCCGAAATGACCATTAATAAAAAAAAGAGTAAGGAGTGGACGTCTTAAATAAATAATATTTCTCTGCAAAGGTTTTTGATCACGTAGTGCTTCAAAAACAAACATTTTCCAGAAACTCAATTCTTCAGATTGTGAAATGCATTTCATTTAATGAGATATTTATTTTTCATTTTTAATGTATATGAAAAAACAAATGAAATATCAGGGGTATCACTGATTACATGAATTGAAAATAAAGGGACACAATATTATAAATAAATGAGTTCTTTAATTTAGATCTTCAGGACCTATGTCAGCTTCGAAACGATGAAGACCATACATAAACTGTGTCAAATGCAAATGAAAGCATATTTAGAATAAATCAAGCATATATACAGATGTACAAAATGTCAAAACTTGTTTGATTGTCAGAGAAGAGAGTTGAAAGGTGATTATTGGAAACACCTCATAGTTTCTTCCATTTAAACAAGTTTTGATGTGTTTATTCTCAGCAGAGATTTCGTTTGTAATTTTGTTCCAATATCAACTTGTGATCTCTAAAATAGGCTGGGATAGCCTGGTTGGCAAGGCACGCACCTTCGTGAGAACGGTATTTCGAATCCAGATGGCCGAAGACTCCCCTTGTAGTAAATGATGACTGGTACACGTTAAACTTGTCGGGTCACAAAGTTCTAGGCCGAAATTGCGATTCGCCCTTTCAACGGGTGTGACGTATGGGTGATGCAGAAGTCGAATTCGGGTCCATAGATGGAGCCACTTGAAAACAAGAACAATCGTACCCCTTGCCTTAATAGTCTACGACAACAACCACCTCTAATGTACTTTTTGTCATAAAAATGTAAAATTATATAATAAGGAAGTATATATGATTCTGAATGTTAAATACGTATCCAGGTTCAAATATTATGGGCTTCTCAAAGACAATTTATCAAGAGATCTTTTCTTTATTAGATGGGGTATCAAACTGTTACATATCAAAACTCTTTGAAAGCAAAGCAAAGATGTTAAGTTCATTACAGGACGTCCTCTTAGCATATATATGCTGGTTGTTCCGTAATCGCCAATCCGAATATATATTTTTAGTAGAACAGAAGGGGCTAATGGCACACTACCGTGATTCTATCTTATATGAAGTTGTAAGACAAAACACTATATAGTTAAGAAGCGATTTAAAAAACAAGGTTTTTATGGTGGAAATTCGCTTATTAATTTCAACTTTAGGTTATTTTTATCCATCTTTTTTATCATACTTTTTGAATGGAAATTTTGAAAAAATATTCACATTATGTATTTTAATTGTCACTTTCATTGATTAAGGGATAATGAGGAGGGTCAATTGTGGACACATTATATATTAGGATTCCAAAGTTCCAAAACAGATTCCAAAATTTAGCGTTGAAGACTGCATTTTTCATAGAGATATATTATCTTCATAACATAATATATAGTGGTTGCAGCAAATATATTAAATGATCGAGATTTATTTTAGATTTGTTACGACTATTAGATTCCTTATGACAACTCACTGATTAAGCTTTCTGTGTTAATCTAAGTTAAGAGACTTGTAACTTAATAGGATATTTATTTGCTAAATTAGATTAATTTTATTAACTAGTTAAAAAAATGTTATTAGGTTTTTTTCCTAAGATTTGTTTATTAAATTCGTTTAATCTTTATACAATGGAAAATTTAGAAGAAATTAATCCTTTAACTCATTCTAAGGATTTTGTTTTTAATCAAAGCGTTGATTACTTACGGAATTTCATCATTTTTATAGCAATTGCAAAATGTGAACTGTTCTGTTAATGTCTTTTAGCTGACTATATGAATTTGTCCCAAACTACTTTATGAAATGAAACCTTAACTCTAATTAATAGGCATTTTTTTCTGATAAATGATTATGAAAAATACACATCTAATACAGTCTTTCAAACAGTTTTTAATTGGAATTTAGTTCGAATGTTAATGATAAATTAATATTTACATCGTTAAATATTACACCCGTAAATATAGCGTTAAGTTATGGATTCCGTATTTAAGGGTTAATGTTTGAATAAATTTAAAAATATTTGCAATTTAAGTGTTTTTTTAGCACTATGATATGGTTAAACTTTAAAATGCAATAAAAATTATTAAAATTGTAAAACTTTTTCTTAGCTCCAAAGGAATTTATTCCTCTCTCAATTAATAACGCTTTTTAAGAAATGAAAACAAGAGGAAATTTAAGTCCAATTAAGTCCACACATTGGCTTTACTGAAAGGAATTTTTTGAAGTAAAAAATTATAATAAAATGTAGACTTGTAAATACAGGTATAATTAATTTTATTAATAATCACAATTCATGGTAAATAGGTGGTTCACCGTAAAAAATTTCAGAAACTAATTTTGACTCGACAAAAATATCACCAAAAATCTCAGAGAACTTCATTTGATATCATGTTTCCGATCAATTGAGAAATATTTCTTGTATTTTAATTTGTTCTTCATTAATTTTTTAATTTGTGATTTTAGAGTAATTTCTACTTCTTCGCAATCAGTACAAAATTTTATACGAATGGGGACATTTCAGAAGAAATTCTTCGAATGTCAACGAGGGAAATAAAAGTACAACGCAATAAATTAGTTGTCGAAATCGGCAATGCTTATCATTCTAGGATTAACGATTTTTAACAAACCATGGTAATATTACCTAACCTTTAGTTAATGATACGGCAGACAAAGTGAACTTTCTTGTGGAAATAAGTGAGATCATTATAGATATTCTTAAACGAAATTTAATCTGCTTTTGAAACTTACGAGATTCGTTAACTTGCAGGTAAGATGAATTACTTATTTAAAAGGAATGATGAAAATCAAGTTATCACTTTTTATACTTAGTTCATATCTTGAACAATTTTTGAACAGGAACTAAAAACCTTTTCATTTGGAACATCGGCAAGTACTGTTTAAATATATAAGAAATAAAATACGAAATACTTATTTTCTGACACGTAATAAAGCGTCAAATTAGTAAAATTATAGAAAAAAAATTTCTTTAACACTACATACCATAATCGGTCAAATGATCGTTTAAGAACTTTTACATTAAAAATGCTCTTATTATCTTATCGTTCTTGCACATTTGACTTCATGAATTTTTCTAACAATTATATACAGTTAGTATTCTATTATTATTATTATTTCTGTTTTGTGTGTTTCGAATTATACCTGACGTAAACCTATTTCTACCACAATCGGTCATTTGAGCGGGAGATCAATTTATTGCTTTATAAGTATATCGGATCAGAAATTAAGATGTAATGCGTGTTCACGTATTGCCTAAAATTACTTGAAATTACCTAAAATTTTGAATTGTTATTCTTGTGTGAGAAAAAGTGACAACAACTAAATGTTTTGGTAAGTAGCTTATATTTTATTTTGATAGTTTTACCTCATTTCTAACTACTTAGGTTAGTTTTTACTCAGAAAAATGTCGAAACAATCAGGACAGCATAAGTTCTTGGAAGAAATAATATTAATAATAAAAATAATTATAATTCTTACATATTCTTTTAATTATAAGAATAATTATAAGAATTATAGAAATAATAAATAATAATTAGACGAAATATGTTTGCTGAAAATATACAATGGAAACACCGTGTATATGTAAAAGATGCGTTGAGCAATGAATTAAAAATTCTTATTCCTTGTGTTTGTAATGCATAAAAATTGGCAATATACAAATTTGTTTAATTATAATAAAGTTTTTTTAGTTTATTCCTTCCTAACATCCATATTTCATACATTCTATCAAGAAACATAAAGTCCGGTAATTTGACAGTCTATGATGGAAATAGGTATACATTAAGTGTTGGTATGTTTAGTTTGAATCGCTATGATTCCTAAAGTGAAATTCTAGAACGTGTTCTTTTAAAGTTTGTTTTTCATATAACGAAAATAAAACCACTTTTGAGATGTTTCTCGGACATTTTCGGTCTTATGTGAAAGCAATCGAATGGCTCTAATTTCCCTTGAAGTTAAAAAGTGGAGTTGGTTGCTTTTGTTTTGTTACTTCTGGCAACAAATCTCCACGGTTGTAATTTTTTTCTGTTATGCAGTATAAGAATTTTTTTGGAAATAACTTTGGAGTACAGATGGGTTCTTATCATTATATCTGATATTTGGTACTTAAAAGTATTTTGTACCTTAAATGACATTAACGACTACTTTGAGTATCACATTTTAGAACAAATGAAAGTACTTATAGAACAAATGAAAATTATTTTAAAAATTTATTTTATATATGGCAGTACCAAAAAAGTTATTTTTCCATTTTGAATGAATTCAGTAGTAAGTATTACTCGAATTAGTTGCAAGTATTAAGTTTTATTTTAAGTATAAGTTTTCTCTCTTAAAGAAGCATTTCGGACTTACTTCAGAGTTATGATCAGCGTCCTCAAAAACTGGTAGCAAAATTTCTTTACTCACTTCTTTAATTCATTCACGAATATCATCCGATGCAGTAGTTGGTTTTTTAAACTGATTTAAGGCGACGATATTTATACAGCATTATTTGTAATGAATTTATGATATTTTTTGTTTGCATTTTCGTGTTGTATTAAATTATTCACATTATATTTTAATGCTTATTTTTTACATCTGCAAAATTATAAGAGAAAGAAATAATTGCTTCATTTGTAAAACAGCTCTATTGGTTTTAGTCTATAATAATGATTGCATTTAAAATATATTATTATTCTAAATGTAATTTTTTGTTCGATTTAATTATTTAAATGTATATGATGTAATAGTATTTTATTTTAAGGGAAAAACTGAATTTTAAGCGAATAAAAAGTTATACATAACAGTAAAGGTTTTGCTTATAATTTTTTTTAACTTTTCTATTAATTTAGGCCCCTTTTTAACCCTTCTATTAATTAGATGGATCTGTGTTTATTACAGAATGTTTCAGGTACCTGTAACTGATAATCAGTTGTATCGCTCTCAATTTTTAGCAGGTATATAAAAAATTGGTGCCAATCAAATATTTTCATTATAAAAATATTCAACATTTAAAAATCTACACGATGGTCAGTACAGTGGTTACAAATTTGAAGGGAAGGTGGGACTCATTATAAGAACTGAGAATTGCATATCAAAGTAAGGCAGGAATTGTTATGGTACGCCACTAGGTGTGCTTCTATTTATACCATGGACAGACTATTCGTACGCATTTGAATCGGTACTTTTATTCACCTAAATTATTTTAATATTATGTTTTCTAATAATTAGTGCCAAAAATTGTATTCTAATAGACTAAGAAATAGGTGTTTCATATATAATAGGGTGTAATTTAATGATTTGGTAAATAACTTGACAAGCTCGTCCAGTTAGTTGGAAAATCATTAAATTATGGTTGTTGTTGTTGTCTTAGGCCATTAAGGCTGAGGAGGTGAGATTGCTCTTGATTTAGAGTGGCGCCATCTATGGCCGAGAATTCGACTTCTGCCTCACCCATACGTCACACCAGCTAATAAAACAGACCCATTCATACATCCATTCATTCATCTAAAGATCGCAATTTTGACCTGAACCAGAGAACGATCAATCTCCAATTTAGTACCCCCAGAAGTGTTGATTTGTTATGGGAACCAAGAGGACTTCGTGACTTGACAGAGTTAAGTTGCATCAGTCACCATTTACTACATGGGGAGTCTTCGTCCGGCTGAATTTGAACTCCCGTTCTCACAAACGTTTGCTCATTGCCCTGTCAACCAGACTATACCGGCCATTAAATTATGGTGAAATAACTATTTCTAGATCAAAATAAGGAAGCGTGTCTGGCGGCGTATTATGACATTTCCTGTAATGGACTGCTTTGCAATTATTAATTCTTATCATGTTTCTTTTACAAGTTTCTTACCGCTGTTCTAAATCACCTTCACCCAGCATGAAAGTTATGTTGGGTATCAAGTTTTATCTAGTTTTAACGTTACATTGTCACGAGTTTTTAGTTACATTGCATGTTGAAATCCTTTTATTAAACTAATAGTTTAAAGGGTGTCTTTACTTCTATTTAAAAGTTTCAATTGGGAACAGATTGTACAGTTAAAAATCTAGTTTTATCCCGTTACAAACAATCATTAGATTTGCTTAAAAACTTGTCCAATCAATTTATCCCTTTACTTCTAGTGTCCAATTAAACTATGCGAAAGGAACGTTCTTTTCAAATATTATTTTTCAAGAGAAGAAATTTGACACTGAAATTAGGGTAAAAAGTTTTGAGTAATTGAATAAATCCCGCTACGCTTTCGAAACATTCAATTTACTTATCCCGAAATATTAAATTCCTTTTCAAGGTCTCCCCTAGGAAGATAATATTACTCAGCAACCTTTTCAATTACGTTCTCTAAGAAAGAAAAACTAAAATATAGTTTTACATGAAATTATCGTAAGAAATATTTTTTGATTGCTTGATATTTAAATATTTTCTTGTAACATGAGAGTAACATTTAAGGCAATAATTTTAAAAGAATTCAGCTAGATTGATTTTGAATGGAAGTTACGGGAAATAATATAAAATTGTCATTTTGTGTTTATATTTAAGTCATATAAAATTTAAAAAAATAATAATGAAAAATATTTGACGTTGAAATTTTGTAGGTAATTAAGGCGACAAGGGCTGAAACTTTGTCGAAAAAAAAATCGATTTTCTACTTTTTATATTTTTGATTTATGATCATTTAAGGAAACATTTTAAAAGAATAACTTTTTGAATTGAAACAAAATCGACGAAGTTGTAGAGATTTTGTTCTAACCACGCCCCTTTACATACATTTTCTCGTCTGCAGCCAGCTGTATACCCAAGTAAGTTTTTGATTGTTTTTGAAAATTGTGTTTATTTTTTTTTAAACTTAAAAGCATCTAATTATTTAAGTAGTTCATAAGATCATATTTATAGTTAGTTATGTTTAAAAAAAGGAAATATTTGTTCAAAAGTAGAATAAATAGCAAGAAAAAGCCATTTTTCTCAAACTATCCTTTTTTGGCAAATTTGCGAAACAATTTCTTGGGAAAGTTTTTTTAATTTAGTTTGTATTATATTTACATATCATCTTTTATTATAATCTGATGATATTTTTTCCGAAAATGCTGGTTCTTGACAATTCTTTTACTGCTATTTGTTTTTACAGTAAAAAATAGAAAAAGTACTCTCAATGATTTTTTTATGTTACCTAATATATAATATTTTGAAAGAATTTTGTCATTTTAATAATATTTTAGAAGCAAGGAATGGTATAAAAAATCAATATAATTCCAAATTTTAATTTCTTTAAATTTTTAAAACTTTAAAATATCTTTTTGAAATTTTGTAAATGTGCTGTTTTTAACAATATAAACCTATACTTAAAATTTCAAATCAATTTCTTGATAATTTCTGAAAACAAATTTGAAATTCCTTTATCCCCTTAAAGTCAAAACGCTCAACTGAAAAGCTTAGTTGCTGTTAAACTACGTTTCGTCCGAGTGTTTTTTGAAGCTTTTCGCCTAGGAAAAACACATGACCCACAAATTAATTGCTTTGCTTTGAAGAACGTTACATTCTTAAATAATATATACTATCTCACCGTAAAGATTTACCTGGAATTATTAGAATGGACAAATAAGTTATATATTTTAAAAATTATTAAACTTTTATAAAACTCGCCAATTTGTTAAGGTGTTTCCTCCTAGATGATAATTAGAGAAATCGATGAATAATTTTTCAATTCTTAATATTTTCAAAATTTTTATGAGCCCAGACAATGCAGGGTTGAAGTAACTTTTGAAACAAATTGGAAAACAAATGCTTTTCTCAAAGCTGTGATTTTTCTTAAAATCGAGGTTTTGCGCCATCATTAGCATAAAGGGCGTTTGTTAAAGAGAGGTAAAATTTTACAGTCATTGTTAACTGTTGTACTCACAACAGTTATGAGAATAGTATAAAAGCATTGTTTCTTCATGTGTGACAGAGCGTTCGACTTAGAATAATTAAAGAGCTTTAGAGGAAGAATCAGGTAGGTGAGATTTTAGTGAATGAGCTTTAAAGTTTATACGCTTCTTGTTTTTGTTACTTCCCTAAATATTTATGTTTCTAGCATATTTATAACGACATAACTCATAAAGGTATTTGGGGCATATTTATTTGAACCTAACTTTTTTTATAAAGGCGGATTTTTAATTATTTTCGTGCATAGCATCCACTTGTTTTCATAGAGGATTTGTAACATTTTTTAACGAACATAATTTTGTTTAAAAAGCTGAAATAAATACACAAATATTTAGGCTTATATTCAAGAAATAAAATTTTAGTAACCTAAATTTGGAACCAACTGGTTTCAAGTTTTATTTAGCTTTGTTTGTCTGAAAATCATCCAAAAATTATTTAGAGGCAGCGTAAGGTCAACATTAGTGGAGTAGAATTTTTACTGGTATTTATCACTTGATTTGGCGAGAATTTGATAATATTGTTTTAAAAATTCTTTTCTTTTTATTTAATTTTAAAATAATTTTTTTTTTAAATAGCTCTAATTGGAATTAAAATGCCTTGTAATGGCAGGTCTAAGAGTGAATAAGAATATTTCTTTTAGTTTTAATACAAAAATATCTTTATAGGTTGAAAAACGTTACTTATTTGTAATTCTTTCATTAAAAATTAGCAGTTTTATGTAAAAAAACTTTTTAATTTATAAAACTGTTTATGAGACTGTTATTTTTTCTATCGTGGTAAACTACGCGTTCATTTTTCTTCATACTTTAAGTATCACTTTCCAGCGTTGAACAGTCAATCCATTCATCTATTCAGTACTTGTAGCTTTTTTTTTCAATTTCTTAGACTTAAATCTAGAAGACCGGCTGATTAGATCATATTCACCTTCGAGAAGAATTCTTTTAAAACCACCTCTCATGATTAGCCCGATGACAATGGAGCTCTTATCTACCTAAGTATAATTTGCATCAGAAATGCAAAACTCTTCTGTCTCTACTAAGTCATGCCGATTTTTATGAAAAAATTGCCATTAATTTAGTCAAGTATATAAAATGTAACATTTCAGATTTAACACTTGATGAGAACTCCGATGAGCCGATTCTCATTGAAAAATCCGAAGAAAAGGAATATTTTTTAAAACTTAATTGTTTCAGTATGTCTTTTTTAGTTATGTCTATGATTTCGTAGTGTTGATTACTAGTGATTTATTGATTATTAATTTTCTTCATTCTGTACGAAGAACGAGTATTCAGTTAGTTACAATAATAATATACTAAAAAAGCTGCGTAAGCACAAAATAATATATATTTTCAACGTGAATTTGCTCAGAAAAAAAGTAAATTCATTAACAAGACAGCATTTCAGAAAATTAGGAACCAGGAAAAATAAAATTATATGTTGCCCAGCGAGTGATTTTCTAGGGTTGCTTCTTGATTATATGCTGGGTTTCCCGTACCTTCCACCTGAAGAATATTCAAATAGTGTCACTTATCTGGTTCCTCTACTGAGTTCCTTCAGAATTAATAGATTTAGCAATATAAATGGATGTTACATATTTAAATAAGACTAAAATAAGAATCCGAGAAATCTCATTTTTTTAAAATGCAACCTAACTCGTTTCTTCAATAAGCAATTCATTAGTTTTAGGCATGGGATATCACCGTTAAAAATTAGGCATTTTAAATTACGAAATCAAACACAAAATCTCAGAAGAAATATATCATTACGTCAAATGATTTCATAAAATATTGAGGGGGGAGGGGAGAGTCTTAAGGCATTTTCCTTTCAAAACCTGGAATCTTCCAGCTCTTCATATTTATAGTACTCTTTATATACTCTACGTATTCTTCATATTTATAGGTTCTTCTGCAAAAACCCATTTAAACCTCACATATTCAGTCATTGTTCGTTTTCTGATTTTTGTCGCATGTTCTTATGTGCATTCAAATTTTGTAATATATTGTTCATAATAATTCTTTCAAATTTTATAAAATATTCTCCGATAATATTAATAAAATACAAGAAGAGAACAAAATATTTTTGTTTTGAATGCTCGAAATATGTTGTGTTTTTATTTTCACTGACACTTTTTAGAAACTTTCATTTAAAAACTCAATTTTAACTCTCATGTATTCTAACTGAAAAAGCCTTATTTATATATTTTCAAATAGTGAAAAAATCTTTTAAAAATAATTTTTTTTTGGTACACTGATGGGTTCCAATTATATGTTATGATAGGGAGAGATTGTTTATGTGTATTTAGATCCGTATTTTCATATTCGCATTATTAAAGTATTTCTCAAATTACTAATATAATTGTTATGCAACTTCCAACGAATAAAATTTTTTCTGTTTCAATTTTGCTATTTAGATATAATCAAATCCGTAAGCATTTTAATAAGACTTAAAATCAAAACTAAATATTCGTAGTTATCTGATAAAATGCTGATAAATCTGATAAAAATGCTGATCAATCTGATAAAAATGCTTAATATTATACTTATTGTTTGTATAGTTAGAAAAATTGTCTATGAGTAAAATATATTTAATCCTTATTTTATGAGCGTAAAACGTAAATATTTTTTAAAAACATCTCATTGAAATTAATCTAGTTGTTTCGAAACACATCTGCATTCTATATTTTATAAAATGAAATAATTTGAATATTACTCGAAGAATAATAGATATAAATATATTTTAATATAATAACTTAGTGCAGAAGTAAATTACGTAAATGGTATGGCATTAGCGATCAACACGTTAGGGCTCGAGAGGTTCGTCATCAGGTAAATGTAAGGGATAATTTGTACCTCAATTCCAAATGGTTTAATTAATGTTTTCATTTAACTGTTCGCCTAGGTACTCATTAAGGGATTAAATTTCACTAATAAGTTTCTTCTAATGATAATAAGACGCAGCCGTCACACTTTGTTGGGAGTAATTTAATTTGTGACAAACTAAACAGCTGTTACATCATTTAGTACTCTGCATTAATATCAATCTATACATACAGGGAAACTTATTGATGTACCATTATACAAAACTTGGGATATTACCCGATATATCCAATTAAAAGGAATTTTAGGTCCTATTTCAAATTAAAGTATCCGACTGGATGAAAATCGCCAATTTAGGCGAAAATTTCGGTGTTTTTTTATTGTTTATATTTGAACTTTCACTCATTAGTTTCCTAAATATTTTTAAATTTTTATCCTTCGATCTTTAGAAATGATAGCTGTTTTTCTGCATGCTGGATGGCGTTTTTCAGTTTCATACTTTAAATGCATTTTCCAAAAAATGGTTTTGAGAAAAATTTCCTCATGCTAACACACATTACAGGTTAACATAATATATAATATATATATTGTTAAACTACGTTTCGTCCG
>NC_092214.1:6698630-6704230 GCF_043381705.1 Parasteatoda tepidariorum
TATATATATATATATATATATAATTGAATTTTTAAAAAATTTAAGTGCAAAACATAGGCAACCATATTATTGCTCTAGAAAAAAAATTATTCTGATATTCATATATTACTATTTTACAATTTGTTGTAAAGCTGTTAGCGTGACTTAAGAAATTTACAAATTTGTGGTTTTTTATGCTCAATTTTGCCCTACCTTTGAAAAGAATATTTTATAATTTTTAAAGTTTACTTAAGATACAAAATTTTAGGATCTCTTCTTACTAAAAATAAGATTCATATTTTAATTGAAGTTGTTTTTAAAAAGTAAATAAATTAATGAATAAAATAAAATTGTGTCGGATATCTTGAATCAAATTAAAAACCCAATTTTTCCATATCTTTGAAACTATTATCAAAAACATTCTGAATGCAATTGTGTTACTCAATTACCCACACTAAAAAATAATTTATATTATTATTTTATTACTTAATATAAAAATTATTCAAAAAATTTTGAATTAAAATATTAAACAGAATCAATTGAATGATTTTTGAGTAATGTTATATTTAAAAAAGTTAAACTTTTTTTTTTAACTGGGAACTATTCAAATAAGTTTGTGCATATATTAGTATTTAAAGTGCATTTAGTTATTATAAAAAAAATTATGTCATAATTTAAATACTTTTCCCTAATTTTTAAAGTAAACAATAAAAGATGATAAATAATTATGAAAGCATAGTTAGAGTTTTGCTTTGGATAGACAAATTATGTTATTTTGTGTGAAAATTCGCATCAGTTGTTCTAGAAATATTCAAAAAATAAAATTAACAAAGAAGTCAATCATACTCCAGACGGCCATTCTCCAGATTATCAAGATGATTAGCCCCCCCCTCCAGAAATGAAAATAAAAGTTATATTTATACAGAAAAATTGGTCTTTGATTTTATACTTTAACATCCACGCTTTTAAATGGAATAATAATAATTATTTTTATATGCAGAATTGCTGCACAGGAAAAAAAAAAGAAAAAAAAACAGTTGAAGTTTTTTGACGGGAAAAATATTTTTTGTCACTTTGCAAACTACGTGTACATTGTTATAAATTTACTGATACCAAATGTATATGTAAACAATAAATTCTGTGCAAGGACAAACACGAAATCAACAAAATTAAAAAATAAAAAATTATAAGAAATGAAATGACTGAATCTTCAAATTTCAATTGTTCAAAGCAGCAATCTCTCTTATTGAAATGGCAGTAGGTGCCAAACTATCGAAAGCTAGACGTGAAGCCACAGCATGTAGCACTCTGTACTAGTTTCGCCGATGAAGCTGGTACAGACTGGTGATCAATTTATTTGCAGATGGGAAAAATCAGTTTTCAATGTCTGAATTCTAGAAAACAACTTGTCTTCGCAAACTTAGGTTTGTAGATATGGAAAGGGGTGCAGTGAAAGGCATTCCTCGATCTTGACACTTCTGAGATATTAGTTGAAGGGACATCTTTACTAGAATAAGTGAATAGCAGTACGATTTTAGTTTTTATTTGCCAATTCTATTTTTACATTCCTTAATGCTTTAAAATTTCTAACGAATTTTCGATAAAGAGGAATAATCCTAAGTAATTAAAGCGGGATGATTTACTTGATAATATAAAAACATCATTAGCTTATGAAGGGGGTGAAAGTCGACATGTTCCGAGAGCTGAAATATTATTGCCAGGTTTCGAGACTCACTAAACGAGGAAAACAAAAGAGATTTGAAACAGACAACGCAAAGTTGCCAACAAAAAAAATGAAAAATAAAGATGAAAAAACTAAACCATTAAAACCTCAGTGGCCGCGAGATGCGAATCAGAGCAGAATACATTTCCACTAGCTATCAAGAAATTATAAGAAACACATGTAATTAATAAGGGAATCGGCATATCTACCGTGTTCTTTTATTCTAAATTTCAAACCACATCTGGTGCGTTCAATGTAGATAAGATCTCACTTCCAAGGTATGTCAATATTTATAAGATCCCTTCAATATTTATAAGATCTTTAAGGAACTTTGTCGACAAAAATGATTTTAAAATCGAAATGGGATAGGGCATTATTAATTTTGTAGTAAACGGGGGGAGTATCACAAAGTAACAAGTTCACTATAAGGATTGAAAGAAGATGGATCCAGTAAATTTAGTAAGAGCTGAATCAACTATAGATGAGTTAAACTCACGAAAGACGAGTCAGAGCAAAGGTTAACCTTTGCTTTATGAGCGGTATTCATGTATTTTTTATGACTTAAAACATTTTTCTTTATTTCTTTTGAAAAATAATTGCGTAATTTTCTATGGGTAGAAAAAAAGTTTCTCCAAAAATGTCAGTTTACAATTTTGTTGCCAACCTTTGTAAAAATTTAAGTTACATACCAAATAGAAAAGTGATCATAGCTTTTGGTATATAGATATTTTATATATAATTACTTAAGTTTGATTTTAAAGATATAGCCTAAATATTAATTTATGCAAGTTATATTATATTATTTAAAGAATACTATTATATAAAATATCTAAGCAAACTGAAACAAATTAGCAAACTGAAACGAGTTAAGCAGAAATATATTAATAGTTTTAAATCAGATTTAAACTTTTATATGTTAAAACATTCATTATTCAATTAAGGCACATCAAAGCACTTTATAATGATTTAAAAAAATTTCCCTAAGCAAATTTTAATTAAAAACTTATAATAAATTTAAAAAATTAAAACTGATTAAATTTTATTCAAAATTAAAGTACCGCATTCGAAAGCACCAAAAAATCATGTGCTGATTAACATTTGTTATTTTCCTTTATTTTTAATCTTGAAACGTATTATAAAATCTATAATATATCTTTCGGAATTAGTATTTTGTTGTGTAAAATTTCAAAAGATGTGCAAGAGTAATTTTTTGAGTTCTTTATTATTATCTTTTATTTTCTTAAGTTATTTTTTATTTTTTTAAGTTATTATTTAACTGAATAGATGCCCGGTGACTGAGTGGCAGCTCTTCGCGCTCCCGTGCCACAGGTCCTGGGTTCGATCCTCGGGCAGGGCAAGGTTGACTCAGCCTTCATCTCTTCAGTGGGTCGATAAATTAGTACCAAGCATGCTTGGGAACTAAACACTGGGGATTTCGCGTTCGGGTGACCACCTAACGGAACATTTGCTCCTGCACCCCAGAGCCCAAGGTCAAGAAAACTGAGATGGGCACAGTCTATGGGCTGTCGCGCCACTGAGTTTAGAGTTTAGTTTTATTTAATTAAATAATGATCAAAAAGTTTTAACAAATTTTTGCATAATTTTAAACCATGTTGTCTTAGAGGACGAAATGTGCACGAAATCAGTCAAATATAGTTTTTGCAATTTCAAATTTGAAAGTAAGGAATGTTTTGAAAATTTATTGCTCAAAAAAGTTTTGTTTACTCAGAAAAGGGGCCCCATTAAGTAGCTTAAAGTATCATCTATGCTAATTAAATAGTATATTTATGGTCTACTTTTTAACTTATGAAAATTCAACTTATTAAGTGAAAATTAGGATGAACTGATCTTTTTTTTGATTTTTTCTTTACTGTTCAAAATTGGTTTTAGTATAAAAACATTGCTTGAATGCTTGCAACCTAGTAGTTTGTACCTTTCATCAATTTCATTTAGCTATCAGCTGCGTTCTTTGGGCATTATAAAAAGCAGAAATTCCCCTCCCCCCAAAGAGAAACCCAGATTAAAAGTTAATTACGAAATTAGTTAAGTTTATAGTAGAAAGATTAATTAATCAGTTTGAAACTTTAAAAACTTGCGCGAAATATTTTCAAATTGTCCCTTTGACATTAAAAAGTGCATAAAGGAAGAAAAATTCAATTTTTTTGGAAGAAATAGTATTTTAATGTAATTTTGAAATTAATAATGTCATATAATGGACACACTAAGTAATGCGTTCGGTGAAATTCACATTAAATTCTATAAATGTAACTCGATATTTATTCGTGATAGTTTCCCCTGAAAGCAATATAACTCAAGCGAAGTGAGAAGGGAAAAACAGATAGGAAAGAGGGGAACGCACGTAAAATAAACCTTTACAAGATTTTGACTTCCTTGTTCAAGGAAATTCTTTCTTTGACTCATAAAGATGATTTCCCTCAAGTAGAGTGATAATTACTCAAACAGTTTTGGCGATTTAGTTTTCCCTGAAAGCAATATAACTCAAGCGAAGTGAGAAGGGAACGCACGTAAATTAAACCTTTACAAGATTTTGAATTTCTCGTTCAGGAAAATTCTTTCTTTGACTCATAAAGATGCTTTCCCTCAAGTAGAGCGAAAATTACTCAAACAGTTCTGGCTGATTTAGTTTACCCTGAAAGCAACATAACTCAAGCGAAGTGAGAAGGGAAAAACAGATAGGAAAGAAGGGAACGCACGTAGATTAAACATTTACAAGATTTTGACTTCCTCGTTCAAGAAAATATCGTCAGCATCGAAATTCGAATAAGACTTTCTTTGACTCATAAAGATGATTTCCCTCAAGTAGAGCAAAAATTACTCCAGCAGTTTGGGTGATTTAGTTCCCCCCCGAAAGCAACATAGCTCATAAAGGCAAAATAATTATAAGAAAACACATTGAAAGAAGGAAATGAACGTAAATTAAACCTTTACAAGATTTTGACTTCCTCGTTCAAAAAAATATCGTCAAAATGCTATCAACATCGAAATTCGAATAAAACTTTCTTTGACTCGGAAAGATGATTTGCCTAAATATTAATTATGACTTATTCCGCCATTTTTCATAAAAATTTAATCATTAGTTGTGGAAGGTGATAATTTTTCTTCTCTTTTTGGCTTCAAATGAGCTAAGTTCTGGTTCTCAAAAGTCAGCAAGATATATGGATGGTGTTTTCTATACTAAGGTGCACTGCAAGCTCTTTACTGCCCATACTTCCGGGTTACTGTTTCCGGTGTATATTGAAGCCAATTGGCTCACAAAGTGATCATTGTGTTTTGATACTATCTTGAGTAGTATTTCTTGTATACGTGTATTTGTTTAATTGATTTGTTATTTGTGTTTAAAAAAATAGTTTTATGAATCTTCATTTGAAGACCTGTCACAGGGCGTAAGTAAAGAATCGTTATAAAACACTTCTTACCTTGTCAACAATATACCAATTTCGAAATTTTAACCTAAATGATAATGTGTAAAATGAACCTAATCTCGCAGCTTGAACAATATTCTAATATTAAAGTACACTGGTGTGCAAAACTTAAGCAACAAGTGTGTTTTTTGTCATAACTCTACAAGAAATCATCCGATTGACATGAAATTTGAATATGATGTACATTATTTTGTACTTAAACGATGGTAAAAAAATAATGGCGCAGAAATGAATATAAAGCTTAAAGTAGGGTATGAACAAAAAAAGGCTTTATTTGACATATAGTGGCGTTACACATGATTGCCTGAAGAAGCGTAAGTACAACTGGCAGATGTTCCCTAGTATGGGATATGCCCTCCCCTTACTGTAATTGTTGCTTGGCATCGTCTCTCCATGCTAAGCACCAGATTATCCAGGAGTTCTTGGGGTAAACGTCTCCATTCCTCCTTTAACGC
>NC_092214.1:6704823-6780999 GCF_043381705.1 Parasteatoda tepidariorum
AAAAAAAAAAAAAAAAATGCTCTATATTAAAAAAAAAATATTACGAAAAATACTATTTTTGCATCTATTAAAATACTATTTGTTCGCTGCAAGCTGTCGATTGCCTATACTTCCGGGTTACTGTTTCCGGTATATTTTGAAGTCATTTGACTCACAATGTAATCATTGTGTTTTGAAACTCTCTAGAACAGTATTTTTTGCATACGCGTATATGTTACCTGATTTAGTATTCGTGTATAGAAAAAAATCCTTTTAAGAATCGTCATTTAAAAAAGTTAAAATCGTCATTTGAAATATATAATCGTTAGAAGACACTTTTTACATTGTCCAACAATATGCTAACTTCGAAATTTAAACTTAAATGTTAGTTTGTAAAATGAACGTAATCTCGCTTTTCGAACAATATACTAACGCTAACGTATGATGGTGCACGGCTTGCAACTAGAGCAAGTAGTAATAAACAAGTAAAAAGAGGCCAAATCGGGACTGCCAAAAAAGCGAGTTCTTTTTAAATCTAACAACTATGTCACATTTTTAAACAATACGTCTGTAAACAACTAACAAATTACTTAATATCATTAATATCTTATGAAATACAGCAAGCAGATTTAAACTCAGAAATTATACAATTTTTTTCTTTCATTAAAAAGAAAATCATTTATTTGAAAATATCGCCTAGCAGAATAAGCTGTAGTAAGGATCTGCATACTTTCCAACCGGAAATTGAGCAGGTCAAGAGCTCGAGATTGTTGTTGTTTACATTTATATTGAAAACTCTATTCATACTCTAATTTACTTTTGGTCTAATGATCGGATTTTCAAGTAAGTCACACCTTAAATATATCATTTAAATAGAGTAGACGATTACAAAAAATAAAATAAAAATAAAATAAATAAACCTCGACAACATCATAACTCAGAAACCTTGACAAGAATAATTTTACAGTAAATTTTCCTGATACATAAATAAAGCATTTTATTAATTCAAAACTCAAAGACCGTAGTTCCATTCGAAGTATTTTTGATGAACCAACACAATTAAATATATTAAAAATACTGAAAAATATATTTTTTCTCTCTTATATAAAAAACTCGTTTGAAAAACACATAATTTATTCTACATGATTTCATAGTGATACATTACCTCAGAAATCCATTCATTTTGCATTCATACATTTGTATAACTTTTATTTATTAAAATGGAAGTTATTTTATTTAAATCAATAAAAAGAACATTAACCTTACAAATGATTATAGTTTAAAGGATATATTTCACATTATTATACTAATTTTTATTGTGATGTTACATTTATACGAAAAACGAAGTTTATAATAAACTATTACATTTATACAGTTAGAACCCATAGTTATTTCTTGATAAATTAAAGATGCTTAATATTTTTGGCAAAAATTGAAATTTTTGTCTAGTTACTTATAAATAATGTGTTTGCTCAATTTATCTATTTTAAAGCTTTAAATAGTATTAAACATAAATGTAATAATATTATGACACCAATAGAACAGAAATCATGAAATTTGAAACTTTTTTCGTTTTCACAGATAATGTAATAAAATAAAAAAAATTATACAGAATAATACATAGAATAATCAATTTCGTTATGGTGTTATTTCCTCAGTCTATAAAAAGAAATATCAGCTTGATGATAATAAATATTCAATCTGAAACAATTAGAAACATAAATCAGCATATAATAATTTAAAATTTATGTTTTTATTTGAGGTTTAATTTCTGAAAAATAGAGGAAATCGACGCTTACGAATACAATTTTGATAAATTTGTCAAAAAGTTTGTGCCAACATGTTGAAGTTAGTTGCAAAGAAGGTGTCTCTTGTGTCACTCACCAATAGCCTTGAAAGTTTTTGTACAGATAGTTTTTTTTAGCTTAGAAAATAATATATAAAATTTATTTTGTCTATTTCGAAGTAATTAAATTCCAACAAATTTCATATAAAAATCATTTAAATGAGGCAAATTTAAAGAAAATTTTATTTAAAAAGTCAGAAAGTTGTTACATCTTCAGCTGGGGTAACTTCTAAGTTTTATTCACAATGCTAAGTCAAAGAAATATTTGAAGTAATTATCACGCTGTAAATCATTAAGACGAAGATGTAAAAATAAAATTTCCTCTTGAATAAGTAGCCAAGTTCTATTCATCCTGCAAACGAAATGTGATGCTGGCTGTTAAGAATGCTTAGTCAGAAACTTTATCTTTGCGTTTTAAAAAGCTAAAACTTAAAGATTTAATTTAATAACCGGAACCAAATTCTATCTTTCGAGTATCAAATTATAAAAACTCTTACACAATTCCGTATTTTGCAAGTATTAAACTAATACTTAAATAGCTGAATTAGTATAACGAGATATTATTTGAAAAATATATTAGAATATGTATTTTATTACTGCGTTTTTAACCTTTCAGGGACAGATTATTCACATAATTATTCTTACAGAATACTTATAAAACTTAGCCATCCCAATATTATAGATTTATTAGAGTTGGGTTTCCAATTTATTTGATATCAGTTACAAAAACCTGATATTTTGAAACTTAAAGTGTCAGATACCTATTAATTTTATTGTAGACCTTAAATAAAAGTTTGGGTGAGAAATTATTGAGTGAAATTTCTAATGCTTCTTTTAGAACTAAAAATCTGCATTTAATCCTATCTTTAATTTTAATTCGCTTAAATTACAGACTTCAAGATAATTTTGTCTGTAAAATAAAATGAAAGTTGACTTAAATTAAATAAAAAATTGCACATATTTTGGTAAAAAATTAACATATTTAACATTATTTATGAAATCCATGGAGCTAACAGTCACAAGTTCATATATTAATAACAACTGAAAAATGAACTGAATGTATTGCTGAATGAAGCATTTTAAGTTTTTTTTTTAAATTTCCTGATAATTTATTTAGTTGGCGAGAAGCTAACACTTCATCAGATCATGGAAAAAGATATTGGAAATCAATTTGAAATTAATTCTTTCAACAAATTTCATATAAAAATCATTTAAATGAGACAAATTAAAAAACTTCCTTTTACATGTTCGGTTTTTAGTATATGCAAGTTTTACAAGTTCAAGTTCTGGCCAAAATATTAGACTCATTATAAGATTTTATGTAAAATCTAATGATGCTATACAGCTTTATTGTTTTTACACGACTGAAACCGGTTTGCACTTGCTTGCGTTCGTGTATCAATTGGTTAAATTCGACGATATATAATAAAAATTTAACGATTGGATAAATTAGACGATATATTGCATAAATATAGAATATTTATTATATCTGGTATTATATAAGTATATTATAATAATTAGACCAAATTATTAGATGCATTGTAGTTTCTTAATAATTGCATGTTTTGCACGAGTTCGTATTGAATATTTTATATTTAAATATATATGTAATGGGTTTTTATTCTGGAGACTTTTTATATACTTCCTATTTGTATTATTTTTAAACTATTGCATTACAATGTTAACCAGTTGATACACAAGCGTAAGCAAGTGCAACCCGGTTTCAGTCTCGTAAAAACAATAAAGCTGTATAGTATCACTTGATGATTAAGATTTTACATAGCATCTTACAGTGCATCTAATAATTTGGCCAAAGACTGTAAACCCATAGAAAATGTTTATTGTACGGTATTGCGAGCCGGAATGGAAAGAAGTACTCCTCAGTACTATAACCAAAATAAAACATTTAAAACAGTATGGGGGACTATTGATCTAGAAAACTATGTGGTGTGCTCAATTTGAGTAAAAAAATGGTTTATCAAATCCATATTTAAAATTTTGTATTTAATTTTTTTTGAATGAATACTGTCATTGGTGCCTTTTGTAAAAATGTGAATATTTATTTTTCCTCTTTAATTTCTTAGGTATTTGTTTTATTTTACTGTGAGATTTTTTTTTCATCAATTTATCAGACAATCAGTAAAATTATTGGAAAAAATATACATTATTTTGGAATTAATAGAATTGTGCCTAAACTTTTGTAGTACACAGTATTTAGGTTGAAGACGCTTTAAATATAAGAATACAATGAAGAATAAAGAAAATCAGCATAAGTAAACCATTGAAACATTGTAAACATTTCACACGTGATGATTTAAATAGTTCATAGAGATAGTAATTTAATAGTTTAAAGTATCATTTGTGCTAATTAATTAGCATACCCTAAACGCAATATTGCGTCTTAATTTACAGGCACATTATTTGGCTTTTTATGTGCTTATTGGCAAAATATGTAGTTAATAATTACATGGAGAAAAAAAATTCCGGTAAAATTCCAGTACTGTATGATGAAGACACATTTTCAGGTAAAAAAAACCTTAATTCTGGTTTAAAAAAAAAAAAAACTCCCAAAATATACGGCATTGAAAACTCTCATATGGTAACGATATACAGTAAATTCTGGTTTTCAAAATTACAGCTTTTATTACCACATATTTCATAAAAATACAAAACAGAAAAGTAAATTTAACGGTATAAATGGTTTTCAAGCTATGTTCTAAAGGTATCATGATAAAATTACTACATTTAACAAATTTTAACACTTATTATAAAATAATATTTATTTTTAATTTTACAGAAATCCTTACCAAAGCCCTTCTGTAAAAATAACCACGAATTAGGTGTTCTTATATAGTCAGAAACACTTTTTTTTCCTCAAAGTAGAAGAAAAATTGTATATGTAAATGTTTTCTAAATTCGTATTCAATTTCATCGTCATAATATTAGAATGAAAAAAATTCATCTTAATGGGAAGAAAAACTTCATAAATTTGATTAACATATTTTCCATTAAAAAACAAAGCTTTTTTGGTAAAATAAGAGCCCTCTTAAGGAATTAATTACCTGAAGTTTTTGGAAATCGCAGCATTTTACAAACATTTTTACCGACGTTCTTTCTGAGCAAAGTTATTAATTGCTCAATAAAATATAGTTATGATTCAGAAATGCAAATTAATTTACCTCCTGGATGTAGAGGAGGAAACTATAGAGGGATCATTAAGCGCTAATTATAGCTGCTTCAAGTGAAAATTAATGATCAAATATGCTCTTTAATAAAATGTTAATGTCGAAACGGATGTCATCAAAAAGCATAACTTACAAAGAGGAAACATTTGACGTTTCATAAATCTTTTTTAAAAACTAGGTATCAAATAAAGGTACTGCCTTGAAACATGTTTCTCTTGTAATTTATGGTTTTAAGCAGTTTTCTTGTCTAAAAACTTTTATTTTTTTAAAATTTCATTTCATCTCTTTCGAATCAGTGTCCAATACACTGTTAGAAATTTCTCGGAAAAAATGGCTAAATAACAATCTATTTAATTGTTATTTTACCATATTTAAACAAAACAGTCAAATAACCATAAATAAGATGGTAATGAAACTATTAACAGTGAGAAAAATCATTTATTAACTATTCTTACCTAAAACGGTTAAATAACAATAATTTTACTGCACCAACTAAGCCCACTAAATGAAGCAACTTAGTTCCTTGCAACCGCTCCCATATATAGAACGGGGGTTCGAGTCTCAGCGCTGATACCTCCATTCCGTTTAACACACATGAAGAATTTTCAGTGTCCTGGACTCTCCACTGTCCAATATCAAATGAGAAGTCTGTCTCCTATGTCCAGTTAAATTAATTTTTTTACGGTTCTGAAACCACGGTAAATGGTTAAAAAACCGTATAGTTTTGAATTCATGATTTTATAACCATTCTAGATGTAAACGGTTTCAAAACCGTAAAGGTGAAAAACATTCTTTGCCGTATACTTTACGGTTAATTGGATGGACAGACTGCTGCCTGTTATTTTGCCATAATTTTAGAATGAAAATTCTAATAGTATATGCTGGATATACCATAATGTTTCAAGATTATTTTCTTTGTTTGTATGCCTCTACAAATATAATTAGATTCATACTGGTATGTCCGAGTTCTAAATCAAGAAATCTTGAGAAATTTGATTCAATTAACTTTCTAGAAAGTTTAATGGCTTAAAATATTTCATTATTTCCGTCTAATGAATTTTGTTTCATGATCAAAATGTGTAAAATATGCATATTATGCAAAAAAGAAATGCAGCAAAAATGTATCTTTTTTAAATGTAATAATTAAAAAATGAAAATCTAATACGAATGAAAGTTTAATGCGAATTTTTTTCAAGAAATTATTTTATTACATTTATGAGTTTACTTTTTTCTAAGCTACATATTTCTACAGTCCCTGGCCAAGTTATTAGACACACTATAAGATTCTATGTAAAATCTTAATTATCAGGTGATAATATACAGCTTTATTGTTTTTACGCTGCTGTAACTAATTTGCACTTGTTTGCGTTCGTGTATGAATCAAGTGCAAACCGGTTGCAGTCACGTAAGAACAATGATGCTGTAAAGTGTAGCCTGATAATTAAGATTTTACATAGAATCTTATAGTGCGTCCAATAATTTGGCCAGGGACTGTAGTAAAATTAAATTATAATATTTGTTCTGTATGGTAATCAAGAATGTTTTGTATCATGTTTGGACTCAGTGTGTATGCCTTATTCAATATCACAAGACTTTTTGGAAGGACTATTTTATTTCTATTCTCCTTGCTTTTCTCAGAATGATTTTGTTTCAATGGGCCCTTCACTATTTCTACGTGAATCGTTTTTTAAAAAAAATAAAAAAAAAATTCTCACAAAATTGCAGATTTCTTTCGAGGAACAACAGTTAGGCGTTCGTCGATTGGTTCAAGAATGCCACGTGACTGTCTGCAATGCGGCGTGAGCGACAAGGTAAACTAACAAATGAGACATGGGTGTTCTTTTGAATGGCTATTTTGCGATCACGTGACCTTTCAGGTGGTTTTAAAACTTTTTATTTCAAAGTGGACAAATTAGATTTCTTCCTTTTTGAAGCAGAAAAAGTTTTCTTGTTTTGGGAAGAAGGATTTCATTTTAATCTTCTGATTTGTCATTAAACATTGTCGTTTGTTATATGTCTTAAAAATGCATTAAAAATATGCACAAAATTTAACTCGAAGAGAAAGTTTGCCATAAGAATTTAGATAATTATTTTTTGAAAATAATGTTTCAAAGTTACATTAGATGCTAAAAATTAAATATTTATTTATATTAAATAAATTTTATTACGTTTAATTTTAAATAAGATGGCATCTTTATTATGATAATTACTTTCACAAAATTTAATTTCTAACATTCTTAACAAACATTTTTAGGGTAAGGCATAGACCGTTTTAAGGATGAATGTAAATCTTTTAGAACTTGTAGTTAAGTAAATTAAATTTCATAAAACTGAAAAGGCCACGGAATAATTTTATAAATTATTTATTAAATATAGAAGACACATTTATCACCCATTTATTATCCACTGATGCGCCAAAAAGTTAATTTTCATTATAAAAACTGTGCCTTATTATTTTTGAGATATGTTTTAAAATAGTTTTCATAAAAAAGGAGTATATTTGGAGAGGGTAAGAGTTATTGCGTACTTTGCTTGTTGCGTATGCACGCTGGTCACTCGGTCGGCGGTTAGGATCGAACTGACCACTTCCTGTTCCTCACCAGCGGAGTGAGCGATGCCTTGACCACTGCGCCACTGAAGTCCTATACATTACTATATAGTAATTGTGAGATATGTTAGAGATTGTTTAGTTGGCAATTTTTCCAATTTTTTTTTTAGAGATTGTTTAGTTGGCAATTTAATATGTAAGGCATCTTTCACAACAGAAAATCTCTAATTGGTTTTTTGAGGACTAAGAAACCTTAAAAAACCCAGTTTGCACATAAACTAAATTTTATTATAAATATTCAAAGAAGAAATTGAAATTTATTTTAGCATTTATATATATTATTTTTTAATACGAGGTAGTTAACAAGGAAGTAAGAAAAATCAACGAATTCATTCATTAAATAGATTTAACGGTGTGAGCAATTATTTTTATAGGTAGAATAAGTCAGCATTTGAAAAAGAAAAAAACGAGATAATAGTAATTTTAGTGAGATACAATTATTCTCTTTTTGTGTATATGTAATCATGCATTCAATGGAGCAAGGTTTTTTAATGAAATAATCAAAAAATATTTTTGCTAAAATTGTTATCGCAGAGGAATTTTTTTAAAAAGTGGAATGTGTCCATTTTTAATAATAACATTAAAAAAAATTCTATTTGCTTTCTGTGCACCTCAGAAATAATCACTAGTTAGGCAACACTCTTTTAGAGTAAGCGCCAATGTGATCATGCACAATTACATGTACATATAATTCGATTTTTCGGGGCAATTCATATTTCGAATTCATTTACCTGATTTTGCATTGTATTCTTTCGCAATTCTTACCGTTCGGTTTATGTTTCCTATACCAATCAATACCAGCTTGTGTTTTATTCAAATAATATAATTGTTATAACAAAATGAATAATAAATAAATGAAACAGTAAAAAAAAATTGCAAATAAAGAGCAAATTAAATGATCTCAACAAGATTACTATCTTGTCTCTGTATAAAATGTCAAGACCTATAACAAGAAGATATATGAGTTTACTGCTTTAGTTACCATCTATTTACTAACTATTAATAAAGCCATTTTTAATATTATTAATAAAGTAAAATACTCGTAAATTACATTTTTACATTCACTTATTATTTTTTGTATTAAAAACCCAACTTCAGTAAAGCCAATGTGTACGAAAATATGGAATTAACTTCCTTGTTTTCAATTCTTATGAAATTTATTATTGCAAGTGGATTAAGTATGTTTAAAGCTATATTTAATAATTTTTTTTTTACCGATTTTAATAATCATTATTGCATTTTGAAGCCTTAATCATATTTTAGTATTAAAAACGTCCCTAAATTGATTAATTTTTGTTAATATCTTCAAATTTATTCAAATGCTGATCCTTAAATATCTCACTTTCAAAAATACTCTCCTATATATTTACCATAATTTTCTTATTTTTATTAGCTTTCTTATTAAATAGTTAAGGTGTAAAACTACTTCTTTTTTTCGCAATTTTATCAGATTAACTTTTTTAAACCGTGTGGAGGCTTTCAATTATCAGGTTAGCAAATTCCTAATTCTTCGAAAAATATTTTTTTAAAAATTGGATTTTTGGATTTAAATCAGATTTTCGTTTTATTTTTCTTGAATTTACCAATCAAATCTTTCATAAAGTATATTAATAACGCTAAGCATTATATTGTAACTATAACACATTGTTACATTATATTTTAATTAAAGTACTTAATATTTCTAACTGAAATGGTTAATATTGTTAGATAATTATCACACACTAATCACTGAATAATTATAGTTGTTTTTATTCAAACATCCTCGTGAATTTGGGAAAACTAAAACTCAGTTTGTCAGATATCAAAACAATATTTATGTCAGGAAACATTGAAAAAATAATTTATTTCAAATTACTCTTAATAGAACTAGTCTTTGTACATTTTTAACATACAAAAACTAGACATTTAATAAGTTTCAAGAGTTTAAATAAACCTAAAACTTAATGACATAATTGAAAAATGTTTATTAAACAACAAACTGTTTTACATACAGCTAATGGAGAGTTATAATTTACGAGTTTTGCATCACTTTATCCACATTTTGAACTCTACTTTTTATTCAGTAGTCTTATTTTGTTCATCAAATAATAATTTCCGTACATTAATTCCTCTAATTCTTTCTTTGGAAGAAACCTTCAATACTAATGAAATCAGATTTTAAAAATATTACAGCATTAAGAATGCATTTATAAATTATATTACTTAAAGTTATTTTTGTTTTAAATCAATGTCTTATTATGTTTATTGAAAAATTTAAATTATTTAAATTGATGATCTTTTAAAAAATCAAGAGATTTAAAGCATACCAACCCTGTTATAGGGGGTGAATAAAATAGCATTCATTCAACAGTGGATTCATTTTTGGACAGTGGATTCGTTTTTTTTTGTTAAATAAGACACCAGGGAATGGGATTCCAACGAAACGAAATCTGATTCTTCGATTGCTACTTTTTGTTAAGACTGCGGCAGTGTTTTTTTTAATTATTTTTTTATTAGCGTACTTAAAATGTTTTTTTTATTGTCTCCGGTTTCCCTTTTTATATTAGGATTAATTAACTAATTTACATATTTCTCTATAGTTGAGAGTTTTGTTGTTGTTGTTGATATCAGCGGGTTAATCCTATTTAAATAGTATTCCATTTAAAAAAAAATTGAATCCACGTTTGAGTATTATGAATGAGGAGTCACAAAAACCTCATATGTGTCTCTCCATTTTAGTTATGGCACTAAAAACAGATATAATCTATAAGGATTATCCTTGTTAAACCTGTCAAAAATCACTCCTTTTTTTCGTTTGTTCTATACAGGATTTTCCTTAACAGTGAATATAACTATAATTAACTATCCCTTATTTGTAATCATTGTCCCTTATTGCAATGGTTGTAAACCATATGTAAGGAATTATAGACAATAAGTATTTTTTGAATCCAAAATGATGTCAAAAATATGCATGATGGTTCCGCAAGAACCGCCCATGAGAATCCTATGTATTTCTGTTAGTATTAGAGTAGATTAAATTTCAGTCAGTATTAGAGTAAAGAACATATGTTTTTGCTTTATTATCGGATACTATTTATTATTTTAGATGATTTTAACTAAATTATACTTTACTTTCAGCTAGCAATTTAAAATTTATCTAAAATTGGCTAAAATAATTTTACATATCTGACTAATAAGAAGAAATTAAGCATCGCCAAACATAGAACTGCATTTGTGTTACTAATTAATAGAACTATTCAACCTTTCTTTTCCATCAACTGTTTATTTTGCTTTGCAAAAGATTTATAGCAGTTGATAATTCATTAATATGTTATACACATCTCATTTGATTAAGCATTGTAACTTAATAGACAGAGTGTTAATCATTGTATTTCACATTCTATAAGGTCGAAAATAATTGTTTAAGTAGGAAGATGGGATTAACAATATAAAAACCAGTTTGATTATTGGAGGAAATTAGAAGGTTTTTCTAACAATCGCGTTTCACTTCTTTTCTTCAGACTATCAACAGACTTTGATCGATTTTATCTCTGGTTAATTTTTTGTCTGGTTTCGATAAAATTTTTTTTTTTTTTTTACCTTAATTATTTATCTTCATATTATAATATTCATATTATTTGGACTTCATTTTTGAAAAGGATTCTAAAAATGGATATTAATGATATTGATCAAGAAATACTCTGTATATAGCAGTTTTTTTGTGTGCAAGAAATACAGTATCAGAAATGCTAATTCATTATGTAGATTTTTTTTCCAATTTGAAATTTTTTGTTGGATTTTTATTTCCTCCTTTCCTTACAAACTGAAATGAAATTTATTTTTAATTTATAGTATTCTTGAAATAAATTTTATTGATATGAAAGGGGGGACTGAGGCTCCAAATAGGGGAGCATGCCAATCGCATTTTCAATGATCTAAATCAGGTTCGGGAATGTCGATAAATCTTCAAAGATATTCAGTGCTCTTACTCCACGTGGACTCTTAAGAAATTTTGGTAAAATTCTGAAAGTCGGTCGGTAATTTATACGGCCCTCTCCCCCTTTGAGAAAAGAAAACCGCTACCAGTAATTATAACGATTTTCAGCAAAATTGATTTTTTTTTCATACAGCCAGTTCCCTTTTTTTTTAAAAAAAACTTATTGCTCGCAATTGTAAGGAACTGCAGCAAAATTACGATTATTGAATAGAGTTTCCTAACTCAATTCGGAAATGCACATCCTTTTCCATGATGATTAAGGACGCCAAGATCCTGGATTGGTTTTCAGTCGATGCCAAAGAACATACCTCTTGCTCTCTCTATGCATCTCGCTCTCTCTATACATCGGATAACGAACATGCAACTTTCTCTTTCCTCGACAGATGACAGCTCTACTTTATTTCGCTTCATTCCATGGTTCGCCCTGAAACGACAATTACAATCAGTGGCCATACGTTAACGAGCAGACTTGTATTTTTTTGATCACGAGCATAAATTTATTTTAACGACCTGTGACTAGAGCACTTCTTGCCATTCACTGACCATAATATAGTGGCTAAATTTTCAAGAGTGTGGGAACGTTACTTTAAGATTAAAACAACAACTAAAAATACAAATATTAAATGAAAAATAATCAGTAAAAGTACAGACGTTTTGAAAAGTTAAAAATGCAAGAATAGAACAAAAAAGTTACGATTTTTAAGGATTCCTTGAACCTCAATTTATTAAGCTCATTTTCACATGAAGCTCAAGGAAGATACCACAGTTTTCTTTTTCAAACGGTAGATGTGTGTTGAGCATGAAAACACAACAAAAAATATTTATTCGTAATATATCTTGCACATAAAATTAGATCACAATTGAGCTTTTTTTCTTTTTACAAAAATAACTCATGCAAAGGTACACTTCCGTAATAAACTTAACTTTAGTTAAAAGTATTATTTGCTTTTTAAAGCAGACCTAATTTTTAGACGAAAAAAATAAAAACGATTTTCAACTTAAGGGTTAATGTTAAAATACTACGTGCATTTTTCGAATGTGTTAAAAGCTCTAAATAAACATGTTTTACGAAAAATTATTTTAGACTCTAAGGAAGGTTCTTGTTTATAGAGCCGAAGCTTATAGTATGTTCGCATGTGTACCTTAACTTGCGCTTTATTTATGTTGAAATCTAAAACTGAAAAATATAATATCAAGAAAAGTTTTAATCAAATCTCAAAACCAAGTTATATATTTTAGGTTTGTTACAAGAAATACAGTTTGATTATGTTTTTAAAAGCAATTAAAATAAAGTTTACACAGTAAAAAAATCCCAAACTTTTTAAGATAAATATTACCATAATCTTGTCTGTAAAATTGAATTTTTACAGTAAATTATCTCGGGAAAGTAGACAAGATAAAAGCCACTATGAGGATACACGACCAATTATAAAATCATACAATATTACAGAATATTACAGGTGTATTATCTCATTCATCAACAGATTTAAATAAAGGCAATTGTCGCTTTTTATTTTCCTTACCATAAATTTTTACAGTACAATAGAGTCTCGATAATTCGAGGTGGATGGGACCTCAAACTTTCGAAAATTTGAATTATCGAAAACTTAAAATTTAAGAAATATTTAAATAAATGAAAAAGCATTTTTAAATTTCAGTATTTAATTGAAAAATATATTATACTTAAAGAAAATTGATTTACTTTAAATGATCAGGGTACATTTATTGTATTACACCGAGTTACAGTATTGATTATATTACTGCATCAGGTAAATTGTACATTAATATAATTGTCTAATGTATTTTGTTTAAACGCACAGTTCAAATGTTTCAGTGTTTAATAAACAAATTTTTTTTCGATATTCAGTAGCTGTAAACATAGTTAAATAAATCGTAGTAATCATTTAACGTGTTGTGTGTGTGTTGGTCATTGTTTAGGAGCATGACTGATTTTTTTCACTAGCTCGGATTTATGGGAAATACGAACAATCGAGACTCGAACTACCGAGACTCTATACTGTAAATAATGAATTTAAAGTAAAAAGGCATACTAAATTTTTTCTTTAACTTTAAATTTTAAAGAATATTTTGCACAGAGTAAATTCAAACGCGGTGCAATGTAATAAAAGCAACGACTATAGAGTAAATCTGTAATAAAATCATTTTATACAAAGAAACGAACTATACATGAATTCAAATACTGTTGACTTTTTCCAAACTTTTGAGATTTCAGCTGATGAATAGTATTTGTTTACATAAAGAGAGAAATACATTAATAAACAGCTTTAAAGAATATGATTAGCTCTCTTATAGTTCTCTAAATTGCGATATTATTTATTATTTATTTTATAAAGAAAGGTCTTTAATACTATTTATTTACATAAAGAGAAAAGAACATAAATAAACAGCTTCAAAGAATATCATTAACTCTCTTTATAAAGCACTCATTTGATATAAACAATGAAAAGTATTAGTTCTCTAACTTGAGATATTATTTAATTTATAAAGAAAGGTATTTAATACTATTTATTTACATAAAGAGAGGAGCACATGAATAAACAGCTTCCAAGAATATCATTGACTCTTTTGTAGTTTTCTGACTTGAGATATTATTTAATTTAAAAAGAAAGGTATTTAATACCATTTATTTACATAAAGAGAAGAGCACATGAATAAACAGCTTCCAAGAATATCATTGACTCTTTTATAGTTTTTTAACTTGAGATATTATTTAATTTAAAAAGAAAGGCATTTAATATTTATTTACTTAAAGAGAGGAGCACATAATTAAACATCTTCAAAGAATATCACTGACTCTTTTATAGTTCTCTAACTTGAGATATTATTTAATTTAAAAAGAAATGTATTTAATACTATTTATTTACATAAAGAGAAGAGCACACGAATAAACAGCTTCCAAGAATATCATTGACTCTTTTATAGTTTTCTAACTTGAGATATTATTTAATTTAAAATGAAAGGTATTTAATACTATTTATTTACATAAAGAGAAGAGCACATAAATAAACAACTTCCAAGAATATCATTAACTCTCTTATAGTTCTCTAACTTAACTCGTATTAATTTAAAAACTTTAAATTTTGAATGCCAAATGAACAGCTTGTTTTTCTATTTAGCATTGGGAATGCTATTGAGCTAGAAAGTAAAAGACATGTGGATACATCGTTAAGTATCGGGCATGCAGAGTCGAAGAATAAATTTTTTGTACGTTAAATACAATAAAATGTAAAGATTGACTTTTTTTGAGAAAGTGCTATTAATAATAAATAAGTAATAAAAATGTGATTGAAGGACATAGAAATGGTTTAAAGTATTGATTTTTTTAAACAATCAATAACCAACTACTTATAATTTGTTTAAAAAAATTTGTAACAATTATCAAACTCAAAATAATTGACTTCATTAAAGTGTATAATCTATAAACATTCCGAATTATTTTCGATCATGTTTAGAAATGAATTTTCATTTTGCTATTCCGATGGTCAAGAATTAAAAATCGAAAAAAAACGAGAATTTTTTTTTTTTTTTTTTTTTTTTTTTTTAGGAAACTATTTTTTGTGTCTGGTTTCGTAACTTAAAATATTGTCCCCCCAAATTAATTAGTATATTTAGAGTTAAACCTTCGAGTTATTAAAATTATAACTTACAAGGATGGTACCTGAAGTATCACTTGCAAACAAAGCGGAATTTTTAGACAGTTTTTATGGTAATGAAAAATACAAGTATACATAAATTGTTTGTCGATTTCATAATTTATTGAAAATACAAGCTTGGGAAAAAATTTCTAACGAATAGCACACATTTCACCAAAGGTGTTATAATGAATATATCTTGAAAAATAATGCCCCATATATCATTAAAAATAAATTCAAACCATTTATAGTTAGATTTCTCCATCAGCAAAATATAATTATTATAAAAAATGCTCGTAAAATGCAGAATGATCTGAATTTATTACTCAAAACAATAAAATTTTCATTCTAGTTTTATTGTTTAATTTTTCAAATTAGGTTTTTAAAACGCAATTCTTAAAGTTTCCATTTAAAAAAAAATCTCAAAGCACACTTTTACAGCCAACAATGCTTTTTATCTGCGGAATGAATAAAACTTAATTACTTATTCAAGGTAAAAAGAAAAGCATTCAAAACATTTAGGGTAAATTCGAGGTAAAGTGAGGTTTTTGATTATTTATAAATTATAATTTTATCGAAATATACAAAGTAAATTTTATATATTCTATTCTAAACTAAAAAACTATCTGTAAAAAAAAAATCCAGCCTTATAGGCGAGTAATATTTTGGGTCCTTAGTGTGTGACTATCCAATCATTAAATCAAAAGTTATTAAGGTGTTTCATTTCTTATTCTATGTACTGTATAGTATATCCTACCTAAAATCTATCAAGTTACATTAAAATATCACTAATATTTATTGGTACTGGAAATAGTATTGTAATTTTTTGGCACATCTGTGGATTAATTGTTTCTTCTTCATCAACGGCAGAATAATTTTTTTTACAAATATTTGGTGAGAAATATGCACGAGAACTTTACTTTTTAAAAGTGAGGAATAAATTTTGGGAATATATAGTTACAATGGGATCGTTTTTTTTCTAAGCATTACCCTTATGAGAATAAAGAGGATCACTTTTGTCTAATAATCACTTGAACAAATGTCCAATGTAATTTCTCGATAATAATTTTGTGTCGTGCTTCGCGATCTTCTTCAGATAGCTCAGCAATTGGTATTTCAAAATTCAAATGAGATCCATTGTAAACACTAGGAAGGATATAATACCATAAATATAGTTTAACATTTAGTTTAGTAACATGGTGCATTAAATTTTAAATCTGTCCACAAGCTTTCGTTTGAAAATTTTATTATATTTTCTAACCAACGTTGAACAGCGTACCCAATTTTGGTTTTACGTCTGCTAATTTTCGATTCCGTGATCTTTTAATTTTGGACCCAATTCAGAGGACAAGGGAACTTCTGGATTGGGAGAAATTTTGCCTTTGTGAAGAACTTTTTGATGAAACTAACCTGCTTTTGCGTCACATGGAGAGGAAAACCACGAAAATCTCCCATGGTTAGCCTGACGGCAAGGAGACTTTACCCCATGATCCGTCTACCACTGAGGATATTTCACGTCAGCACTGCGGTCGGTGCAAGCCGGATGCGTAATTCGTATCGACTGGGATTCGAACCCGGTTTTCCTTTCCGTGAGTCATCGCATCTATAGTGTTTGGAAACATTGCGTTGAAAGTATTGTTTTTATGAAATAATACATTTAAATACTCTAAAACTAGTTCGAAACTTGAACAAAGTGAGACGCTCTACCCATTTTTAAATATACGGATGTGTGACTGTAAAAAAGTTCTTTCATACAAAATAAATATTTAAATTCATCCAAAATAAATTGACTATTTCTCTGAAAATGTTCAAGATTTTATATTGTTTGATTGCTTTTATGTTCACTTTTTAAGTTGTGAGAATCACGTTCAGAGAATTTTTTTTAAACCAGCGGTGGCACGGTGACAACGACGAAAGTAATTTTTTTTTCTAATACAAAATGATTGAATTTAAGAGGGGTTTCAAAGCTCTTAGATAATGAAATTTTCGTGAACAGTAAGATATATTTTTCTTTCCTGACATCCTAAAAGAATAATTATCAAGATGTTTATGAAAATTTTCTCGATAAATATAAGTTATGCTTGAAACAAAAGAATGTGTTTAGGCCTTTTAACATTAAATCAGCCATTTATTTAAATATTCCGTTGTTAAATCCGGGATTTCATTAAACTAGGGTTCGTAACAAAGAAGTTAGGCTGGAGTAACTGTTGTATTCAACTACATTGTGTACATATTTTTTATTATAAAAGTTATATCATCAATAGGAAATCAGAGATTAAACATTTTTTATTTTATATGTGAGTTTAAAACATTTAAATTTTATAAAAATATGAAGAAACAAAATGTATTTACCACCACTTAAATAATTTAAAATGTGGGTTATTGTGACGCTCAATTCTAAACGTAATCAACATTTTTGCTTCGATTTAAAAATACATATTAATAAAGGTAATATTTGAGGAAAGAAACGAATTGTGGCTACAAATTATAAAATGTTTCAAAACTGTCAATGTTTTTCAACTTTAGCTTGTTTAGTATCACTAATTATAAAAGCGAGACAAAAATTAATTCTTTAAAACTCTTTCTTTTTTCAGTAACGGCAGGAAAATACATTCTACAAAATGCTTATAGGTCATTAAAATAAACGACACGATATTAAAATACCGAGAGAGCAAATATTTAATGTCTCGCTTTTATGGCTTCTTCTTATTATTATTTGGTGAAAATTTCTTTTCAAAATAGTGCAACAATATAATCTCTTCGATTCAGTAAGAGGAAAAATGCGCAATTTTTGCGACGCGGTTAAAAATAGTGGGATGGGAAGTTGGAAAAAAAAACTACTACGAAGTATTTAATCCAGGTACTAATTTTCCATTAGAAAAGAGTCAGCAACTATGGAAACATTAACATATACTTATGTCATTTCTATATTTACTGAAATGTATTTCTTTTTGTGGAGGATTAATTTTTATAAGCTTTCCGTGACGTCACAAGCGAGAGAAAAATATATTTTTTTCGTTGAATTCTCAATATATAAAAGAAATAAATAAGGAATGTTGTAGTGGATGATTGTCCAATCCAACACGAAAAGTAATTTAGTGTAACTCCGTCAAAATAAATGATGCGTGGTAACATTTCAATTTTTCACTCTGTCAAGTACAGATTTCCCTAAACTTCGGCGGTTTCTCACTCCCTTTTAAAATGACTAATAATATGTAATGTTGTGTCGACACCTGTTCTATGTTTCCTAAATTCGGATCATTAACACTGCTACTGCGCCTCTAATCACAATGCATTTTTTGATAACACCCTCAATACTTTACCCTAATATGGATACACTTTTATTAACACCTTTCAAAACACCCCATCAAAACTTTCCCCACTGCTTCAGTACAAATATGAATTGGGTTTTTTTTTTTGCTTGAAATGTTGTCGTTTATTTTAAAATAAATTAATAATTATTAAAACAACTTTATTTTATTTGTTATTGTTGAGGAGCTCGTAATAATTTTTCAAGCAATTTTAAAGTCTAAATTTTTTGGTTCTCGTTAAAAACTCGAACAAAAACTGATTTCTTAAAAAAAACTAAATTGATCATTATTAAAACATTTTAATTTATTTGTTGTATTTAGGTAGTTCATAATAACTTTTTAAGCAATTTTTGAGTTGCAATGTTTCGATTTTCAGCTCGAGAAAAGATACTTTTTTTTAAAATAAATTAGTAACTATAAAACGAAATTTAATTTAATTGTTACATTTAGGTATTTCCTAATAATAATTTCAGTTATTATTAAGCTGTAATTTTTTGGTCTAATTTTGTAATTTGAATACCGGAAAGGTTTTGAAAATAAAGTGATAATCATTAGGTAGGGTATATATAAATAATGCTAAAACTGATTTTTTTCGATGTACCTTTTCCAAGAAACTACTTATGATATAGCTTTGAAATTTTTTGAGGATATTTGGGATTATATCAGTTGCATGCTGTGATAATGTTTCAGCGTTAGCAAGAATACTTTTTGAGTTATGAAAGATTTTTGATGAAACCTTTTAAGAAATTAAAAGTTCTCAGTTCATAATTTGAAAAAAAAATTTCGTCCAAAAATATGCATTAACAGTTTTCACGATGTAAACATGCATTTGTAAATATTCTGTGATAAAAAACTGAGGCATTATCTTGCTTAGATGCTGACTGACTCCCCTTAACATAATTTAATTAGTTTTTTATATTTTGGTTATTTATTTTTTAAGCATTTTTAAGTTGTATTTTTTTAAAATTTTTCTTGAAACACGAATACCGTAGTTTATTTTATTATAAATGGATATTTACAGTACGAATCACTGAAAATTTACTTAAAACTAGTAAGCATACCACACCGCATATTGAAGCTCGAATACCGCAGTTTATTTTATTATAAATGGACATTTACAGCACAAATCCCTGAAAATTTGCTTAAAAATAGTAAGCATAAAAAAACTATTAAAATGGAAAAAAATTCTAATTATAACTACCTCTAAATTTAATTCATCCCACATGAATGTTGAGACTATGAATGATTGAATTAACGAAAAAGTACATAAATTTTCAAATCAAATTAGCTCAGTTGAAAAATTAATTGAAAAGATAATCAAATAAATTCCACGTAACATATTTGTAATAGTTTTTCAAAAGACTTCTCTTGTCATAAAATGTTTTGAAATGTGAGTATAAGATATTGATATTTAGCTTTTTTCATATTCTGATTCATATAAGCATTTTGAACATATTATTTGCTTTTACAATTTTTATTTTGTAATACAAAATGTAATTTTAAATGAACTACTATTTTCTCCAATCACACATAAAAAAGAATCGTAATATATCATTTGAAATTGATATTTATTTAGAAATAGTATTGATATTTTCCGAAGATTTTGAGAACATTTTAATGTAATATAAATCGGAATCGAGCTTTCTAAGAAGGTCGAAGTTGAAGTAGAACATTTAGTAAACGACTCCGCAGCCTTACCAAGTATCGTAAAACAATATTGCTAGAGATATTGAGAGGTGTAGGATATAAAAAATTTAAATATAAGAAAATATTTACATGAAAAATAGCCCGATAAGAAAAATAAAACTGTTATGAAAAAAAAAAGACATTCTTTTAAATCATATTCTCTAAAATATGAAAAAAATGCCCTAAAATGATAAAAAAAATCTCAAGAAATTGAAACTATGTCCTGAAAAATCTAAAAAGAATGCCCTTTAAGCTTGCAATTAGTTATTTCCGTGAAGAGGTACGATATTTTTGCAACTTTTTACTGAATAATTTTTGTTAGGAATTTTTTGTAAATTAAAAAAGAAGGCAAAATTCGTCCATAGATCTTCTTTAAGGCATTTTTTAAAATTAAAATTTTTTAGAGTGATGCTCATAGTTTTTGAGAAAATCTTAAAATACTAAGCATTTTAGCATTTTTCATTTATTTTAAGTAAAAATATTCAAGTTTAAATCTGGAGAATTAAATTTTCCAGAAGTTTTGGTATAAGCATTAGAAATTTTCTTGGATTAACATTATTAACATTAAAAAATTTAAATAAAACTTTCTAATTTAAAACCCTCATATTTTTTTTCGTTTCTATTTTTCATTCTTTCGTTTTTTATGTGAAATTTATAAGCCAAAATGTTAAAATAAAGTTTCCGTAAACAAAATGAAATAAACACATTCCAAATTTCTAGCAAACTTTTATCAAAATAAAGATCATGAGGCACTTATATGTTCATAATACTTGAAGTGAAAGGAGAATTTTGAAGAATGTTAATAAAAAATTTCAATATTTTTTACCCCTCTTAATCATTATAGAAATTAAAAAAGCAAAAAATATGCATTTTTTAAAGCCATTGTTCAAAAATATGATTTATTTATCCCCATAAGAGCCAGTTAGAGAGTCTAATACGCACAAAAGTCCTTATATACCACATATACTTAAAAATCTAAAATTGAGGGACAACAAACTAAGATTAAATGTGTATTACTAAAATAATGAATCAAAAAATTACAGTTTTATTGTAACACTACATATAGAAAAAACTTCTGGTAAAATTTCCGTTCCATAAAAAAAACTTCTGGTTAATGAAACCAAAATAAACGGTACTAAAGGCATGCATTTGGTTATTTTTCGATTCATATGGTAACGGTTTACCAGAAATTCTGATTTTCAAAATCATAGTTCTTATTACCACATATTTAGTAAAAAATACGAAACTGAAAAGTAAACTTAACTGATTAAATTATTTTTATGCCATGCTCCAAGGTATCATAATAAAATTACTAAATTCTATCCCATTTACCCATTTTTAACATATATTATTCACCATATTTTATTGTCAATTTTACCAAAATCATTACCAATGCTATTCGGTAAAAGTCTCTGAGTTTTTTGATGCGCCCGTTTTTGATGTGCCCGTAGAGCTAATACCACGGAAAATTTAATTTTGACAATATTTTTTTCTCTATGTAGTGTAACCTATAAGAAGGGAGATTCCAAAGAGATACTTTCTTCTGATTGAGCACTGCTCTGAAATCCACTCAGATCGCTGGCTACTAGGAAATGATTGAAGAATGCAAAAATATTTAATTTAATTCTATCATAGTCTTAAATGGTTATAAAGATATTTCTTATTAGTAATTTTTTTTATTTTCTTTGATAATATCATGTTTTATTCCCTTTTTTCCTTAGATTCCCTCATTTATACGGATGCAATCGTGCCTGAAATTATAGACATTTATTTGCATGTTTCTGCTCCTATCTTTATTTTTTTACTTTCCCTAGACAGAAAAGTTATTATTATTTTTTTGATTTTTTCCATTATTCTTCCCAATTGTATTTATACAATCATGCTCAATTATGAATATTTTTTTGCCTTTTTCTGAACTTATCTATCGTAATAGTTAATTTTTTAATTTCAAAAATTACTCTAGAAAGATAATTTTTTATTATGTTTTTATTTTTCTTTAATTATCATTAGTTCCGCTTATTTATTGAGATATAATCGTGTTTAAAACAACGTAATATTTTTTGAGTACTTTTGGTCTTGTGTTTCATTTACAATAAACTTTCTCTTTGCTTTCTACAATATCTCACACTATGATAGATATTTCTATTGTAGACTCTTCATGGCCCGTTAATGAATTCAGAATTTATATGGGATCGAGGCTTTCAAGCCCTGATTTCAAAAACGCTTCTTTCGCTATTTTGAAAAATATCTTTTGAATTAAGTACTTTATTTTTACTGATTTTGTAATTTAAAATAAGTTACTTTGCACAGTAAAATATCAAAAGTTATTCAATCTTTTGTTGAGTTAAGAATAACTGTAGAATATACTATAGAATATAGAAGAGAAATGAAACTAAAATGTCCCGTTATTAAAATAACGTCGGAATCACTTCAACTAACAATTGGTATTGACATAGTGATAATTATTTATTTAATATTATTGTTAATTATTTATTTAATATTATTGTTAATTCTTTATTTAATATTATTGTTAATTCTTTATTTAACATTATTGTTAATTATTTATTTAATATTATTGTTAATTATTTATTTAATATTATTGATAATGATTTATTTAACTTTTTGTGTAATATTGTGAACTTGAAGTTAAAGATAGCTTTAATATTACTTCCTCGTCCCTTCGTCTTCTTGCCTGGGGTCAAATATTTAAAGTAATTTATTTTACAGCATTTTAATTTTATTTTAATTTTTTAGGTCCAAGTATTTTATTCAGTCTAGGCAGTATGATACTTTGCATCACCAGTCATTATTCAAGTTATTTTTTACACATATATTTTGTTTTAAGATGGTTCAATTCACACATTTTAAAAGCATTAATTTTATTATAACTAACAGTTAATTTGAATGTAAAACTACTTTTCAATGTAAGTGCAAAGAATGTGCAAATTTTTTGTTGGTTAATGGGATTTTGTTGCTTAATGTAATGTGCTACAGATTCATCAATGTATTGAGCTTAAATAAAAGCAGCAATGATTTTATTTTTTCAATGATCAATACATAATTATTTCAATCATTTTAGTCAGAAATATTAAGTACTTTAATTATATTGTTATCTTTAAACAACACTAAGCATTATTATTAAATTTTATCAGAGCTTTGATTGGTATACGTTAAAAAATATGTAATTAAGTAAAACCAAGTTTGTAATAATAAGACTTTTGCTAATCCTGATTGTCTAGCATGTAAAAGTACTGAAATTTTTATAGAAATTCTGACAGATATTCTATACATGCACCCTCTTCTTCTCTATACAAACAATGTTAGCAGAATCTCATTACTTATTAATATCTCAAGATCTTGTTTAATGTTATCATTATGAAAACAATTATTGATTATGTTTATTAAAATATGAAAAAAAAACTATTTTCTTGATTCAAGATTTCTCTTCGCTCGTCTGAAACTCGTGAATCATGCTAACCTAAAATTACTTGACAGCTTTTAATTAAGTTTTCCCCCTCCTGTCACTCTATAATGGCTTTTTTTTGCAAAAAAATCATGAAATTAAATAAATATAACATCATTTGTTTTACAGTAATATAACAAAATTTACCATCTAAAAGTTAAATCCTGTGTCGAATTTGTGTATATACGCGTGCAGAATAATTTTATCCATATCTAAAATGCAAAATAGAAATAAAAGGGAAAATAAAACATAAAAAGGATATAACGAATAGTTAGGGGTTAATCCCACTAAAACATTCTGAAAAATAAGAATTTTCAAAAAATTTCTTATAGGAAACTCATAGAACTGGTAATCTGTATCTTTTTAAAAAAAATAATGATCGCAATTATGAATTTCTTAAGTAGTTTATTAAAAAACGCATTTTGCGAAAGTATGGTGTTAACTAAAATTTGTAAGTTGTTATTTGTTATATTTTATAACATTATCCAACCCTCTATACATTGTCTTTTTTTCTCTCGTTTAAACTTAAATTTTATTTATTTTCATTATTATCACTCTTTAACTCGAATTGCTATTGTCAATATTTAATAAGCTGTCAAATCATCTTTAATCTTGTCATATTTCATTAGGGTCAAAAACGAGTCTTCTGTTGTTCTGATCAATCACACTGTTAGGAAATTCTCGGAAAAAATTGCTAAATAACAATCTATTTAATTGTTATTTTACCATATTTAAACTAAACAGTCAAATAACCATAAATAAGATGGTAATGAAACTATTAACAGCAAGAAAAATCATTTATTAACTATTTTGACCTAAAACGGTTAAATAACAACACTAATTTTACTGCACCAACTAAGCCCACCTAATGAAACAACTTAGTTCATTGCAACCGCGCACATATTATAGCCGAGAGAGCTTATCTGTCAATCTCATGACCGACGGAACGGGGGTTCGGGTCTCAGCGTTGACACCTCCATTCCCCTTAACACACATGAAGAATTTTCAGTGTCCTGGACTCTCCACTGTCCATTATTAAAGAAGAAGTCTAGCTCCAAAGTCCAGTTAAATTTCTTTTTTTACGGTTTTGACACCAGCGTAGTCGTAAATGGTTAAGAAACCGTATAGTTTTGCATTCATGATTTTATAACCATATTAGATGTAAACGGTTTCAATACCGTAAAGGTGAAAAATATTCTTTGCCGTAAACTTTACGATTAATCGGATGGACAGACTGCTCCCGTTTATTTTACCTTAATTTTAGAATGAAATTTCCAACAGTGCACACTAAAATGATGAGAGACGACTAAGTCTTGGCTATTACTACCGGCGACTGTGTTGACCGCCCGGTCCATACTGCCACGGCCAGTTACGGTTGCCGCTGTCCGAGCGTTTGGTTGAATTGTCCACTAATTTATTTACCTGTGTTACTACAGGAATTCCTTTCGTTTGATCCAAAAGAATTACGTTTACAAGGAAGAATTATAATTAATCACATTTGTGATATTTTTAAAATACGGAAGGGCTCTGTATTTTAATCACTAAATCTCTAACTGAAATAATTTTAATATATATATGTATATATATATATATATATTATTGCTTTAAAAGTCTTCTGTGATAATTTGTTGAATTGAGAAGGTAGTCATGGCTCTATCATTGAANATATATATAAAAATTAGTTCAGTTAGAGATTTAGTGATTAAAATACAGAGGCCTTTATATAAAGGAGGCCTACTTTTACCATTTTACCAGGTAATCTGGTTGAAAGTGATCGCATGCCGATAGCCAAGTATAATCCAGTTAAAGGATGACAACAAGTGTTAGACAACTGAAACCTTCTCACTTATTGTTTCATCATTAGTTTGAAATTTGAATCACAGAAATTTGAAAGAAACAAACATTCAGAAGAAAAAGCTTGCTAAGCTATTCGAGTTGCATCAGTAATCTACAAAATTATCTCAATTAAGAAAAAAAAATAAGAAAGATCATGTAAACAATCGAGCGAAATAATAATTCGATAAGTTGAGTTATAATCAGTAAAATTTGTTATAAAATTCAAGGCAAAGAAATTCGCCATTTGGTGAATGAATTTTATGCATAGTAGACACCTGAACCGCAAATCCGGGTTTGTTCTGAATTAGCTGTTTCACATCATGGTGTTTTGCGTTTCATAACGTTTCAATGACTTGGTTTTTGTGATACCAGCTACAGATATTACAACAACTTTCATCGGTCACTGAGATAAACATTAATATTTATGTGGAGGAAAAATAAGTGTTTAAAATCTAATGAATCATTAACGAGGAAACATCAAAATTTGTTTGATTGCAGGAAGAGAGTGAGAGGAGGTGAATGGCGATTATTAGAAGTTGTGTTAATGCTGCCTTTATTCATAGTTATTTCTCGAATTATGATAAAATTTTTATTTTGTCTTCGCTTTCAAATTATATGTATGCTTATTTTGTGATCCCTAATGTAAATATTTTTTCTTTTTAATTTCAAGTTTAACAATGATATTAAAATATATTAAGGATGGTGATTTTCGAAGGCTATGTATGTATCAAAATGTTTTGCGAACGTTGTAAGTTTTAACTTAAAATACAAAGCAAAACAAAGTATTAAACAACTTATAAAGAAAAAAGTGAGAGGAAGAAAGAAATTTAAGTTAATTTTATGGTCGGCATTGGATATCCTTATAAAAGTTATTTCGAAGAAGAAATTCTATTAAGAAATTCTGGGAACAATATTGTTTATTTATTTGTTTCATTTAAAGATTCGTTATCTATAGCTTAGTTAAAAACTATTTATTACATACATTTATCATAATTCGTTTAAATTTTTTAACTTAAGTTAAAAAATTTTCGTTAATTTAAGTTAATGAAAATTTAAGTTAAAAAATTTTAAGCTAACCAATTTTCTTATTTTAAATTTTTGTCAAATATTACCTTTTATTATACATTTTACATTAATATTAATCTTATTCTTTTCTAATTTCCTTTTCATAAAAAGTAATTTATGTCATCTATTTGTATGAAAAGTGCGATGAAAGCTCAATAGATGGCGTTGCTAATTCACTCCATGGCGAACCGTCTTTTTATCCGTTTTCATTTTGAAGTGCTCTTCTTTATGCTCAACAAAGTTTCGCTTTCTTACTACAAAAATATTTTTATTTGCAAGGTTGAGAAAAGAAGCCTCTATCAGACATGAGCTTTAATAATGTATGTACCTGTAAATATTTCATGGAGATAGACGTGACTTTGTTAAGATATCGCTCCCAAACTCAATTACGTCTGGTCAGGGCCCATATCAGTTCGCCTACGTGTCCTACTCTCCCACTTTGCTTAATGAAAAACCGGTTTTTTATATTCTGCCCTTTTTGATTTCTAAAAAGGATTAAATTTACCTTTTTTTTACCATCGAGAGTTAATTGTTTTTTAATGACTTTTAATTTCTGTCTCTATAAATATTATTTATTTAATCGATTTAAAAAAAAAAAAAACTGCATTATTATAGCGCGCAACACGTTTGTTCAAACCATATTCAATCGAATCCAGTGTTTTTCAACCTTTTTGGTCCTGCGACCCCCTAATAGATGAAAAGAAACGAAACCTTTCCCGAAATCGTTTTGAAGGCATAAAAAATAGGGAGAGTTTTTCTTTTCATGAGAAAGTAAGGACTATCATTTATTTTAAATTTACATCTCATGTTTTAGACAAGTTTTAGTTTGCGAGTCGAAGGGATTGCTGACGCTTGGTCACAGAAGGCTTATTAAATATGACTTCCTTTTGCGACATTATATCTTTGATATCTTTGTGAAAAAAGCTTTTCATCTGCGTTAAAAATTAATTACTGGATTCGGCAGTTATTTCCTGTAAGCAATTTGTTTTTATTTGTTTCCGTTTGAATACATTTTAATGAGAAAATAAACTCAATCACATCTCTTTATAGTGAAGAAATATATAGCCTCATAGTCAAGAAATCAGTTACTTCCCATAATAACCCACTGTAGGGGTCAATGCAGGCTCCACGATTTCGTGACCAAAGCCATGATCGTGACAATGTGGTCAGCATTGCGCACAGGTCTCCTTTACATTTCAATAAAGCAGGTCATCGATCTGATGCTGAATAAGCTTCAAGACGCGGTTGGGAATCGAACCTTAGTTCTTCACAACTCAGAACCTTAACCACTGAAGCATACTGGCAGACAAACCAATAATGCAACACTACTTTATACTGTAATTTCCTTAAAATATGTGTTTTTGTTTTGAGTCATGCTAAAATGTGCGCATTACTTTCAATTACTCTGATTTGTCTCCACGATTTGGTTGAGAAACTCTGATTTAATCTGAAATATAACAGATTGCTCATTAAAGTTGCTTTACCATGGTATTCTAGTTTTGACCAAGAACAATACAAACTCCCATCCACTAAAAAAATTTCAAATTAATACTGCCTCTCTTGTCTGTTATTGTTCAATCATATCAGAAGACTTTTTTACCCTGAATATATGTAGTCAAAGGTTGAAAGATGGAGTGCTCCTCGCAAAACAGCGAAGTTTTTCGTAAAAAAATTCTTTTGGATAAAATGAATGTATATGCATTTTTAAAATAATAACTTATTTAAAAGTTTGAAAAGAAAATTCCGTTAAATATTTTTGCATTATTTTTCTAATAAGGATATTTTATGTATCAAAATTTAAATATTAATTTAAGTTGACTTGAACTCCCTTTTAAATTTGAAACATTGTTAGATTTTTGTAATTTTAATAAGTACTCCCTCAGGTCTTAGTTATATCAAAATATCGAGTTGCTAATAATCATAAAATAATGGGTGAGTCATTTGAAATTTGAGCAAAGAATCATTGGCGACATATGCAAATTAGTAAAACTGGCATAAAGAATTTCAACTAGCAACTTTTCAAGGGAATAAAAATATTGCTCTTATTTTTTTTTTTTAAGACAGAGGTTGTAAATATGTATCATGGGTAAAAAGAATTTGGGAGGACGATATATAACCTTAATATTTATGTTATCTTATTATATAATCCTATTATAAATTACTATCATGTTACTTACGAATTATTTAATTACATTAAATGGATGCATGACTTTAAATCTCCCTCGAAATCAAATTCTGACTAGGGCCATGCCCAAATGTGATAGTTATATAAACAGGCATAGTTACTGCCTACACTCACAATAGCCGAACTTTATTCGTGGCATGGCTGCGATAGATTTGGAAAATAATGATTTTTATCTTTAACCTGCTGACTTCTAACTATTAAATTTTTTTTTATTTTAATGCACTTTATTAGAATATATCAAGCCTCAGTGGCTCAGATAAGTCCGAATCCCAGGAATCCAGGTTCGAATCCTAGCGATGGCTGCTAGATACGAATTCTACTCTCGACTCGCATTCACCACAGTGCTGACGTAAAATATTATCAGTGGTAAACGGATCATGAGTTAGAGTTCCTTTGCTCTTTACAAAATCAATAATAAATCGTGGAGAATAAATCAAAAAGCAAGAAAACTTATTTATAACACAGTAATAGTCCCCTCTCTAGCACACGGTTGCAATATTTGGGCAAAAAATATCTTACCCCGGATATCTAGAACCTTAATTTCGATTCAACGCAAATTCCTTTTGAATATTACCAGGGCATACCACTCTACCCCCACGACAGCTCTTCATGTTTTAACAAATATTTCCCCCCTTCCAGACCAGATTATGCTCTTGTCATGCTCAACAACATTAACTCATATTAAAAAAAATGCATTCTTCCATCAGATAAGTTATAATCATCAGAACTATGAAAATAAATTAAAAGTGCCAATTTATCACCCTTCTTATATAAAAACAAAATCTCTTTAACTGAGCAAGGTAACTACGACTTTAGAATAGATACCAACTTCTTCACAGACGGTTCCAAAACTGAAACAGGCGCTGCATTCGCATTTCTTAACAATGCTCATTCACAAACCTTCACATTGGATATTAACAACTCTATTTTTCAGGCCGAACAATTGGCAATATTAGAATATGTAAAACACATCAAAAATAACTCAAACTTTAACAGACAAATAAATTACACGATCTGGTCAGACTCTAAAGCATCAATAACATCAATTAAAGACGCAGGATCAACTAACCTCTTAACCAAAGACATTCAACATGCACTAATGGACACCGCGATTCAAATCTCTTGGATTAAAGCGCATAACAATAAAGAAGGTAATGAGAGAGCGGATGAATTGGCCAAAAAAGCAACACAGAACATTAAAAATTATTCCTTTCCTCTCCCTGTTTCACACCTAAAACAATCTCTTAAAAAATCTTTATCTAGTAATTGGCAAAACCAATGGAATAATTCCGATAGAGGAAGACGTCTGTTTAACATCATCAATAATGTCAACTACTTTAATTCAATTCCAATTAAACAAGTCATCTGGTTCCTAACAGGTCACGGCCCTTTTCCTTCTTTCTTTCATTACCTTCATATCTCGGATACAAACCTTTGTACCTGTGGTCAACCAGGTACACCAGAGCATTACTTATCAACTTGTCTTTACACAATATCATGGCATACACGACTTTCAAACATTAATAATTTACATATTTGGCAAAAAAACTTTCTTACAAATAAAACATTAAACTCTAAATTAATTAACGTAATGAATTTTCTAGCAGAAAACGACTCCTTATTAAAATTTTAATTAAACCTGACTTATTAAGTAATCTTGAAAGTGTTTAGCAGTTTTTGATTTTGTCCTTCATTATACATTTCGTCCTCGTTTACATTTTCTTTATTTGCTTTCTTTTTGCTTCTGTTTTTTCAATTATTATGTATATAACAAAATTCGCTTCATTTATTGTTCTCTTTGCTTCAATTTTTTTCTTTTTGTAAATTTAACTAATGTGATAAGCATTATTGTCATCTGTATTGCGCAATTGTGCTTTGTAATTGTGGTGCAGTTATGAATTTTGTAATGGTTTACTTATGTGCCGCGTTTTGTGCGAGCTAGACTGTCGTCCAGACGTGGACTAAACGGTTAAGGGTTTTGCAAACCTAGGTACGTGTCCACGTCTGGAAGAAAAGAAAAAGAAAGTCCCTTTGCTGTCTGGCTAACCGTTGGAAGTTTTCTCCTCCATTTAACGCAAATGTGGGTTAGTTCTATCAAAAAAATCTCCCTGTAAGCTCGTCGGTTCCAATTCTATGCTTAATCCCAGGGCTGGGATAGTCTGGTGGGTAGGGTGTTGGACTCATGTTCGTGAGAACAGGAGTTTGAATCCAGCAGACCGAAGAATCCTTTGGCCGAAGAAGGCCCTATATCTTATCTTATCGTGACTGGTGTTCGTTAAATTTCTCGGGGTCACAAAGTTCACCAAGTTCCGATAACAAGTCAATACCTCTGGGAGTACTGATGCATAAGCTCCCTTGTCTTTTGGATTGACTTCAAAGTTTAAAAGTTACGGAGTTGAACTTTGGTAGTCGTGAACTCAAATTTGGGTCGGCTGACGGTTTTAAAATTAAATGCTTATTACAAGAGTTCCCTCGTCTTCTGGGTTGGGCTTAAAATTAGAAGATTAAAATTACAAGGTTATGGAGTAGCTCAGTAATTAGTGCTTTATAGTTGTTAACTGATTAATAATTCTGATAATATTACCTTTTTGTCAATTATTTTGATCTGCATTTCCTCCAACAATGCATTTTCGCACAGTCACGATGGCTCAGGGGATGGAGTGGTTGCTTCCTGATGAGATGACCCGAGTTCAAATCCCATTGATGACTGGTCAATACGAATTCTGCTTCCAGCTCGCACTGACCACAATGCTGACGTAAATGAGGTAGAATCTAATGGTCATCGAGGTAGCCATGGGAGGTTTTCTTGCTTTTCCTCTCTGTGTAACACTAATGCGTGTGAGTACCATTAAAATGTCCTCCACGAGGAAGGGCTAATTTGTCCCAATACTTAATCCAGGAGTTCTCTTCCCTTCTAAATTCGGTACAAAATTACAAAGCTACGGAGTTGAACTTAGATAATCATAAACTCAAATAATAATAAAATAAAATTTGAATATATAACTTTTACTAAATAAATGTCAAATAAAAATTATTATTTACTACTTACAATTTATTGCGTATATTGTTTATTTATTTATAGTCGAAGCTGCACTTTTTATAGCTTGATAAGATAAAAAAAAGAGAGTATTTTTTATCAGTATCTTATAATGCTTACTATCCGCATCATAGCCACCCATCATTAAACACAATAGAAATGTAGTAATATGATTCTGAAATTCTGAAAAGTAATAAAATTGAAATAATGAAAAATAGCTTGTAATAAAATTTTAAACCGTAAAAAGGTAAAGCTTCCATCAAAAATTCATACTCAAATATCGCATACACAATGCATAGAATATAATAATAACAACAAAAAAAATCAAAAAATTTATAGAAATGATAAAAAGTAGTCCGTAGTTTTCAATCATATAAATATTGTTATAGTTAATAAATAAAATGTGCACTCGGAAATTAAAATAAGTATGAAGATCCTGTCAAGCTTGTTTTATCTACTCGCATTTATTTATAGCAATAATTCATTTATTTATGTCAATTATTCAATAAGTTATAAGAGAAATATTTTTGCTTGTATGAATATTTGGCTAAATAATTTTCTTAAAATCAAAAATTTTTCTTTTCTCTTTTAAGTAACAAGATTTTATACTAGTTGAAGTTAGTTAAAAGCCCTGTTGAAGTTAGATAAAAATTGAGCAAATTTTTCCACCTCCTGCAAAATTTTCTTTGACCCCTATTCTCCACATCCCGGGAAAAGCAACAACAATTAGTGAAAGATTTTTTTTAAAAACAGTTAATAAGAATTTTCCATAAAGAATTGTTTTAATTTTTATTCAACTTCTGAAATATTTTTAATGGCACCGGTTTTGTAACAATAAATACAAGCACGTTTACTGTGATATCGGTTGTTTTTAGTCTGTGCCATGTAACGAATCGAAGCGATTACAGCAGACTTTTGCCGCCATTTTCGATTGATTCTAAAACATTCGGCATGGTTAACTTGTAATTTTTACATAATATTTATCAACTTTTATGATATGAAAGGAGTGCAGTTTGAAAATCAATTGAATTCTGTTGAAGCTGATGATTTTGAAGCAAAATTTGATTTATAAAGCTGGGAAACATAAAAAAGAACATCTGTTATTTGAATAGTGCCACAAGGAAAGCGTACTTAAGAAGAGTAGATTTATTAATTGTGCAGATTGACGAGTAAGTTTTTTTTTATCCATAATTTTTTTAATGCTAAATGAGTAGAATTAAGTACTTATATTTTCTTAATTAAAACATTTCACTTTCAAAAGGACTAAAATTCTTTGCTGAAAGCAAATAATGCGATTAAAGTAAAAATGTGTACAGTACATTTAATTCGAATATTATTTATGCGTGTGTGCAATATTATTAGAAAATATTTATCTTTCTATTATATGCATTTATTTTATTGATTTTATGTTATAATAAGTTGCACAATTCTTAATAATTTGCATTTAATAATATTATGTATAAGGTACTAGATATAGTTCGTTCACTGTGAGTTGGCTCCAACTCCTCGGACGCAGAGTTCATCTCACAGCGGGAGTAAGAGGAGAAACATCTCCGTGCTTAAAATTGAGACAACCCTTAATGCGCGCCAAACGCAAACAGTGAATTGTTTTTCAGTCACTTACTTCGCTTTATCATCTGCTATTATACTCTTCATTATTTGAGCTAATTAATTATTTTTTTAAACTTAAAAACTGCTGTTTTCCCAGCAAATTTTCTCAAAAAGGACAAACTATTTAAGCCAAAGAGAGAAATATCATCAAATTTATGAAATATTTAATGTTAAAAAATGCGCATAAAGCTTGCGAAATAAGTATTTTTGCCATACGATCGCCAAATAGCAACCTTGTTCAGGATTGTTCACATCCTTCTCCCAAAAATAGTGAAATAGTATCGTCGGATACCACGTAATGAAGGTGGAGCCAAGTGCCAACTCCTGGTGAACAAACTATATATACCTTATCATCTTTGATGTTCAATGACAGCGAAAAATATTTGTTATCGTTATTTGTTTCATAAACAGAAGTTTAATTTTTAATGACTATGTCTCGTTAGTTAAACTCTTTAAGCATAAATTACTTCCAATAAGTAGCTCTTTTTGTCGTAGCAAATCTTAACATTACAAAGTAGCTGAAATATTCCACACTAAATTGTATTGCTTAAGTAGTCCCCCAATTTCCTGGCATTGTCGGGAAATGCTAAGCTCCGGAATGGCAAATATAACGGATAGTCGAATTAAAGAAAATTGTAACAAATTTTTTAGATATATTATTGAAAAAGTAAAAATATTAAACACCATACTTCTCCTGTATTATTCTCTTTATTTCGAGTTATTTTTATCTTATTTTATAACAGTCATTGAACAGTGGATCCTATTTTCGGGTTTACGACTACTAATGTTCAACTCCGTAGACTTGAAATTTTGAACCCGATCCAGAAGACATTGAAACTTCTGGATGAAGTATTGGGAGAAAGTTGTCTTCGTGGAGGATTTTTTGATGGAACTAACCCGCATTTGCTTTACATGGAGAGGAAAACCACACAAACCTCCCACGGTTAGCCTAACGGCAAGAGAACTCTATCTCATGATCCGTTTACCGCTGAGGATATTTTTATGCCAGCACTGTGGTTGGTGCAGAGCCGGATGCGGAATTCGGATCGACCAGTCATCGCTGGAATTCGAACCCGGTTCACCTCATTGGAAGGCGAACGCTCTATCTCCTGAGCCACCACGGCTCTATTTCGAATTATTATGGAAACCGAGTTTAAAAGTGTGAGTTCATTAAAAGTGGAAAATATTAGGTAGTGAAATTTTTTCGTAGCTTTTTTTTTGTAAATGCCGGACGATTTTCGTTCGTTATTAATTTTTAAACAAATTTTCCAAAGCCTACACTGATTGTACCTTTGTAAATAAGAATTTTAACTATCGAAATCTGTAGAATCGCTAGTAAGGAAGGCGAAACGAAAGCACGAACACCAGTTTGATGTAATGTTTAAATTAGCAACTTTTTTGTAAATTTTATAGCGGTTTGCTGTAATATTTAAGACAACAACCTTGCTGTAAATTTTACACCTGCTAGCAGTCACGGTGCCAACAACTTTTGCTATTAAATAACAACAATTATTTACATAGTACTACAATATACAAATTTATGTTCTCTAAGAAAACGTGCAAATGTATCAGAAATATACAAGTTGTAGGATAACTGGAAAATCTAGTATATTTTAGAATCTGAGAACTGGAGAATCTAGTATGCGTAGAATGAAGAATTTAGTATGCGTATTTTGCAATGTACCAGAGTCTCCTTTTCTGTCCAGTCTGACACTTTTAAGTTTTGTTACAATGAGCTCATGAACCGTGGTGGCTCAGGGGATATAGTGCTCACCCTTCAATGAAGCGACGCGGGTTCGAATTCCTGGTTGATACGAATTCCACACCCGGCTCGCACCGATCACAGTGCTGACGTCACTAAAAGATAAAGTGGTTTTTTAAAAAATATATATTGTTATAAAGTGACTTTAAGAACAATATTATGAATTTGAAAAAGCAACTTGTAAAAACAACTGTTGACTATATGCTGTTTACTATATTTTCATCATCATCATCATATCTGGCTAGACAGCCCAGGGTGGGCCAGTGCCTTCCTTTGAATTCGAATCCACTTCTCTCTACTTTTGACACTTGTTCGCCAGTTTTTCTCCTTTAGAGTAAGGAAATCAGTCTCAACTAAATCCAGCCATCTCAGCCTGGGTCTACCTCTTTTCCTGTTCGTTAGGGGTTTGTGTAATAGGATTTTCTTTAAATTTGAGTCATCATTCCTTCTGAAAATGTGAGCTGCCCAGTTCATTCGATTTATTTTAATGAATTTCACAATATCTGGCTCTCTGTAGATTTTATACAGTTCAGTATTATATCGTCTTCTCCAGGAATTATTTATTTTTATCCCACCAAGGATGGCCCTCAAAACTTTTCTCTCAAAAATGGCAATTTTATTTTCACCAGCTAGAGTTAGGTTCCAGGTCCCAGAGCCATAGGTAAGTATTGGCCTAATTAATGTTTTATAGAGTAAAAGTTTTGTATTTTTTGATAAAAGAGATGATTTGAAAAAACGTTTTAAACCATAAAAAGCCTTATTTGAACAAATTAGACGACTCCGAATCTCCGAATTATATTCTCTATATTTTCTAAGGACTAATTTTTAAAATTATACTATGTGGTTTAGGCAAATGAATTAGTATTTTATTTGGATTTGTTAGTTTACTCTTTAAAGAAAGAATAATTTTCATAAGAAAAGAATCAAATATTCTTAAACATGTATTTTGTGCTGTGTCCAGAATAAAAAGGTCACATTTATTAAGAGAATCAATGAGTATATCTCAATTACCGAATCTATATCGCAACTAGTATAACTGTTTCGAACCACTTGTATATTGTGCTTATGCTAGGCTGAATAGATGCAATCAGCCTGATACGATAACTACATTTACAAAGAGCTAGTTTATGAATTAGTTTCAACATATATATTGTATTTTAATACATATTTTCAATATTTAAATTCATTTATTTTATTCGATATTATAAAAGAAATGATTTTTTGGTAAAAAACAATTACAGATAAATCTGTATTTTATAAAATAAAATATTGTGAACACTTATAATATAATATGTTCAGTTAGAGTTATCATATTCATTTTGTAAGTTGTATTTAATTTGTAATCCATCAGTTTTTAAGAGTTATATTGAAATTTTTAAGTTATATTAGAATATTTTAAATTTAAAATATATTTGTATCAGTGATGGAAACGTGTTTTTACTGAAAATGTCTGGGTTTTCGAAGAATCGGTTTTTATAAATAAATATTCTGAAAAGAAATAATAGATAACAAAATAATAATAAATCTGCATACTTAAAAATAAAGGATGTTTAAATAATAATCTTTTAAAGATATGTTATTTTGAGTTATGAAAATGTCTGTTTTGTCCCGCTTGTTTTAAATGGATAGTTCAAATAATTTTCAGTCAAAATGAAGTATAAAAATGAAGTATATAAACTTCAAAAGTAAGACATTAAAAAATATGAATTTTTAACTGTGGATTGAAATTTTAAGGAATGAAGGTGTTTCATTGAATAGTTTTTAGTGGCTTATCTGAATATTAGGATAACGTAAGGATTAGAGTGCTTACATGTAACGCAAGCAATTTATATTCTTTTTTTAATTCGTATAATGATACCGGCTTACACCAATTAAAGTGTTATATAGTTTAGTATGTTATTGTCAACTGTTAGAGGATTTCGTGGTTTTTTTCCTACATTTTTTCTAACGCGAATGCAATTTAGTCGCTCTCAAACGTCTTTAATTTACGAAGTTGAGCTTCTCCTGTTACTCGAATCCCGAGATTCCTTGTCTTTTGAGTTTTGTTTAAAGTTGCGAAGCAGAAAGTTATTTTTAGGAACCCACTTACATAGGCTTACGTAATTATGGTCAGATTCTATGACAGAAGGTACGCTAGTACCAGACATCTTCATTGTTTTTTTGTTTTTTTCCCATCAAAGTTTGTTTATAACACTATGTGATTAACACTGCGTGATTAACACAGTAGATTAACATTGTTTACAACACTGTGGGATGCTTGAGTACGCATAGTTGAGTAAGAAATATTCATAACTCCGTTTTTTGTGCCATTCAATGCAATCTAATTCGTCAGAAATTTCGAAAAAACAAGCAAACAAACTTTGAACCATCATTTTAAAGACATGAAGACTGATATATTGAAAGATGATTGATGTTCCTATTAATGAATTAAATTATATAGATTGCGTTAGTTGTACTTTTTCAAAAGCGTAATTATTACTTTAGAATATTCGTTGTAACTTTAACTCAATGACATATTTTAGTACTTCCATCGTTTCTAATTGCAGAAACACATTTGAGTTAAAATTATTATGGTATGATGTTACGGTTTATTTTCTCTATAACCTATTGATAATCATAGTTTTTCAATAAAAAATAATTTTTACAATAAATGCGTCTCTTCAATGAAAAAATTACTTACTAGATTTCAGCCTGAAAATGTTTGTTTTATTTAAAATAAAAAAAGTAGAATAGCCACGCGAAATATCTAAAATTTATTAAAATCTCAAACTATATAAGAATTCAAAAACTTATGTTTATTATCCTATTTACGTATATGTTGACCGCATGCAAAATATTTCCTAAATAATTAAATTTATTTCTTCTGGACACTAGGGAAAATCTGTCTCATGACAAAAATGGCTGCATTCGATTGATATGTGCCGCCGTTGTTAAAAAAAGAGAGAGAAACACAATTGGTGTCTGTCAAAGAAAATAATTTCTTCCAGCTTATGGTGCATTTTCAGAATCATCCTTAAAAAGAGACTCTTATGAGATCATTTATAAAATCGGTGTTTTTTCGCTTTCAAAGTAGCAAAATATTCTACGGTAATTGTTTCTTACAGAAAATACGAGAGACAGAAGAAATATGATACGTATTGAAAACTTATTGTTGTAGAATGCATGTTTGGATACAGATGCTTTGCTATCTCTACGCCCTCATACTCGCATTGTTTGCTATTTTCAAAACTTATAGCTCCTTCAATATTATAGGTTGCCTATCTTCAAAAGAATGTTCCTTTCATTTCAAAAAAACTTTTTTTTTTCGCTAAAAATGTTTCCGTTTTGAACATTTTTTCCCCGCAAAAAGAGTTCTGTCCAGGTGCGATGCTTGAAATGGGGTCTCTTATCAGTTTTGACCAGATCCGTTACTAGCCTCAGGGGGTAACAAAACATTCTTTTGCTATGTTCCTAACTTTTAGATGATAAGAAGGTGTATTTAATAATGATCAATTTTTTTTTTAAAGAACAATTTTTTTTTGTTTGATTTTGAATTCGAAGTCAAAGTGACCATTCTTTAAGTAAGACCAGTCACTGCAGTACCTACATTTTGAGAACAGAAAACATTGTTATTATGACATTTTGTAAGGCCGTTACCAAAGTTTTGGATTACTTATTGCAAAATTTTAATAAACTGAACTTAATCGTTGTAAAAATTAAACGTTTGGTACCATTTTGAATAGCAGCAGTTATAAAAATAGTTGTTTTTATTACGAATAGGCTATTTAAATATACGTTTGGTACCATTTTGAATAGCAGCAGTTATAAAAATAGTTGTTTTTATTACGAATACGCTATTTAAATATGATTTTTGACCTTGATGGCATTTTTATTATTTGAAATAAGTAAGCAAATAAATAAATATAAGAATAAATGAACATATGAAGTAACGGAATTTCCGGAATTAATATGATTTTGAAATAGGATTAACAAAACTGAAGAGAAAAGAAATTATATAAAATTATTTAATGCAATTAAGAGATTTATTTAAATCTTCTTATTTGAGCGCAATTATCTTTATTATAAATTTAAAGATATGAATACCTTTTAGAACAGTTTTCTTTTGTCTTCTGTTTCTGTGGAATGTTCAAGACCTCGCGAGACTAATTTTCACCTTTTCGTACTCGGTTTGTAAACAAACTACCGTTGCCGTCCGATAGTTTCCAACATGTAATTCATGAATAGGTCAAAGGCATCCGAGCTTGGTGTAAGATCTCTCAATACTTGCATTTCTTAGATGCACCATTTAAAGTGTGTATCAATGCTCGATTCGGTATGGATTTCAAGTAAAGTATTCATTCACACAATAATTTTCAACACCATATTCGAGTAGGTATTGCATCATAGTTTTTACAATGTAGAGAGCACTGGTTAAAGATGATCAAAACCTAAAAGTCGTGAATATTCAAGATAATCATGCTTGTAGTTTGTTATTAGCCAAGAATTCGTCAGTTTGCACAACAGAGCCTTCCAAGAAAAGTCTTAAGATGCCTCTTTGCTCTCAACCGAACACGATCGTTGAAGGGATGAAGGCAGAGCAGGAAAATTCTATATATTCTCATAATCCTCTTTTTTTCAAGTTTCCCAATTAAACTGATGTTGGATATTAATTCCGCTCGGCAACATCCTTCAACGGTCGTGCACAATTTCTTCTGGGGCAACCCGGCGTGAGCATCATTCTTCGTAGCGACAAATCTTGGTGGGACCAACTCGTCGCAATGGCAAGTCGTCGTAGGCACGATTCGTTGTGTGCACAATTCGGCGCGAGCACAATTTGCTGTGGGCTCAATTTATTGCAAGGACAATTCGTCTTTAGAGCAATTTCTGGCGGTTTCGATGACCGATTTGACCAGACCTTAATTAGAGAAATAAAACACCAAAAGTATTTTGAAAGCTTTGCTATGTCATTATAAACCTGAAAACTCCCCTTCTCTTCGCTTCCTTTTTTGAGGAAACGGGGGTAATTTGAGGAGGGTAATTAAATTTCTTCCAAACAGGCAAGTTAGGCATGCTTTCCAATTTATTTTTTTACGTTGATATGAATGAAACCAATTACGAGATTATTAGACTAACAGTTTAGAAGTTACATGTGTTTTATATAACGAAAGTTCAAATTTGATTTCGTACCTATTTCCACATAGGATATTGCTATCAAAACAAGTGAGGCATCGTTTCCTATGCAGTTTTTTATGTTTAATCGAATGAGTCTGTACAAGAGTCAGTCTTAAAATCAGTTTAAAAGTGCTTTAAGTGTGAAAAATACTTCTATTGTCATATGTACACTTTTGTACACTTTTTGCATTGCTATTTAGAGGCTATCTGAACACGCAACGTACATTCATGTAATTTTCTATGCTATTTCTATTCTATTCTATTCTATTCTATTCTATTCTATTCTATTCTTCTATGCTATGCTATTTCTTGCTATTTTCTATGCTATTTTTCCTCTTTCTATTTTAACTCATTCAATGAATGAGTTAAAATTCAAGGCGATAGAATAAATAGTTTTGGAATTATGAGGAATTTCTTCATAATAAGTACAATTTAAAAAGTAGTACTTTTACTCGTATAAAATAAATTATTGCATTTTTTAAAAATATTATTCAATTCAATTTGTGTTTGCTTTAATTCGATTAAACAAAAAGAAAATATATCGCAAACAATACCCTACTTGGCTGTTGAGGATCGTTAAATGCGTATATAAGTATAAATACAAAATTGTACTTTTTGTACCCAAAACCCTTATGAATTATTAACTATTTATCTGATCAATTCAACATAAAAAGTTATATGAAAAACTATACCATACATGATCATATAGCTCTTATATATCAATGTAAAAAGTGTACATAAGTACATTTCCAAAGAAGTAATTTCTAAATGTTGAAATGTTCTATTGACTTATGTATGGTATTCGATTCAACTATACATTAGAAACAATGCCTCATACAATATTCGATACATTGGAAACAATGCCTCACTTGTTATGTCAGTTACGTAAATATGTACAAGTACAAACTTGTACTTTTTCTACATAAAATTCTTCACCATCTAAACTATCCGTCAGATACTCTCAATATTAGTTTCATTCAATTTAATATAAAAAGAAAAAAATACGTCAGAAATAATGCCTTTCTGGAAAAAATTCAGTTCTCCTCTCAAGTCACCCTAATTTGCCTAAAAAAAAAGGGGGGAGAGCACATCGAGGAGGGTTTTTAGGTATCATTTATGAAGACATATTTGAAATTGACAAAGCTTTCCGTGTAAAAATATCTTGCACATTAGTTTTTTCGAAAGTCTAATTTTACTGGACTTTTACACTTGTCTACAAAAACTGACTTAATATTTAATGTCATTCTAATGAAACAAAGGATTTTAAGATTTATTTGTTGGGCTGAAAAATAAGAGTAAGACACTGAAATCCCCTTAGTGTAAGTTTAAAAAATGTTAAGTTTGGAAGGTTACATATTTGTAATTAAGGTATCCGACTAGTTTTGACAGCTTTTTTTTAAATATTAATATAAAATTTTAAGAAATTGGTCTATATGTTTTATTATGCTACAAACTTATAAAACTAGCAACAAAATTATTATAATTTTTTTTTTAAAAACGGCCATTTTTAGGTAAAAATAAGACATTTTTTTGCACATACGCTAAACACTGTAAAAAAAATTCTATCTCCCCAAACAAAAAATCCTTCTAGGATTTTATTTAGAAGGCTATGAACTATGTTTTAGACAATCATCTAGAACGCAAGTGCATATACTACTGAGTTAGGGATCAACGTAGTTAAAAAAAATCTAATTTCTAAAATTTTCGCACTTGTCTTTGCAAAAAAAAAAAAAAAAAAAAAAAAAAAAAAAAAAAAAAAAAAAATTAAGCATAAAAAACAAATACTACTTTTTCTCTTGGCTGCAGTTCAAAATATGTGCGCTATAATCATAAAGACTCATGGAAAATTGTAGACTATTATTTTAAAAATTACATGAGATATCGTGTTTAAGGTGCTGTAAAATGTGGAAAAAAAACTGATGAACTCATTTAAAGACTTAAAATCACTAGTCTAACCATTGTTATCACCTTACACAAAAATTGCTATAACTTTATGAATAACTGGAATATAAACAAAAGTAAAGTATTATTAGAAATTCAGGGATTCAAAATTTTTAACAAATTTGAAAATTTTGCTCAAAATCAAACTTTTGCACTAATGAACTATCTTGAAGTTAAATTTGGGTAGGAAAAAAGTTGAATTTTTTTTTAATAAGTATTAAAGGTCGAGACAAAACAAGAAATTCCCCGGTGGAAAACAAGAAATTCCCCAAAAATATTCTACTCAAAATTTTATAAAATTAATTAAAACGCGCATAAAGTTACATTATTTATTTAAATTTGTTACTAAAATTAGATTAATACAGTCAAAGTAAAAGTAAAAAAATAAAAATAAAAAATAAATAAATAATGAAAGTAGAAAGTATTAGAAATTTCTTAGGTTTGCATTGTTGTTGTTGTAGTTCATTTACGTCACACTAGAGCTGCACAATGGGCTATTGGCGACGGTCTGGGAAACATCCCTGAGGATGATCCAAGGACATGCCATCGCAATTTTGATCCTCTGCAGAAGGGATGGCACCCCTGCCTTGGTATCCCGACGACTTGCACGCGAAGTCGAGCACTTTACTGTAGAACAGTTTAACGAGGACCTATACCGCACACCCTCGGTCCCTACGCNATGCCATCGCAATTTTGATCCTCTGCAGAAGGGATGGCACTCCTGCTTTGGTAGCCCGATGACCTGCACGCGAAGTCGAGTGCTTTACTGTAGAACAGTTTAACGAGGACCGATACCGCACACCTTCGGTCCCTACACAGACTGATCCGAGTGATCACCCACCTGCACACTGACCGCAGCCAGTGATGCTTGACTTCTGTGTTCTGTTGAGAACCGTGTCTTAACTATCAGTCCACTGCGGAACTATGTTTGCATGGAAGGGGCTTGTAAATTTCTTATTTTGATGAGATTGGGTTTAAAATTGCCTAGAAGATGTCGACGTGATATTTGAAAGGCTCCTTTTTACATTTCTCTTTAGTTTAAAAATAAGACCGTTCTTAGTTTTAGAACTGGATATTTTTAATCAAATTGTTAACATGTTGTGGTAGCTAAAATTCTTCATTTCTTTTAAAAAACGATGATAATCATCCTAATTTTTCAATCATTATTTTATTTTTTAAATTACGCTTCGACCACTGGGTGTCCAAAACAGTTTATAAATAATAGTGAAAAGATGTGTGAAACTTGGGAAATAAATAAAAAGTGTTAAAAATTTAATAATCTATAAGTGTTTCAAAAATATACTGTTAGAATTTCCATTCTAAAATTACGATAAAATAACCAGCAGCAGTCTGTCCATCCAATTAACCATAAGGTTTACAGTAAAAAGCATTTTTTACTCTAATAGTGTTGTAACCATTTACAACAAGCATGGCTTCAAAACTGTGAAAAGGAAATTAAACTGGTCATTAGAGCTTGGCTTTTCATTAGGTATGAATTGTGATTCATCAAATGAATGTGGTTTAAATAGTTTATCAGGCTGTTTCACCTATCGTAAGAATTGAAAAATACTAGACCGTTTTGTGTTAATCAAATTTATGGTTCTATGCGTGAATGAGAGTACCGTATTCTAATAGTCCTGGGTCACAAATTAGGAACACTGGAAACTCTTCACGTGTTGAAGGAAATGGTGAAAATATTGTGGTGTCAAAGCTGGACTTGAACCCCCGTTCTGTAGGTTACAAAATTGAGAGATTACTCCTCTCGGCTATAATATGTACCCAGCGGCAAGGAGTGACTTCATTAGGTGAGCTTACTTGGTGTGATTAAATTCTGGTCGCTTAACCATATTGGGTGAAAGCAGCTAATAAACAGTTTTTTTTTCTGAATGTGGTAAAATAACAATTAGATAAATTGTTATTTAACAATTTTTTACTCGGAAGTTCTGACAGTGTAAATCTAAACAACGCTAAATGGGTAAATAATACCATTCTCCTCATATTATGACAAAGTGCAACTTGAATGTGGTAAAAAATTTTAAACGATTTTGGAATTAAGTGAAATATTTTTCTGAAATTTTTTAAAAAGGATTTGAATAAGGAAAGAATCATCTTCCAATGTAAAAATTTGTTTTCCTTACACGAGGCAAAAAATTATTATTAAATTTATAATTTTTAAACAAAGGATATTCTTTTTTAATATTCTGTATTAATATCTTTTGTTTCGCTAAAATAGTTCTAGATTAACTAAGAATCTCTAGCACTAAGAATCTCGAGTACTTTCTTAATAACGCTATTTGGAACACATTTTCGTGGCTACTCCTTATAATTTAAGTCAGAAATATGAATCAGTCTTAAAAAATAAATGTGTTTTTCCAGATAAAAAAGTGCTTCTCTCCGTTATAACGAACCTCTTTTTCCTTTATAATGGATAACTATTTTGATTTAAATTATACATTGGGAGTCAACTGTTTTTATCTACATGTTGTAGTCTGAATTACGTAGCTCTGTTTTTTATAAAGGACAGAAATTTTTAAAATAGAAATGTTTAAACAACAAGTTTCCAAATCGAAGTTAATTTTTCTAAGATAATGAAAAACCTTTTGACTTCATTGATAACAGTGAATGTTAATTTTAATAGGCCGACCGGCCTGTGTAGGGGGCAGGGAACTGTCCTTGCATCAGAAAGGTTCTGGGTTCGAATCCCGGGCAAGGCATGGATGTTTCTTTCTCTCTATCTTTGCTCTATGTCCTTTTTCCTTTGTGTGTGAATGTGTGAATGTGACCCGCCCTATAAACGGGTTGTGGTAGTGTGACGTGGGTGACGCTGCTCCACCGCCGTGGCTTCGCCACAGGTGCCCACTGGGTAACGAAAAGAGAGTTAGCAGTTCTAGCACTTTCTGTGGCCAATGGACAATAGTTCCAAGTGCCAGCCATTAAAAAAAAATTAATAGTGAGTTGTATTTTAAGGTAATAAGGGAGCATGAAAGACAAAAGGTGCATTTTAGTGACAGGAATTTTAAAAATAGCAAAATTTTTATTTTGTCGGGAAGATGACAACTTACCCGGTGGTGCGTACTTTATTAAAATGATGGGTTAAAATTGTAAGGAGGAAACGATGCTCTTTTTTTTTTTTGATTTTCTTTATTAATACCAGAAATAGATAAAAATGTCCTCCATTTAAATCTTTTTCGTGTAATATTGCTCACTTAAACATCAGGAAAATGTATTTTCCTAATAACAATTCAGTCGCAATGCCGGAAGGTTAGTAATTTTTAACTGGTTACAAACATACAATTTTGTATCCTTGTTAGAATTTTGAAAGTGACTTAGAAATTTGACGTAAAACGGGATTTATCATAATATGCCGTATTCATTATATCGAGCTTTTACTGTATTTTTTCATGTGTTTCGTAGTTTATCTATTACCTGCAGCGCTTAATTAGCTCAATTTAAAGTTTGCCTCTTATATCATTTATATATTACCGTAGTCGTTCTTTAGACCAAAAATTTTTTAGAATATATTTTTTTCTTCAAAAAGTTGTTTTTCGAAGCTTTTTCTGGTTTAACATCTAAAAAGTCCCGATTTCCGCTACGAAATACTCATAGTACCTGTTGTACTAGTCTTTAATTTTCGTATGGGGTGGCTAAATTTAGTAAGTTTTTCGTTTTTTTTTTTAATTCTATAAATATCGTTACAAAAACTCGAATTAAATGAAGGAAAACTAAGGAAATAATTAATAACTACTATTAAATGTTTCAGAGAATTATTAAGGTTAAAAAATTACTATACAATTAATCGCCCCGAACTGTCGCTCCGATGAATTTCCCTACGACGAATTGTCGCATATCTCTTTTCGGTAAAATACAAGGCCGTCACTCAATAAAGTTTGAGATATAAATCTTTCACTATATTTTAGATTTTGTCTCTTTGCTTCTCTCTTTATACGAAAGATTTTCTCTACTTAAACGAAAAATTTCTAAAATTAGCAGCTTTTGAAAGGTAGTTGAATAGTATACAGTTATCTGTTTTTAAATGTTTGATTATTATCTTTTTTTGAGCAATTAACGATAAAAGAATTTTTTAGAATCCTCCAAATAGGTTTTCATCAGTTTAAACTATAACAAAATAAAATTAAAAAAAACCTAGATCTGTCAAATATGTAGTTTTAAATGACCACATATCGCAACAAAAACCATAAATTGCATGACTCCATTGATTTTAAAGTTTGATGAAAAATCCATAGAAGTTCAAAAAAAAGTATTTAGCCCCATTTGCTGTTTTTCCTAATTTAATATACAAAACACTTTGTTTTCTACTTTTATCGAAGGGTATTGCTCTGTCAAACTTAAAATTTTCGAAAAGTAAAAAAGTTGCTATATCGTCAAAAGTTTCCTTAGGACAAAAAAAAAAAGGAAAAAAAAATCCAAGAAAAGGTAAATCAAACATTTAAAATAATCCAATACGGTGAGGGTAGAGGTCTCTTAAAAATTTAAAGATGATCCTTATAACCTGTTAATAGTATTAAATCACACATCATCAACTATGCTAATTAAGTAAAATATTTTAACTTAATAAGTTTTAAAGTCTTATTTAGAAGTGGTTGACAAAACGTATAACTGTTTCTCTTTTTAAAGTAATATTCGTTCGAAGGACAAAAGATGAAGGATTATAAATACTATATTAGAATTGTTTTCTGAGGAATTTTATGGGATTATGCTTCAAGCTTAGACAGGCTTGGTTTATAACTTTATTTATTTTTTAGTTTCATACTTTTTATATTTTGAGAGTTTAAAACATTCAAAATTCTGTAATCATTTTAGTACTTAAAGGAATAAAGAATGTAATTCTGCATCATACGGTATCAATAAAATGTTTTAATAAATATTTATCTATTTTTTAGCAGTTTTTGTTGCTTTCAATAAAAAATTCATATTTAAAATAGTTTAAGTAGAAAAATTGCTATTCCAAATATGTTAATATATTTTAAAACAATTATTGATTATCTTACGCATATTTCTTTTATTTTATTTATTTCTCTTATTTATTTCCCTTATTTTATCCTTTATATTCGTATTTATATGATAAAAAATGCTAGTAATTTACTTAGTGGTTTATTTTATTTTGAATACCTTAGTAATTTTTTTTTAAAATCAATGTATACAAAAACGAATGCCTTGTAATAAGTAATATTTAAAAATAAAATTATGTAGAGTTCAAAGAATATGAACTTCTAAAAAAAATAGAATGGATTTTGAAAGGCATTTTTCCTAACTATTTGTTTTTTTATTGATAAATTTTGTTAATGTGATTCAATGATAGTGTAATTTTCGGATTCTTTGTGTTTTCAATAGTTTCAAAATTCACAAATTTATGAAAGTAATAAGCTTTGGTATAAATCAATTAAATGTGACATTAAAAGCAATCTTTTTTATTTAAAAAAATTATATTTACACTATTTAGTTTAATTTGTATGCTTAATGGGGAAAGAAACTAGGAAACATTAGAAAGACTACAGTTTATTATTTCTAAAGTAACTTTGTATAATGCCTTGTATAATGTGTTTTTCAATACTTTAAGCATTATGGATTATAAAGATCAAAAAAGGATAAAAAAGTAGAATTTATTAATATTAATTTTATTGTTTTTAACATTATTTGTAATTTTTTTACTAGTTTATTTATAAATAGCTAAAAGAAAACTGGTAAAAGAAATTTTTTTTTAAGGAAATAAATACTTTTGAATAAAGAGAGTATTAATTAATAATGCCAATCTTTAAGAAGAGAATAATTTTTAACAATTAAATGTGAACAATCACATTGAAAAAATGAGTAATTAAGTGATTAATTATTTTTTATTATAAATATAATAATTTTATTTAAGTAATTAGCTATTTTTTGCAATAAATATTTTATTAAAATTTTCTTGTTATTTATAAAGTACATAGTAAAATAGTTGAATTTTATTGATTTAATTGGTTAAGACCGATATATTTTTATTGATAATAAGATATCTAGATAGAAAGAAATCTTTCGAAGAATTACAAAAAAGGATTAAATTTAAAAAAGAATTCTATATGGCTGACCGAGAAATCCTTTTAGCTCTTCAGAATTGAAATTCTTGTTGTCAATATTTATTTATAACGGTGTATTTCTAATAGCTCAGAACTAATCAATCCTTTGGAGGAAAGATAGCAATTGGAAAATAGCCGGGGTATATTACCAGGGAATGTATTTCCCTACAAAAATTACTTTTGAGGAAGTTATTTCAAATGTAGAAATTACCCAAGAAACACATTTACTTTCCCAATGCAAACTGTTATTACTTTTCTTTGCAATGATTCTCATATTTCTAAATAGAAAGCAGCAATACATTATTCATCATAATGACTTGATCTTGAATGACTTCCTCTCTCACGTGACCCATACAAGAAGAATGTTTTTGGATATAATTTTTGTTTTTCTCTGCCTTCCACGTACTCTCGAATGATCCTACACATAAGAAGGAAAAAAAAATTGAAAATGCTGGTGGAAAAAAAATTATCTTCTCCTAAAGTGTTATTGTTTCGTCGCTCGGAATATGGGTTCAAAAGATAGTATAGACATTTTTCTATTTTATACTTCATTACTTTCCAATGTCGCATTATCAAAACTTTAGCGTTCTGTGTTTTCAATACACCAAACTCATCTCACCTTCATCATACATAAAAAATACTTTTATTTTCGTTACAAGTAGCAAAAGTATGTACTTTTACATGTACTTCGTTACGTTTGAAATTTAGTCTTTTTGCTTGCACATTCATTTCGGTTTTAGAAAAAAGTACGAAAAAAACGAAACTAACTGAAATACGAAACTAACGAAAAAAATTGTATTTTTCTAAACTTTTCTAAAGTTACCTTTTTTTAATTTTCAACGAATTTTTCAATTAAAAATTAAAATATAGAGAAAATTTCCTTCACAAAAATAATAAAAGAAGTATTTGATCCGAATGTATTATGTATTTGATCCACCCGCATAAATGGTAATACTTTTACTTTCGTTGCAAGTAATAAAACCAAAAATTAAAAGTACGTAGTTTTGTTTGTATACTACCTTACCTTCGAAATACTTTTTCCTTGTATTTTCGTTACTTTTTAACGGAAATGTACGAGCATGCGTAAAGAAAATGTAAAGAAAACGTTACTTTATTTCTAAATATTTTTAAAGAAAATTTTCATAAGATTTTTTTCAGACATATTTAAAATTGAATAATTTTATTCAAAATTTCTAAATACATTTCTAACATTTCGAATTATAAATATATTACTGTAATAGCTAACTTTATCTATAACTAAAGAGTACAACAAAAATTGCCTTAATTTAATGTCTTCTACAATTTGTTATCGTGAGAATTTTTGTACTTGCGTAGTTCAGTTTCAAATTTCGAATTTTAGCTAAAATATCATAGTTTTTTCGTAGAATTCACAGCTTTTATTTTAATTTTCTTCCTCATTAAGTTCTTGGGTATTTGTTTATTATTCAAGAAAATAAAAATACCAGAGAAAAACTTTAAAATTTAAGTCGTATTCTCCTAAAATTAGAAATAGGTTCATCAACTTATTAAAATCCATCCACAAAATGTGTCTAGATATAAAAAGCTATTATATGAAAAAGTTGTACTACTTGTTTGCTTACGCCAAAAGGATATCTCTTTTTGTTATCTTATTTGCTTTGATTTCTGATCCAATTATAAATAGTTATAATTTAATATTTTATGGTAGACAAAACTTTATTGTTTTTGAAAATTAAATTTTAATTTCAATTATTTGTGTTAACTATTCATTTTTTTAAAAAAAAGGAATAGTTCTGTTAAAAGAGAGCTAGTCACAGAAGAGGTAACAATATGCCTATGAAAACTTACTATCAGCTCTAAATTAGTATAAATGAAAATATGAGGCATATCGCTAGCCTTTTCTGTTTTTAGAAGACTCTAAAGAATATCAGTTTTAATGGAATATTTTAGTCAATTTTATATTAACGCATAGTAACTACCGATATTTTAGTATATTACATATCAAAACACAGTAACGATACGTATTTAGTATATTTCCTGTAAAAGCAAGGTGAAGACTGATATTTTAGTCAATTTCATAATGAAACACGGTAACGATTGGTATCTTAATATATGTAATATTAAAGCAAGGTAGTGATAGATATTTCAGATAATTTTCTATTAAAACTCTATAGCAATAGGTAATTTAGTTAATTTCATATTAAGTTATGTTGATCAATTTTATTGAAAAACGTAGTTTTCATACATATTTTAGTCAATTAAAGCACGACTTTAGTTGATAATCATGACACATATTCTTATACATACTTTTTAATCTCCCTAAATCCTGCTTTATTTAGCTGTATTGTTTGATTAAATATTTTTTTGTTTCTGAATGTAAATAAACTACCCATTCGGGTATCGGAATGCTTCATTATCAAACCCATACTTCATTATCAAAATCGAATTAGAGTAAAAGGGGGATTAAAATCATCAAAAACAGATTTATAGGTTTAGTGGACTAAAACCGCATTTAAACTTCATCCTCAGATAAATCAGCTTCCCCTCCTTTCTTAAGAAAATGATTGGGGAAACTGTTAAATATTTATTTGCGATTCTAACGTTACAAAAAAAATATTTTGTATTAATTCTCGGGGAAAATCTGAAATTCATTGCGAGGGCTGTTTATTCACAGAAAGTACATTTTTGTGGTTTATGTAGTAACTTAATACGTAACCTTAATTAATAATTTCAAACAGTAACTTAACAGTTATTTTATTGAAGAAAGTTGGTTCTGGTCATTGCGCCTGGAAACGACACTAGTAATAATGTTTGTAAGATGCCGAGATATATTTTCAGTCTCAGGCACAAATCATTTTTCAACTACTCTGACCACTTAAATTTGACAATTTATCAACTATTTACCAAGAAGTCAGTTGCGTAAGAAAAAAATATTAAAAACGGTCAGTTAGATACGACCTGATTTCTCTTGTGATTGAAAATTGTGAATTGTTTCCTCAATTTGGATTCCTATAGAATATTCATTATGCATTTATTTATTTCTAAGTATCAAACTATTATAGGTTCTTGAATTGCTTTCCTAATTCGGATTCCTATTAAAGTTCACTTCACTAAATCCATCTAATTGGTACAAGTTTATGAATTGTGGCAAAAATTCGGATCCTTGTTGAAATTTCCTTCAGAGTATCTCGGTATTGGGATTGAGTTAGCAAAGTGATTCCCTAATTTTGATCACTATTAAAACTCATTTCAGCGAAACTAGCTATTGGGTTTTAAATTATAAAGTAGATTCCTTAATTAAGAAATATAATAAGAAAAATTTATTTTCCAACATTTGTAATGATGAAATTAAAGCATATAAATAATAAAAAATGTATATAAAAGTATACATTTAATCATTTTAATTTAAAACTAATCTTTTTAGATTAAAATAGCTCATATTACACTTAAATATATGTGAACTTTTATCCAATTTCAGAATTATAATATAATTCTATAATTTCAACAATTCAACAATTTAAATCTGAAAAAATAACGTTATGATTCCGACATCCCGAAAATCTGAATCTGATAATTCAACAATCCGAATATGATAGTCCGAATCTGAATTTCGTTTTCAAATTTATGTTTTCTGTTTCAGCATAATTGAATCTGAATTTCCCCGCATTCCGTCAAGAAACTTACGATTTTCTTAAATATTAATTTTTGCTGAGACATTCAGAGTGATTCGTCATGATTACTCTTAATATATATTTTTATAATATCTGTTAAAAGATTATATTTACGTTATTTCATAAGCGTAAACAGTAACATTAATTTAAGAATTTTCTCCTTAAGCGGAAACTTAAATATTTGCGTTTGAAAGGGCTAATATTAAAATATAAATTAGAAAATTTGAATAAAATCTCTGTTGCTTTGAGCAATATTCAAAATTTCCTGTATATTCTGCATTTTAGAAGAATTTTTATAATATCAGTTCATTATCTGAATTGAAATTCTAACGAGAAATTATTTGAAACATAATTTCCTAAGAGTTTCTTGAAAGTTAATTTTCCCACCGTATTAAACGTTAATTTTCCACCGTGTACATTGATTATTTTTAATGTAAATTGTTTAAAAACATTTTTTCATGTGAAATTTCTAAAAATGTAAGATTTATATTTTTATGAGTGTAAAAAGATATTTGTGAAATGCTTTCACGCAAGTAACATTGGTTCTAAATCTTATTTATAATTAAATATTTTTTTAAAAATTGAAATTATTTTTAAAATTTTGTACACTTGTACACTGTACCTACACTTGGGTAATAAAACAAATTCAACGTTGAACCATAATAGCTGTACTTAGAGCCCTAATATGGTTCAAATTTGCTGCATTTGTAATAAAGCATTAACTGAAACTTGTTTCCATTCAAGTTGAACTACAGTATTGTATTAAGAAGTAACATAATCTTAACTATTTGATGATTACTACTAAATTATTATTATTTACTATTATTATTACTAAATTACCAACACTTTTTGAAAATTTCCATCATTTAACATTACATACATTTTATTTTATGGATTAAAAAGGAAATGTATTGTTGATAATATATCATTAATTTTTCTATACTTTTTGTAACTAGATACATTAGGTATTTTGTATAAATATAAATTTTTTCCTTTTCTTTGTAACTAGATACACTAAGTATTTTTTATGTATACAAAACTTTTTTCAATATTTATTTTATAACTAGATACATTAGGTACTTTGTATATATAAAAACCTCTTCAATATTGTCTTTGTAAGTGGATACATTAGGTATATTTTATGTGTACAAAATGTACTTTTTTGTAACTAGATACATTTGGTAACGCGTATAAAAGCTATTAGGTGCATGCGTATAAAAACTATTTTTTAAAGCCTATTGTTACCTTAATGATTAGTTAAAATGGAAAATGTTCTTTTTTTTTACAATTTTCAAAGGTGATTTATGACATTCAGCAATAATCTATAAAGAAAATGCTTCAAAATAAGTGATTATTGTGAGTTGATCTAAAAACAAACATTACATTCTCTTTATTTCCATAGGGACCTTTTTGTACCAAGTTGTCCTTTCTTAGAATATTTTGTCGATAAGAGAAACAAACGCTAAAGATAAACTTTAAATGAAAAAAAGAAAAATATAGTTTTGGGGCTCTCCAATGCTGAGTGAATCACAGCGATAAGCTCAACCGTTTGGTGGCTTAATGCACGCCCTAAGGGGCGGCCTACACTTGGGTAGTCATGCGTACACCGATAAGCTTAATTACTGTGTATATGTAGAGGATAAAAAGATGACTTGGATAAATTCTTAAACTTTGAACATTAACTTAATGGAGACCTGAAAGTTATAACTTTTGCAATGAAAGTAAACAAATAGGTGTTTAGAACTTTGGCTGCAATCTTTTTTTCCCCCTTGGCGATATTTTTTCCTTACTTTTTTTGGATCTATTCCTCTGCGGTGTTTTCTTTTTTTTTTTTTTAATTACAAACTTCTCTAAAAGATACCTCCTCCATATTCCCTCCTTTCTTACAAAGTAATCATTCATATCTATTAAGAATAAATATATTTATGAAGCTGAAAATTTGAAGATAATAAATTAAGTAAACATTTCAAGACTTTGAAGTTAATTAAAATTTTCCTAATTAATGGTTGTTTGAACAAACATATTTTGAATAATAATTGCTTTTCTAAAAGGTATTTAAATGTGTATTAACATGGTAGGTGAACTGCTTGAAAACCGGACAGGAAAAAAAAATTACTGAAGATTTCCTGTCATTGGTAAAAATTTAATTTTCTAAATATTATTCTGAACCGAGTCTGAAACTTCATTACCACATCAAAGTTTGTATTACATGAATGAAAATACTTGATATTTGTGTTTATCATCGTGTAAGAATGATACATATCAGAATTTAATATTTACATAAATTTATGGACATTTTGTAAAATAGGTTTCTGATTTCATAAACTTTCTTTTTATAAAGTTATATGGGCATTTTGTATAATAGGTTTCTGAATTTATACTCTACCTTTATGCAGAGTTATGGACATTTTGTAAAATAAGTTTCTGAATCAATGCGCTGTCTTCATATAAAGTTATGAATATTTTGTAAAATAGATTTCTGAATTTGTGCATTGCCAATATATAAAGTTACGGACATTTTGTAAGATTGGTTTCTGAATCTATACTATAGGAGCGTGTTGAACACAGTATCGTTTAAATTTGCAGAAACCTTTATATTGTACTAAGTTGTAACATATAATGAAACGTATAAACAATAATATCTCAAACTTGATTCCATAATACAATGATTCAACTTATAAGGGAATATTGTTCAATTTAATATCTTAATAAGATCGTAGAAAATTCGCAAAGTATTATGGTTTGAGGTACTGATAATATGGTTTACGTTGAACTGATTTTTATGATAGTCAATTTATATTAAAAATAGTTTTTAATTTGTTTTTACTGTGGTTTTGGAAAAGAAGTTATGAATGCCATTTTTCTGAAATAACTATCGTTAAATTGTTTAAAAGGTACTAAGACTTTCTGATTTTTGATAAAAGTTTTTGGTTTTGCTTACTAAAAATTCAAAGTTCATAGCCGCTTGTATTTGCAATTTCACAGATAACCTAACATAATAATTATTGGTATACATTTAAAAAGATGCAAGAAACCATCTTTTAACAGAATTTCAAATAAGTGGGGGGAAGCTTTTAAATTTTATTTTTGAAATTAATTACATTATTTAGATGCAGGTGAAGGCATCTAAGTATTCACCTGAAGCATGAAGTTAAGTGAAGTTTTCAGTACTGCATTCTGAGTAAGGTAAGCATTGTTTAAAACTCTCGCATATAAAGTTATAAAAATGAAATTGTAAGTTATGGTTTTGGTTCTCAACTACTCAAACTAATTTAACATTTTTGCTTTAAATCACTGTTGAAGTGAAAGTTGTAGTTTTTAACTATTTTATTCATTTTATGAAAATACTTATCTGTAATAAGATTATTCTTGATGGAACTAAGCTTTCTTGACCCAATAAAATATGTAGACTTCGGAATGCGTCTAACTCTAACTAATTAAAAAATTTTAAATCATTAACTGACTTTTAAACATAATTTAAAACCATTTTCAAAGACATTTAACTTCATTTTTTATTTCAGGTAGCAAAGAGACAACAGACCAAACTTATGTAAAGTAGTCCTAAGTAAATAGAAGAAGTTATGAGGAAAGCATTATATTAAAACTGTACTAGAGCCCAAAATACCACTAGAACGTGCAACTTATTCATAAGGAGTCAAATTAACATCATTATTATATCAGGTAATAAAGAACCAAAATGGTGTGACCCTGGCAATATATATAAAATTAATTCTTCTTCTTACATTCACGATAGTAGTGGGACAGATTTGTTTGTAGAATAATTCTAAATTATTCAAAAGAGAATTATGCAAAAAATTATGTACAACACCATTAGAAATTTCGTAGGAAAAATGGTTAAAAAACAATATATTTAATTGTTATTTGACCATATTCAAACAAAACAGTCAAATAATCATAAATAAGATGCTATTCAAACTGTTAACTGTGAGAAAAACCGTTTAATAACTGCTTTCATGTACTACGGTTAAACAACCAGAATTTTATTTCACTAACAAAGCCACCCAATGAAATTCTTTTGTTCCTTGCAGCGGGGTGCATGTTATAGCTGAGAGGGCTAATCTGGCAATCTCATGACCGACAGAACGGGGGTTTGCATACCACTGCTAACACCATAAAATTTCCTCCATAGCCTTCAATACATGAAAAGTTTCCAATGGTCTGCACTCCCCAATATATGACCGTGGACTACTAGAATACGATATTCTCACTCGGGCATAAGTAGCAGCTTCATAGCACAAAAAGCGTAGTATTTACTATCTCTTACGTTAGGTTAAAGAAACCAGATAAACTAATTAAGCAACATTCCACTGTTCATTTGATAAGACATAACTTAATCACAACTTAACTCCAATGCCCATTACCTAACGAAAAGCCCTATATCCAGTTAAGTTTCTTTTTTACGGGTTTGAAACCATTGCTAGTTGTAAATGGTTAAGAAATTGCATAGCTTTGTCATGGTTTTTTAACAATACTAGTTGTAAACGGTTTCAAAATCGTAAAGGTAAAAAATGTTCTTTACCTTAAACTTAACGGTTAACTGGATGGACAGACTGCTGCCGGTACTTTTACCGTAATTTTTGCATGAAAATTTCAAACAGTGTAATCTGGAAATTGAACAGAATTGAATGTTTCAAACAACTGACACGTCACCAAAATAAAGCTGTAGTAGAATGAATGAAAAGATTTTTTGAAACGACATAATAGTTTAGTTCTACGAAAGAGAGAGCATTCAAGCATATCATTGAAAGAAAGCTATAAAAAAAAAACAAGAATTTTCCATTTTTTGCTTTAAGCAATATCGATAGTTTAATTTTAGTAAATTTCGTACAAAAAAAGATACAACTGGTCTATAAAGAGAATTTTGAAGATGAAAGAAAATTCTCTCAATTAGGGATAACTGGAAGAGAGCGATGTGCTGCTCCAATTACTATTACCTATTACTATAACTTAATTGTTAATAAATTTGTTTAATTTAATTAGTAAATAACTTTAACATTAAATAATTTTGATGATTTGGTGTTCATTGTTTGCTTTAGTAATGCTATGCATATCTCAAAGCATAGTTTTTAATGAAAACTATCAAAGGTGTCCTTCAGGTCATCCTTGATCTTCAGGGCATCTTTGAACTAACATTTTTCAGTTTTTAAAAAGCTTTATAATTTCATTATTTATTAAAAAAAATTCCTTCGAGATCTCTCTTCATTTAAAGAAATTTAAAAGTATTTTTAATCCACTGTTTCATTTATACCGATTAATTTTTTATGATGAAACTACGAATTTTTCAAAAAGTTGTTTTAAGATTCTCTTTTACTCACATCTTTTGTTTTCACTTTTTTCCCCCGTTTTTTAAACTCAATTTTGTTAAATCATTTTTCTAATAGTTTTAATTCATTTAGTTTTTTGCTGAAGAAAATTGTTTTCATCCTAACAAACTGAAGAAACATTACTGATATTGATCAACATTTAAAGAATACTTTATTCAACATAAATGTTTTTGACTGTATTTCACCTACATTAGTTACTCCGAAATGCAAATTTCTGAATTATGTTAGCCGTCCAAGAAATTTAGATTTTCACTTTCGGAAACGATTTATCTTTGTCGTCTATAAGAAGTTAATTACAATGCCTTCAAAACTATTGCCCCACTCCCAACAAGAACTTTTAACAATGTATTTAGACTCACAGAAAGCTTCAACGGGACCTTTTTTTTCATTTAGTGCGTTTTTTTCCATATAAATGTAATTTTTGACAGTAAAAATGTCTTCCTGGCTACAAACAGGCAAAGATTTATGACGTTTATAAACATTGTAGAGAAAAACTTTTTTACTGTGTATTTAGCTTGCATTAGTCACCTAGAAATAACTTTTTTCGGGGAACTGGTAAGGGCTAAATGCGTAATCAAAAATTTGTCCTCTGTTATAAATCTGTCTTGAATATTTATTCCGTTTGCCACTTTGAAGAAATAAGTATGGTCCAAACTACCAGAATATGGCAAAATTTACTAGATCTCTGATTCTACGGTAAGACCAAAAATCTTGGAAATTCTTATCAAAGCGCTTTGGTAATGACTTTATAGAAATTAACAATAAAATATGGTTAATATGTGATAAAATTTGGTGAATACGGTAAAATTTGATAATGTCTAAGAGCATAGTATGAAAACCATTTTTTCTGTTAAGTTTACTTTTCTGTTCTGTATTTGTAACTAAAGTTGAAATAAGAACTATAATTTTGAAAAACAGAATTTCCGGTAAACCATTATTACATGACCGGGATAATTACCAAATCAATGGTTTGAAGACCGTATATTTTGGTTTAAATATGATTTTTTTCCCCCACAAATATTTTTACTATGCAGTACGGTGTTTTTACCAGAATTTTTTTTTTCTCCGTGCATGATGAAGTTCATTTTCTAAAGTCAAACATAGAAGTTTTTAGAAAAGTAATTTATTTACAAAAGAAAAAAAAATTGAAGCTATCTTTGCGGGTTATATGTTTTCTGCTAAATATTTTTGTCTGTATGACTTTTGAAGTGTATGTGAATACCTTTCATTTGTTGCCATAAAAATATACTTCCTGTTACAAAAACTAAAGTTTGGACAAAACTGAAATAAATAAACAAGCAAATAAAATCGCTGTTCTTGGCCTAATTGTGCTGCTAAAATTAGTTCAAAAACATTTTAGTCGCAATATTTTTACTTTTCAAGACGCTATCGTTATTATGAAAACTTTAAGTATTCTCAGTCTCAACATCAGTGTATAAAAAAAAAGTTTTTGATTCCCTTAAATATGTATAATCCGTAATGTAATTATAATACATAATATAAAATTTTAAAATACGTGAAAAAAATGAAGTTAAAAAATGCACATATTAAGGATTATACACAAATAAATATTAAGCTAGGAAAAAACAAAATCGCTATCAGAAACTGTTGAATCACTACTGAAGAAGATAGGAGGAAAACATTCAAAACCAATTTGATTGCCCAATGGTACTTGGAGGTGTTTCTAGTAAAAAAATTTATCTGCTTTTCAATTTATTTGTGCTTCATCCAAGTATTTAAGGTTTAAGTGTTTTTATTCAAGTCTTCCTCAGTATTAATTCGTTATATTTCGATTCCTTGCTTAAATATTAAGTAACGACTGCTAGTGTAGATGGCTTCTTATACTTTATTTTCTACAATGATTTTAAGGTCAGACATTTGAAGGAGAGGTATTAAGGAGTGATGTGGATGTGCCAGTTCATCTTAGAGTATTAACTCTGAGAATTCTAGCAATTTTTGTAACTTTCATTACCGAGCATGAAATTTTTACTTGAAGCAAAATTATTATAAAAAAATTGCAGCAATTTATAACAATTTGTGTTGTTTTTTAGAAAATCAGGATATTATTATACTACTGTAAAATGTGGAGACAGGCTTTTCTTATTTAGGTCAGGACTTACTAAGTTTTGATTTGAGAAGAAGACATAACGTTAGTTTATAACTGATTTCTGTGTATCAGAATTGTTTAAATTTTTGAAGAGCAAATTTATATTTATAAGGGACGTTTCCCCCAAAATCTCTCATTATCAAAAATCTCTCAAATTCATACCTTGCATATTTTGTTAATAATAATAATAATTTCTTTAACAAAAATCCAAGCTTTTTTACTGACTTAGGAAATCTGTGATCATTTTATTCGTCTGAGCGTAATGAATTTTTTTTACTTTACAAATTATATTTTTTGCAAAGTTTCAAATGAATGTGTCTTTTTCGAGAAAACGACTTTGCATATTTAAAACAAAACAAAAATTTCTGATGAAATGATAGCAGGCTTTCACACGCATCTTGAATAATGCAATTCTCCCGAAAATTTTAAAACTACATGACGCCTTTTGAATCACCTGTCAAAGATCAAAGTTCAATTCGAAAGCGGATAGAAACATTTTTTTTACACCTCCATAAGTTCTATAAGAATCCTTTAGCTTTCAAAGAATCCTCTAGCATTACGATTTCTACTTAAGGTACAATCTGACTAGAGCAAAAACATGATTTTAGACAAAATTTCTGAAATTGAATTTATTATAAATTTAAAATTCCTGCAACTTAAATTTTCTAATAATACTTTACTTTTGTTTTTACTCCATTTATTTTTAAAGTTAAAGCAGTTTTTGTGAAAGGTGATAACTCTGAATAGACTATAGCACACATATTTTGAACTACAGACTAAGAGTAAAAAAGTAATTTTTTATGCATGTTTTTTTTTCTCCAAGACAAGTGCGAAAGGGATAGAACGTTCACCCCCCAATAAGGAGACTCAGGTTCGAATTCAGGTTCAGGCTAATACGAATTCTATTCTCGGCTGCCACCGAAAACAGTGCTAACTTGAAATATTATGGTAGATGGATCATGGGTTAGAACCCCTTTGCCGTCGAACTATCCATCGGTTTTCCTCTCGATGTAACACATATGCGTGTTAGTTCTCTCAAAAAGTCCTCCACGACAATTAGTTTCTCCCAATGATTGGTCCAGGACTTCTCTTGCCTTCGAGATTGGATTCAAACTTACAAAGCTACAGAGTTGAGTAAAAGTCAGGAACATTATATGGAATTTTCCAACTATCAATCTCTTACCCTTAAGCAGGGTGCCTGACAGCAGGTTTTTAAACGAAATGATTAAAAGCAGAAGTTGAAATAACAATTTGTTCACTCAATGTTTTTTTAATTTTTAAAAAAGCTCTTTTCAGTAAAAAGCAATGATCAAGATTACGGTCTCTGGCCAAATTATTAGACGGACTGTAAGATTCTATGTAAAATATTAATTATCAGGTGATACTATACAGCTTTATTATTTTTATGTGACTTTGCACTTGTTTACGTTAGTGTATCAGTTGGTTAAATTAGACGATGTGTAATATAAATTTGACGATAAGATAAATTAGACGATAAATTATATAAATATGGAATATTTATTATATCAAGCATTATATTAGTATATTATAATTATTAGATTAAGTTATTAGACGCACTGTAGTTTTTTAATAATTGCATGATTTGCACGTCTTTATATGCAATACTTTTATATCTAAACATACATGTAACAGGTTTTTATTCAGATTTTTTTTATATACTTATATAACTTCCTATTTGTATTTATTCTTAACGTATTGCATTAAAATGTTAACCAATTGTTACAGGAGCGCAAACAAATGCAAATCGGTTTCATCCGAGTAAGAAAAATACAGCTGTATAGTATCAACTGATAATTATAACTTTACATCGAATCCTATAGTGGGTTTAATAATATGGCCAGGACTGTATTACAATACGCATTACACTAGGACGAGGAGAACATTAAGACTAGTTAGAGCAAAAAAAAATGTATCTAGTAATAAAATTTTTATATGAAACATTTTTATTCAAACTACTAAACATGCATGTATAATTAATGCAAACTTTCTTTGAAATAATGCAAAGCTAAGTTATAACATTTTGCAGATGTCTTTTGTATCGAATATAGTAGTTATATGAAAGAGGTTTAAATTATTAAAGCAATAAACTTAGAATACGAATTTTGAAATTTAGCTTCTTTGTTTCAAAAAGAGATCTGCAACAAGTCGTATGATGAATTCATTCACAAAAAAAAAAAGTTTGAAAAGGTTAGTAAAATCCGACATATTTTACTCTCATGGCATCTAAAAAAGGCAAAATAATTCGAAAACTTTTTTTTCTTCCAATTTTTTAAAGCCTACTTTTGGGGATGAAGAAGGAAGATATTTTTATTTAAAATGTAATAATTGAATTTTGTTTCACAAAAGAATGAGTTTGCAGGTGGTTAAGGGGAGTATGTGTCAGAGGAGGCATTGTTGGGAGGGGTTGTCATGGTTACCATCGATTTTTGAAAAAGGTGAGAAAATTGAGTAGCATTCCTTTTCGAAAAATATTAATTTCCTTTTTTTTTACAAATATTTTATGTATAGATAATTAAAAGGGAATGCATTCGGATCGACATTTATTTGAAATGATTATTTACTTTTTAATGTCCCAAGTTTCAAAAAAGATTTTGTATATTATTATTGCATGTCGTGTCATCAGCTGAGAAATTTTGACTACACACTTTTCATTTCTTAAAAATCTTTAAAAATATAAGTTTTTTCAAACTGCTAGAAAGAGGATTGCATTTAGTTCTACATATATTTGCAATAATTATATGCTTCTTTATTTCTAATGTTTTCACTAATAATTAATAAATTTTTATAATGAACAAAATTCACTGGAAAATTACTATAAAATCCTACCCAGAAACTTTTCGTTTTTTTAAAAAAATTCTTTATTAATATATGATAAAAAAGAGGTTGTATTCAGCCCCTTCATACCCCCAGTTTTCATTTAATAATTAGTACATTATTATTGAAAATCATGTTATCCGCTGGTAAATTACTAAAACAAATCCTATTTAGAAAATTTCATTTTTCTAAACTCTTTATATTTATAGGAATAAAAAAGGAATGCATTCAGATCTATACATATTTCAAGTGATTATTTATCCTTACTGTTCCTAATTAATATTAATATATAGCGAATAAATCATTTAATATTGAATATCCTGCAATTAACTAGTAAATTACTATAACATATAGTAATAAATCCAAACTGAAAAACGTTTTTTTTGAAAATATATTCTACAATAATATTAAGATAATTAGATAATTGGAAATGCAGTGCACAGTTGGAAATTATACTTTTGATTATAGGATTTGTTTATAATTTGCAGAAAAAGTTATGGGATTAATTTCAGAACGTTTATTATGTAAAAATAGGTATTGTTAAAATATATCGGTTTTTTAATCAAAGAATATTATAATAAACATATAAATTAAAAACAATACTGCAGCAACACTAATAAAATTGAAAATAAAGTCATTACCAGCAGAAGTGTTTTTACACAAACAATAATTATCCTTATTGTTTATAAAATTTGTATCTTCAGCATTTCATTTTCCTTCGTATCAGTTTATCTTGTCAAATTTAATCCCTAATTCCCATGTAATTTCAGGAGGACATTTTGCATTTTGACTTTAAAGCGTGAGAGAAATAAAATTTTGTAACCTTAGTTAAATAGTCCATTAAACATATATTTATATAGTATATAGCTTGTAAAATCTCTCTCTCTCTCTCTCTCTCTCTCTCTCTATATATNCAAGTAGGATTATATATATATATATATGGGTGAGTGCGAAATTGTATGTTTTCTCATAGAAATACAATACAAGTATATAAAAATTAATTCCTCAGGTTAAATCTTATTAGGTGTCTAAGAAAAGTCAGATGCTCCCGTCTTTCAAAATCTCTTTTAATCCACTTTTCAAGAGCACCTATCTATTTCTTTCTCCCTCTACAATGGATTATTTTCTGAAAACTTTTTTCAAGTTACCCTTCCAAAAAGTTTTTCTTACTTGTTAGAGTTGTTTTTGCTTCTATTTTATGACGCTTTTTATTATAAAAGAATTTTTCATTTAATACATTTCCAATCATTGTATACTTCTTAAATGCATTTATTTAATGATTGAAACAAAAAAAAAAGGCGTATTTCTGTTCGTCTAGTTTAAGCGTCGTATGTAGCATATTTCTGGGAGAAGACATCTGCAGCTTGAAGAATTTCTAAAACTTTTACAGAAATAGGTTTTGTCTTAGTGACATTTTGTCTTGCTTACACAGGTCTTGCTTAAAAAAAATTGTATTTATATAACAATATCTATATATGTGTACATAAAGTCAAAAATTGAAAGAAAACGCAAAAAAAAAATCTCTTTAATGTTTTCTCTATATTTTTTACTTATTTTATGAGTTCTATATACTTAAAGCTTTTGCGCAGTTAATGAAACTTATTATTAATATTATTATTATTATTATTTTTCTTAATTTTCTTCGTTAATCTCTCTTTCTTTTTCGTGATGTATATATCTATATATACCGGGCGTTGAGGTCTCGGACAGAGTTATTGATCTTAAAAACTAATTCCTTTTTAATTCGTGTGTTCCTTTATTTTTGTCTACCACTTTAATTATATTATATCTCCTAGTTCACATATCATTTTTTGGCCTTTTTACAATGTTAAGCAAAATATCTTTCATTTTAGAGTTGTTTAAGTAAGGAAAAGGACAGTGTGAAATCTGCACACAATCGTTGTACACAAGAAAAAGGGAATGAAAATTTCAATAAGCGCTTGCAGTTCTGCATCGTTGAAAATGTTGGCCACTTTCAAACCAATTAAATTAATTTATTAGTGAAAGTCTAACCTTATTATCATTTCTTATATTTGGTCAATTTATTAATTTGTTATAAAGTTACATTAAAAATAATTTGTCTGGGTTTTATTTTGCCGCACCCTGTACATATTTTTTTATTTTCATCACCCTCGATTTATATTTTCAGGTTCCAAAGCAGAAAATATACATACTAAATTAATGTTATATATACAGGCCGTAAGCTAACTGGAAATAATAACATTTTGTAATACGCTACGTTAATTGGAAAAGTCTCCAGTAATTCAGCCTCATATTTTTAGGCTTATTACAATCAGCCCATATGTATTTACGCTCCTTAGAGTGTATCCGAGGGATAACTTGATCAACCTGAATATTATTACTTACTGTTATGAGCCTTTTTCTCTAAAGTGAGCGAAATCATGATTTATTATAAATGAGTGTCGCACATTATCCGAAGAAAAAAAAAGTAATGAGATAGGAGTAATGATATGAATGCAAAAGTAATAATGAATGTAAAACTAATAATGAATGTAAGTGTAATAATGAATAGCAAACATCTGAAATAGATAAGAAAAAAAAAAAATCAAGCGTGGCTAACAATGTTAAGTACCACTGTGCCACGGGATTCAGGGCCGGTGGAAGGGGTGGGCAATCTCCCAGAGCGCCGAACGAGACCCAGATTTAATGTTCCCTAAATCATTGATTTCCTACTTTTTCCTTAAAATATTATTTCTTTGAAGAATATATTAATAGATTTTTATTTTTTAATTATATATTCTTAGATTAACTTTCTTGATGGTTAAAAGTTTTCATTGTAAAATGTTTTTTTAAGCTCTCCGCCAATATTCCTAAAAATGTTTTACAAGAAAAAAACAGAAGAAGTGAGCTTAGCAAATGATCATGTGGAGTTAGGTCTCTTTTTCATTTAGATTCATTATTTTCAATTTAGTGTGTTATGTGATGTTGGTTTTGTAAAATCAAGTAGGATTTAAAAAAAAAAAAAAAAATAACATCGCTTTGTAATTTAGGTAAGCAATCGGAGCATTTTACTTTTTAATCAAAGATAGAAAAATGTCAATTAGTGATATTTTTAACGATATGTCCCTTCATTATTTTTCAATAATTGGCCGCCTTCACTGTTTTTTTTTTCAGAAATTGAATTTATTTAAAAAAACATAGATTAAAAATTCGATTTCAAATGAACTATTTGACCGACATCGCTCAAATTTTATATTTTGCTATGTAAAATTACATTCCTTAAAAGTATGTAAAAATTTGTGTACCTCACAATTATTATGATTATTATTAAATTAAAAAATAATAATAAATTAGCGTTATTTTTTTTGCATGAAATTATCTTTGGATTAACGAATTTTATAATTGTGTGCAAAATCGAATTAAGGGTGTTGTTTTCAGAATCGCACGTACCGCGAAAACGTTTTTCGCCGGTTTTGACGGGACTGAATAAAAGTACAATATGTAACAAAAAATGAAATGTTTCTAGGTGACTGTTGAAATGTTTGTATGAGAAATGTATCATTAAAAAACCCTCAACGACAGTGTAACAATGTTATACAAACATTCAGTTCTAAAGATTTCCGAATTCAAGGTCTATTGAGAAACTATAAATGGTTAATGAACTATTTAGTTCAGGCTATAAAGTTTATTTATTTTTATTTCAAAGTAAGCTGACATTGCATTAAGATTTTGATGCAAGTCATACTTTACAGTCATGCTAATTATACAATTCTTATGAGTAATAATGGTAATTATTGTATGATTAAAAAAAAAGCCTCTTTGTTAGGATAGAATTCTTATAATGCTATTTTGTAAGAGTATAATATTTCTGAGTATTATGTTGAGTTTATATGGGTATATAGTTTTATAAAAAAATAATTAGGTCTCACCAAATACTTTTTTATTTGGAAAGCTTGCAATAGTATTATTTTCTCAATGTTTCTCTTTTGTTCCACTTTATTGAATTCTTTTATTAATATTTTAATGGGAAATAAAAATTTGAAACAGTCTAAATTACTTTTGTTTTCGAGATCAGGTACGATGAGAAACGATGAAAAATATGAATGCAATGAAAAATTTTATGGCATAACTATCGTACTTGCATCGTAAAGACATTTCTGGCGAAGGAAAACACGTTTCCTTTAAAGTTTCTGAAATTATATTTCTTATAACCATGCATTTAGCTGAAAAGTAAAAAAAAAAAAAAAAAAAAAAAAAAAAAAAAAAAAAAAAAAAAAAGATTTTTTATGCCATGCTCTATCGTATAAAGATTACTGTTCTTCAGAAATTGTTCAGACTGTTTTTCAAAACTGTCACTCATTTTATTATATTTATTTATTAATTTGAACCTTTTGATGCTAATACCTCTTACCAAACAGAATGGTAATAATCTGCTTACATTTCAATGACTCATTTAAATGGCTTATAGATGACTGTTTATTATTTCCGTTATTATAGTTGGATGTCTGCTAATAACTGTTAGATGAGCATTGACTGTTAGATGACGGCAAGTTAGATGACTGTTTATTATTTCTCATTCTAATTTAATTACTCAATTATAACAAGGTGAAAAGAGACACGAATCATGACTTCAAATGATTAATTAAAGTGTTTTAAAGATACTAAACTCAGATATATCAAACTATTCTGACTGTTTTATCCATCATTAATAGGGGTAGTGGAATTCATTTATTTATTTACTACATATGTGGAATTTTTTTATAAATAACAAGAACGGCTTAAAAACTCTTTTCAGTTTCAAAAACAAATCGAACAATTTTACGAAAGACAACAAAAATGTACATCCTATGTTATAACGGTATTCGAACGCACCACATCTAAGCTTCAGATCGGTTAGCGTAATAGCAATAGAGTATGGTGAGGGGTTAAGAAACAACTATATATTATTTGTGTCTCCATTGCCATGGGGTGTTGTCCACCCGCTAAATGCTCTGAAGAATAGATGTAGCGGAATCAAATATTTTTTTGCCATCTGTTCAGTAGCTTGACAAGTCATTATTTGCATTAAGACAAGAATCAAATCATTATTGCTACACCAGTTTTATTTATTTACTACTACACATCCATGGTTACGCTTTGATTCAAATCCGCTACCTCCAGTTTAAATAGTGTTAGGCGGAAAAACGAGACTGCTGCTACAAAATAATAAAGAACAATATTACTATTCCAAGAAATTATTTATTGCAACACATTCATTATGCAGTATTGTATGATCATTGCAAAATAGGATTTATTATCTCTAATATTTATTTTTTCAAATTATATTATTTAACCAATTTTAAAAGGAATAATAAAGAAAATATAAATAAAATTATTTTTTTACTTGAACTTTCCCTGGGTAAACTCGCTTTTTTCTTTTTCGTCCGTATCGAAATGGTATTAGATGATAGAAATTGGTTTCAGTTATCTGATTCCAACCATAAATCTTAAACAAATAACATTAAGTGTTTTTAAATTGCTTCGTATTTGTGAATGCATATTGAGCAAATTTGTTTGAAAATTCGCTAATTATAAAAAATACTTAATTAACTACTACTTAACACTAATTAAAAAGTGCATCATAAGCAGAGAGATAACGATGCGAATTTCAGTACTGGAAAACATAATTAGAAGAATTAAATATTTGGTTCCTTTTTTTTTAATTGGCTTTAAAGCATCCAAAAATAATAATTATATGGATATTATGTAGTTATAATTTTTCAAACGTAAGCTTTATTTTTATTTTATTTATTCTGCATTAATTTTCTGAATAAGCTTTACGTCCTTCGGTTCTTTGCAATAAGTCTTTGTTCATTGCAAACGGCTTGAGATAATTGATCATTGAATGACAGATTATCTAATTTGCTTAATGATAAGTGAGATCACGTCAATATGCCTAAAAACTATCAGACTTATTGAAGCTCATTGCAGACGGCTTGAGATAATTGATTATTGAATAACAGATTATCTAATTTGCTTAATGATAAGTGAGCTTTTTTCAATATGCCTAAAAACTATCAGACTAATTGAAGTTCATTGCAAACGGCTTGAGATAATTGATTATTGAATAACAGATTATCCAATTTGCTTAATGATAAGTGAGCTCACTTCAATATGCCTAAAAACTATCAGACTAATTGAAAAAAGTGGGACACTTTTTCAATTAACTTAGCTAAATCCACCAAAATTACGATTGCATTTTGCAAAACAAAAAACTCTGTTTTAATTATTGTAGATACAAACCGATTTGCCCCTGTCATCTAAATTCAATGAATGAGCATAGTATTTCTTTTATATTCAACTTGGTTTAATTTCACTTCAGCTAAAAAAGAGAAAAGTCGGTAGCTTCATCATTTTCTTTACTGCAGAAAAAATCTTTTTTGAGGAGTTTGCTGTGGTTGTATGTGTCTATTCTGGTTACTAAAAAAAGGAATATTGAACGTTGAAATTTTAAAATTTTAATAGCCTAGCAATAAATTCCAAATTTTGATGATGCATCATTACTTTACACTTGCTATTAACTTTTCTTGATGGACCTGTTGACAGTGGCTTGCATCGATGTAAATTCCTGATACCCCCTGAAAAAAGTAATCGCTGGAGGTGTCAAAACAACTCTATTTAGTTTTAAAAAATAATAAAACACAGGAAAAGCTATATTGTAATAGAAAAATCTAAATCAATATTTTAAATTCATTTATGTTAATGTAAGCAGAAATTATTCCATTGTAAAAATGAATTGTTTCTAACTAAGTTTTTCTACTTTGTTCTCCTTAAATGTAAAGAATATTCAGATTGAATAAATTAATTTTCTCTTTTGTATTACAATGCACTAAAACTTCATTACTGAAATTATTGAAAAATAATGTTTATTTTTTATAAAATATTCTATTTTATTTTTCATTTCCATAAGCCAAATATTTAGGTGTTAAAAAATTTAGTTTTAAAAAAAAAATATTAATAGATTTAAAATTTTATAATCTGTAGGACGTTTGTCTCGTTCTGTGCTTGGCTCTGCCTGTTGAATCTCAAATTCACGTTTTGACTTGAACGAATCGAAGCAGACAAATTTGGTAAAAGCAGTCACTACAGTGAAAATATGATTATAGTTTTTATTAGTGGAGGATTTTGGATCGATGAAATCGATCTGATGAGATTTCTAAGGCATATTTTTTTAGAAGGGGGGGTTTGATGAGATACCTGAGGCACATTTTTTATAACTCCTTTTTCTGTTTGTAAATGTTCATTCGATACAGTTATTTAGAACGTTTTCAACACATTTTTAAACATTAAAATTTACATTATCAGTATGTTTTCATATTAAAGTACACCAAAATGAGCATATGAATGAATATAGTTGAATACTTCGGTTTGCATTAGCTGTGAAAAAATATTTTTTGCTACCAATCATAAATTGATTCATTTTTTGAAAATTGTTTCATAAAGCTAGTACATTCATTATTTAATTGGATAGTAATAATACTTTGAGGTCCATTCAGCACAAGTACAGTAAAAGTTCGATATAACAAGTTCAGCATATTCCCTATTAAGACATATTTTCAAATCCCATTCAAATCATAAAATACGAATTTCCTTGAGTCAAATTAAAGTAATATTTCTAAAATAAATATATTCTAAGTTCCATGCAGATAGCTTTTGTAGTAAAAAGAATTAAAAGTAAAAAGTAAAAAGAAAAAGAATGTATGTAGTAAAAAGATAGTAGAAAGAATTAATTTTGTAAGAAAAAAGAAATAAAAAAATAAACATTTCAGCTTTTCTTATAAGTTTATTAAGGTTGAAAAGGAAACTAAGTAGCATTACGCTTTTTCTTTGCGATAAATATAAAATTCTTTCAGAATTTGAAACAAAATTATTTTTTTAAATAGTTTCAAAATTGTTAAAATTTTTATTCCTTTCCCTTTTTCCATGGCATTAACATTCTACTCCTGAATCTTTTTTTTGTACTAGAAATAGGTCCCTTTTTTGCAAAAGAAAAATCTTACACTTTAATTACCATTCAATAAATACTCGGATGATATGAATAAGTGATAACTATTCTTACAACTGAACTATAGTTGGGTATAGAGATATATTTAAAGCATTTTACAAAATGTGAATTTTCGGATGTGAGTATTTTTAAAATTCTAGTCTCGCATCAAATCAGATAAAATGAAAGTCATTTCCGTTTATTTAAACACATTTCTGTTTTCCGCAATGTTTGAAAGGACTTTGAGGGAAAACACGATGGTTATTAAAATATAGGGAAATATTTTAGAAAAAATATATATTTGGTAATTCTCTCCTCTTTTAATAATTTAATTTAAAGTTGAACGTGCAGGATATTTTACCTTCCTCTAAACATGATAGTCAGAAAATGGGAGAAAAATTCGGGATTCTAGAAAATGATGATGAAATGTTCGCTGAAATGTGTCTACATTCCAGGTAATGGTAATTGAGAGAAGTAAATGATGTTATAGCTGAAACGAGTATTAACTGAATGTCATAATTTTGTCATCAATAAAATTTCAACAGCAAGATGTTTTTGCATTGGTGACGTTAATCCGGTTTTGGGCAATGAAGGACTTCTTAATATATAACACAACACTCGTTAAATAACTCTTTAAATCTCGATTGAGACAGAGTCCCATAAACAGCGAAAACTCATCTTTCAAATCGAGAACCGCAAAACATTAAAACGAGCTCTTTCTTTAATGGGCTCCCCAAATCTATTTGTAGACTCCATACTAACTCATAAGCAAACACATGTGTGGTCCGTGTTCAAAAGACGATTTGACGACATGAAGGTGCTACCAGAAAACTGGGGTTTAAGGTAACCAACGCACCGGAACGAGCTGGTCCCAGTTCTCATTTCCTCGCCCCATTTCCGACACCCCCCTCTCGACTCTTATTCGAGAACATGTAAATGACTCAGAGAATATGCATCGGAGACGAAATGTGCAGTAAGCTTTGATGACGCTGCTGCTATCGTAATCGCTAGGCGATGCACCCGAAAAGAAAATCCCTTGGGTTATTTATGAACCTCATGATTTTAATTTATGTTTGGAAATTCTTTTTCTATATCTTTCCTTAAAACTTGTAACGCTCTAAAATAGATAAAGTATAGACACATTTTTATACCGTTTTTTTTCCCCTTGTAGGCATCCATTTTAGAATAATTATTGGCATCTCATCATGTTTATCAATATTGTTTTTATGCATTGCAATACCATTCAAATTATCACGTGACATCGATCATTTAATTGGTGTTAATGTGGTCATTTCACTTCTGAAGAATAGATAGTGGGGAATTTTCTAAACATTGTATTTTAATACAATGTAAAAATATTCAGACCAAATTGCGTTAAAATGTACCGGCACTCAAGGTGCCAGTACTTTTTACCGTAAAACCCATATTTATCGTAAAATTTCACAGAAAAATATCTGTTATACCGTAATTTCTATATATACAGTAATATTTACTATAAAATCACTGGCTCACTCCCTAATTAAATAAATATTACTATAAAAAGTGAGGTAAAAATGGTTTTTACGGTAAAAGAGATACGGAATCTTGCAATTGGGGTGCCAATACTTTTTACCGTAATTTGAATCAGAATTTTTTAGAATGTAGTGTAGCATTTTAAGTGATAAGGATCGAAACTCTTTTATCAATAAATCTTTTTATTTTCCCAAAGTACGTAAATGAGCTTTTAACAAAGCAAAAAAAAAAAGAAAAAAAAATCCCCCCAATCTTATTAATTTCTTATTAAACTCAATAGTTTAAAATTCTCACTTAAATCATGCTGGACAACAAACTACAAGGGAAACTGGAAATTTTTTTTCACCAATTGTTTCACAGAGTAGTTTAATTCTCATTTAATACCCCAGCTTTTATACTTTAATTGCTTTAAACTTTATTTAAATTCATTTGAGTAGGAGTCTTCAATGTTTTGCAACCTAGGGCCATATTACGGGCCACATATTTGCTTGATAATTTAGGCAAAGAAAATTTATATTGCTGGATATAACATTTAATTTTAGAGTATGTCACAAATGTTACTAAATCTTTTGGTTACAGACATTTTGGTACTTTGTAAAAATCTGAGGAGTCGGAAAATTTTGCTTGATTCAGACTAGAGAGTCAGTCAAAAATCAAAATTATTTAGAGTTATTGGTTGTTATTTAGTTGCATTAGAGTTGTGAGTTATTATAGTTGTTAATAGTTATTTAGCTGATGAAAATTATTTAGAAAAATATTCAAACAAGAATATTACTCGAAGGAATATTGCTTAAATTATTCTGCATGACTCGCATTCGATCGTTTCTGAGCCCAATATTGAAAAAGGACGGAGAAAATCATGGAAACTACGGAAAAATCGAGATAATTAATAAGTTATCTCTTAATTTATCTATTCCTACTCCAAGTTTTTAACTAAATTACTAAGTTAATTACATAACACGCGAATGAATTTTATGTATAATTTGTAATACACTGTTCTTGGTAAGAAATGGTTTAATAATAATTTATTTAATAGTTATTTATCATATTCAAACATAATAACCATAAATAAGATGGTATTCAAACTGTTAACCGTAAAAAAAATCGTTTATTAACTGGTTTAACCTATTAGGTTAAGCAATCAAAATTTTACCTCACTACCTAGGCCCATCTACTGAAGCCACTTTGCTCCTTGCAGCTGGATACGTATTATATCTGTCAATCTCATGACTAACAAAACAGGGGTCCCAGCGTTGACACCACAATATTTTCTCTATTCCCTTCAACAAATGAAGAGTTTTTAGCACTCTCTAATTTGTGACCCTGGACTATTAGAATACGATACTCTCATTCACGCATAGATGACAGTACCATAAAACTGTTTAACACAAAAAAAGTCAAGTATTTCTCATCTCTTACGATAGGTGAAACTGGTTAAACCACATTCCACGGTTAATTTGATAAAACACAACTCAAACACAGCCTAACAACAATGCCAATAACCAAACAAAAAGTCTAGCTCCAATGTCCAGTTAAATTTCGTTTTTTCGGTTTTTAAACCATGTTAGTTGTAATTGGGTGAAAATCCATATAGTTTTGAATTCATGGTTTTCAAGGTTGAAAATGGAATCAAGGTAGAAAATGCTCTTTACCGTAAACTTTAAGGTTAAATGGATGAACAGACAGCTGTTTTTTTTTAGTGTGGTTTCATAGTTCATTAAAATTCATTGAACAATTTTTTTTCTCACAAGATGTTTATATTTGTGCGAGTGTGCGTGTGAGATGTAGGTTTTTTCCAATAATGGTTTTGTACAATTTAAAAAAATTTTTTTTGAAATTTATTTCTTCAATTTTTATAATATAATGCAAAATGTAACTTTTTATATAATGCATCTAATCCTACATGAAAGTAGAATCCTAAAGTTTTAAATTAGCAATAACTGAACAATAAAATGAATACTTTCCTGGGGTTTGGTAGAAAGTTTAATTGGGTTTAAGTCGGAGTTGGAATTTAATCGAGCTCTCAAAAAAGTCTGAAGTCGTAGTCGAGGATTTCTCCTACAGGCTTCACGACTCTGGTCTGAAGCAAACAAAATAAATGCTTCGAATGAATACTGAAAATAACTGCAGTATTAAAATATAAAATAAATAAATAAACAATGATGGGATGACAAAAATGAAAATTACAAAAGCTTTTGACATTAATTTCGTTAAACGAAAGCATTAATATGATATTAAATATTTGTGATAGTAATTCTCAAAATATCCTCCAAATGCTGATCTATGAAACGTATTCTTGCATTCTCTGCCGAATCAGTCTGTTTATTATTTAATATTTCGGATTTCTAATTCGTTGTTCTTTGTTATGAGCTGTGAATTTCACACTACTAGTTATCATTTTACGGTCTTTCCTCATTTTTTATTGAATTTTTTTTTTTAAATTGAAAGAAATATATGTTAATGGCTACGCAATCTTCTCTTTCTCCCATCCCATGAACTGGTTTTCTGGCGTTGGCGCTTTGTTTGCTCGGTCCGCACGGTAGGGTAGAATACCTATAAGAAGGAAAAAAGAGGGATTGTTCTCGTGCACAAATTTAAAACTTTTATAAATTATGAGTGGTTTTGATTTCATCTTGAAAATATGAATACACAACATTTAATTTGTTTGCTTTCTATAACTTATCTAAATTTTAACTTAGGATTCTGAATTTTTTTACAGGAATTAAGCATAACCACAGGCTTTATTAAAATGCAAGCGCTTTTGTGAAATAATTCGAAGAACTTTCATTTTCTTTATTGCTAAAATTTGAAGGTAAAAGATACGTCTTGTGATAACAATAAAAGTCATCAAACCATATTATGATTTGAAACAACTTTTAACCCTTTAACGCGCAGATTTTTTTGAAAAAAACCGGCCAAAAAATCAATTTTTTTTAATGTAAAAAAAAACACACTTTAGAACATTGTCTTTGCTTTTGGTGGACAATTTTGATATACTGCGCTTTTGTTCCATGGAAAAAAATTATATTCAGAGATGCCAACTGCTCCGGACACGCCAAAATAATAATAAATAAAAAAAAACGGTAAATAACTACAAAGTAAATTTTGCAAATATTTGACTATTTTTGCTTGCTTTTTAAAAAGCATAAGTACTATAAAGTGGTGAATTATATAAGTCTACGAAGTATTTAGAAATAGTGGTGGATAAAAATGCACTAAATTGAATTTATAAAACCAAGAATCAGATTTGATAATCTACCACTTTAAAATATATATTTTCTGTCCGGAGCAAGTTGGCATCTCTGTATATTTTATTCTTGAATAAATAAGTGTTATAGTTTACAATCCTATGTAAATGATAAATACCAATAACATGAATTTTTTTCTTAGCTTTCACATTGTTATTTTCAATTCTCGACTATATTCGAGTGTGAAAAATTCTAGCAGCATAGAACACAACGCCGCTCGAATTATCTCGAGTGTGCACAGTTTGGCCTGTTTAGAGCACGTGAATTAACTGGAGCGCATAAGATAAGGGGTTAATAGGCAGTAAAATATGCTGTTTTGAAAACATACCACCTCAACGAAATTGAAAAGCATTTTTTAAATAAAAAAACACTTTTTGTATTTTTATAAGGATATAAAATATATTTATCCATATTCAAGTACTAATGGGAATTTTAACACCACACCCCTTATGAAAAAATCGAGGTATAAACGAGTTAAGGTTGAAAAGGGTGCAAATGAATACCACAAAATCAACCTCAAATATACCTTAATTATACCTCCAGAGGTATATATGTTTCAACTTGAGGTGTTTAATTTTACATTTGTGGAGAGGTGGATAGTTACTACTTTAAAGTGCTTCATTTTCAACCTTAGGTTATTACTTATCAGCCTGAAGTATATTTTTTTACACTTGTGGAAGTATTTATTCAACAACCTAAGGTGTGTCATTTTACACTACAGCTTATTATAAATCTACCTCAGGTGTATTTTGTTTGACATCAGACAATTGTTTTTCAACCTCAGGTATATAATTTTATGCTTGTAGAGGCATATTATTTATCAACCTGTGGTGTGTCATTTTACACTTCTGGTTGTTATAAATCAACCTCAGGTGTATTTTGTTTTACCTCAGGTAATTATTTTTCAATCTCAGGTATATAATGTTATGCTTGTATAGGTATATATTTATCAACCTATGGTGTGTCGTTTTACACTTCTGGTTGTTATAAATCAACCTCAAATGTAATTTGTTCTTCCTCAGGTAATTATTCTTCAACCTCAGGTATATAATTTTATGCTTGTAGAGGTATATATTTTTCAACCTAAGGTGGGCCATTTTACACTTCTGGTTGTTATAAATCAACCTGA
>NC_092214.1:6783672-6840625 GCF_043381705.1 Parasteatoda tepidariorum
CGAATCTCTACTCTCATATACATACCTCAAAAATACCTCAAATCAACCTTAAATATACCTTACATTTTCATAAGGGACTACACTCAAAACAATTAGTAGATTTTAACTAAATAGGTTAATTGGAAATCGAAAAGTCTTGCAAGCGAGATGATGAAAAAAATTTGAAATAAAAAACCAGATTGAACTACAAAATTTTGAATAAAAATTTTTAAACAAAATGGTTGAGTTTGCGCACGATTCTAATTTAGAAAATGGGTGCATTATTTTCTGTCTTCAGTGAGTTGGTGTCAGTATTTTTCCTATAACTTCAGATGTTTTTTTAGTATTATCTTATTCTTCGTGTCAAAATTGCTCTGAATGAAACAGGTCATAACGTATATTTTTTTTAAAAAAAATTGAACATTTTGTTTCGGAAAATACCCTCTAGACTCCTTAGAAACTCTAATAGTATTTATATTAGATACATCCCTAGATTTTACGAAAATGCAAAACATTTAACTCTTTTGCATGCTTTCAAAATACAACGCGTTTTCTCAAGTATCACCCATAAAAAATTAGAATAAAAATACGAGATCTGTATAATTTTAGTATAATAAATTTTGGAAGTTTTTGTAGTTTATCTTAATTTTACGCGCCTTGCATAAACACAAGATTTTGTTTTAAAAAAAATTCGTTTACTAATTATTTTTCGTTGAATAGCTGAATGCAGTAACCCTAGATTCTAATACGAGTTTTAAAACGATCCTATTTTCGGATGCATGAAAGGTGAATACGTGGTACATTACAGAAAAGAGTTTTCTTAAGTGAGATCATAAAAACTGCTTCTCTCTCAGCATTACAAATATGTGTTCCTTTGTGCGACCTCAAACTTTTCTTAAAATGGCTTTTTAGGTATGTCACCGTCATCATTAATTATAACCACTGACACATAAATAAGAATGACACAAAAGAGCCCACAAGAATACACAACTATTTGTGTATCATGGAGATTGACGACTTTAAAGTTGCAGTTTTAAAAAGAAAATTTAAATTTATAGCAAAAATGAATAAATATTGAATTATTTACTGCAAAATGTTAGAGTTCATTCTCTTAATGCATACATTGTGACTTAAAACATATATTGAAAGAGAAGAACACAAAGATTTAATAAAAATTTGATTCAATAGATTTAAATATCTTCTACTCATTCCTTAATATGATTAATATAAGGTAAACCCGAGGTAAGTCAATAATCAGCTTAAAAACAAGTTTGAATCTGCAATAAAATTAAGAAGTGTTTGTAACTATAGAACCCCATAAAAGTATTGTTTATCTCAATTATTTTTTGTTAAATTCAATGCCTCTTATCACACTGAGATAAAGTTTGTATTTAAGTAATTGAATTTATATCTGAAATGGTATTTTTAGTCTCGTCTTCGCAATAAACGCGTGATGACTATCTTGTTTAATTATTAAGTATACAATGTTTGAAAATCTTACATAGATACAGGTTGCCTGAGGACGGCTTTTATTATATAATTTTCGAATTCTTGTTGAAATGCACATAAGGTGTCATAATCTATGAGAGAAGAAACGTTTTATCATTATAATCCGGAAGAGTAAATGATAGATTGAAATAATTAAAAACCAGTTAATTTGTATAAAAAGCACTCTGCATAAGAAGGATAATGAATAAAGTTCACCCTCATTAATAAGGGTGATTATAAAAGAGTAAGTGTCAGGATAAAAGGGCATGCTGTAAAATAATCGTGGTGATTAGAGAGCATCCTATATAATAAGGGTGATGATGAAAGAAGAGCCTGTTGTATAATAATGGTCATGATAAAAAGCATACTATATAATAAGAATAATGATTAAAGAGCATACTGTATAATAAGAGCGAAGATTACGTATGCTGTGTAATAAGTGTGAGGATTAAACATTTTATAACCGTCGTTGAACAGCCGATCCAATTTTTTGGGTTCACGACTCTTAATGTTTACCTCCGTAGCCTTGTAATTTTGAACCCAATTCAGAAGACAAGGGAACTTTTATCAAGTATTGGGAGAAAATTTGCCTTCGTGGAGGACTTTTTGATGGAACTAACCCGTATTTGCATCATATGGAGAGGAAGACCATGAAAACCTCCCATAGTTAGCCTGACGATAAAGGGACTCTAACCCATGATCCGTCTACCACAGAGGATATTTTTACGCCAGCACTGTGGTCGGTGCAAGACGAATGAGGAATTCGTATCAACCAGCCATCGCTGGGATTCGAACCCGGTTCACCTCATTCAAGCGAAAGCTCTACCCCCTGAGCCATCACTGCTCATTATTAAACATTGTTTAAATTGATGCATCTCATCCCAGGATCCTATATTGTTGCATCCCTTATTTTTTTAAAAATAAATACAAAGGATATGACACGCAGCATGTTTGTACATTGTTATTAACGATCGTTGAACCATATTATCGCTCAAATGGAACCTATTTAATTTATAAAAAATAATCAAGCTCACAAGGGATAAAATTGTCTCATCCATTCCAAGAAATTAAGACACGGAATGAGAAACCCGTTCCTCAAGTGATTACTCTTGTATCATATTGTCTTTTGATTGTTGCTATCATAGGCCATTAAGGCACTGGGGGTGCAATTGTTCCTGTTTTACAGTGGAGCTTTCTATGGCCAAGAATTCGACTTCTGCCACACTCATACGTCACGCCCATTTATAGGGTGGGCCACTATAAACGGGTGTGACGTATGTAATTTTGACCATCGTAATTTTGACCTAAACCAGAGAAAGATAAATCTCCAATTCAGTACCCCCAGAGGTATAATTTATTATGGAGGACTTTGTGATCCGACAAATTTAACGTGTACTAGTCATTATTTACTACACTGGGAGTCTTCGACCGGCTGGATTCGAGCGTGAGTCCTGCACCCTATCAACCAGGCTATCCAGGCCCGTTGTCATTTGGTGCTAATCCTTTTAAAAGCTAGATTAGAAAAAAAATTCTGGAGAATTCTCCGAAGGCACTTAGATCTCACGTAAGTGAGGGAAGTTTGCGACTCATCAAAAATCATGCAGCGAAATGATCGTAAAAAAATAGCGATGATTTCTAAATCGTAAAAAAAAGTGATCTGAAAGTGGAGCTTCATATTACTTTATATAAACACCATCGGAGGGGGAAAAATCAAATTTGAAATAATCATTACTTCTTTGTGTGATCTTCTAAAACTATTAAAAAGAAATTTCTCTCACAGCACATCATAGTCAGACCAATGGCAATTTTGGTTTACAAAATATGAAACTGATTGACTCCTAAAAAGGCTTTGCAATTTAAGAATTTTCGAAAAAAAGCAAAATAAGTTTTGTTTATATTAATTTTCCGTTTTTTTCTGAATTTTTTTCTCATAAGTAAGAAATAACCAAGTTTAGACTTGTTTAAAGTAATCTTGCTCCTTTGATCTCAATATTAAATGTTTATTTTATGTCTGAATAGTGGGCAACAGATTTTAACGTTTATTTCAATTTTATTGAGATATTATTTATTTAATTTGAAATTCGAGTTTCGGTTTCCTTTAATATCATTGTTTCAAAAATATTCTTTTTGATGAATAAATATATAAATATGGTCGCTTTTAATCAAAGCAAAATTAACGCGTATTCAAGTAAGTGCCCATCAGCTTGCCTTTTATCTGACAAAAAATGACATTTTTGTACAAAATGTTCTGTAAGTAGAAAAAAAACACAATTATCAAGGAAATTTATTTGTTTAAATTTATTTACTCGATACTATGATTCAACGGACACAATTCAATTAAAAACCATATTTAAATGTCAACAAATAGTGGTTCAAATTAGTTTGAAATGATTTTTTATTTGATTTTTACGTTTTAAAAAAAACTTTCAAACTGTTCAATGTTTCAGATAAAATAATGATAAAAGATTGAATATTTAATGCATTCTTTTTAGTAATAAAATTTTTTACACTTATTTCAACACATTTCTGAGCTTTATTTTTAATAGTTATAGATATAGAATTCATGATTAATAAAATTGTGTTTACTGTTACACATGTTTTAAGATTAAGTCAAACCGACTTCCTCAAAAAATATTTTACGATCAGTTTAATAATTCATTAATTATAACATGTTTCTTTCAACACTTAGATCTCTCCTAATTTAGAAAGGCATTTCACTATTTCTAATGATTTTCTTTTGGCTCTATTACAATGAAAAAAATATGACCAAAATTACCTGGAGATTATAAAATTTGGCATGTTTCCGGCTGATTGGGAACACCGAAAAGAACGATAATTTTTATCGAAGCGTTTTACTTATGACATTTAGTATAATTATCAATAAAATCTATTTTTGCTTGCTATTTGGTGGAAAATGTAATAAAATTTGGTAATTTTATCATAATATTTTAGAGCAGTGTTTCTCAAAGTGTGGTACACGTACCCCCAGGGGTACGGGAGCAGTGTAGAGGGGGTGTAGGGGTCTTATGCGAAATATCTTGCGACAAACGAAAATTTTAAAATATTTTATTCAAAAACGAAGCTAGCCATGAACATTTATGATTACATTTTTTTATTGGCCATTTTTTGCAGATTTAACAGTTAATAATTAGTGGTGTCAACAGCCAGTTAGGAGTTTTAAACTTTTGTGCAATTTTACTTATAGTAAAAGAAAATACATTAATTTTTTCTATTAGTGGTACATAGCGTTACGAAAAATTTAGAAAGGGTACACAAAAGTCATAAGTTTGGGAAACACTGCCTTAGAGATTACATTAAAATCATTTATTCGGTTAAATGTACTTTTGAGTTATGTGTTTTTACTAAATGTGTGGTAATAAGAACCATAATTTAAAAACCAGATTTTCCGGTAAATCATTATCATGTTACCAATTTACTAAATTGATAGTTTAAAAACCTTATATTTTGGTTTTGTTACCAAAGTTATTTATTTATTTATTTTTTTACCGGATAGGTCATTACCCAACAAGTACGGTAATTTACCGAATTTTTTTTCTTTGTATATAACTTTAATAGTTCATGCAACTTCTATAAAGTTCGTCTCCAAATATAATCTTGTTTATGAATTAAATGAATCTTGGAAAATATTTGTGCATTTGACGTAATTTTCAACGTGTGTGAATTGAATCGGGAAAACTCTTTTAAGAAAGAATCAAGTGCGGTTGACGTTTAATAAACATGATGAATTGAGTGTTCCAAGAAATGCATGTATGCTTGAAATTACCTTTCACTAAACATTTTAACAAAACTCGGGGAAATTGTTTAAAAATAGCTCCAAATACAGTAGTGTGAAAACTTCCCAGAAAAACAAGAATGCTTCGTGAAATGAAACACTTTCCTTTTAAGAACTAAAAGGCTTCCTTATTTTCAATTTTTAGGAAATTTTAAGGTTTCACGTATTTTTTTATGGGTCAAACAGCGTGAAAATCAGATTTTAAAAATATGAAAGTAAGTTTTTCTATGTTATATTTCAAAACTGATGGATAATTAAAAATTTGTTTCATATAAAGTATTTAGTTAGTAATTTTATTACAAAAATGCTTTTGGGTCTTTCAGAAAAAGAATAATTTGTTTATTTCTTCGGAAAAGTTATATTTCATAACACTAGAATGACAAGAAAAGAAAAACGTTTAATCATAAAAAAATTATGAAAGGCATCTTACTAAACTTCACGAAAAAAATAAGCATTTTTTGGTGCTAAAATCGAGCATAGTTCTCTGGAGATGTAATTAAAGTATTTTTCCGAATCTGATCAATATAATTGTTATAAGGTTGATTACAATAAATAAATAAGTGTGTGCCGTGATAGCTCAGGGGACAGAGGGGAATCTAGAAAAAAATAAGCATTTTTATGGTGCTAAAATCGTGCATAGTTCTCTGGAGATGTAATTGAAGTATTTTTCCGAATCTGATCAATAATATAATTGTTATAAGGATGATTTCAATAAATAAATAAGTGTGTGCCATGATGGCTCAGGGGATAGTGCGTTCGCCTTCTAATGTTCTTCCCTCAAAAAGTCCTTTACGAAGGCAAATTTCTCCCAATACTTGATCCAGGAGTTCCCTTGTCTTTTGGATTGGGCTCAAAATGACAAGGTTACGGAGTTGAGAATTGGTTGTAGTAAACCCCAAATTGGGTCAGCTGATCAATGATTGTTATAAAAAAATAAATGAATAAGTGTGAATTATTAAAAATCATGTAAAAGATTAAATTTAAAAAAAAAATGCTTATAATTTGCGGTTTATGTAGAGTATTTATGGAACTGATTGAAAACCTCAAAATTAAAAATTCACTTGTTTAAGGAAAATTACCAGAAAAAATTAGTCATAATCAATTAGTAATTACATTTGAAAATTAAATAATAATTTTTACTGTGTATCCAAAATTTGAAATGAATTGATAGGAAAGTAAAATAGTATAAATAAACTGATTGCTGTTTATACAAAGGAGAAAAATGTTTGAAATTAACTTTCACTAAACATTCTAAGCAACTGAAAAAGTAGAGAAAATTATTAAACTAATAGTACGTATCTACTTTAAAAACAGGCTTTTCTTTTTGAATAACAGTACTTTCCTAACAACTAAACAATTTTATACTGGCAAACTAGCTGAGAGTTTGTATATTTAATAGATTTTTAAAAGTGCTCCTGAGACGCAGGCTCTAAATGATGGTAAAAAATATAGCTTTTATTTAGGAACATGTAGCGTAGAAGAAAGTTAATTTATAAATTATATTTAAAGAAATTTGCAAATATATTTTAGTTAATTAAGCTTAAGAATTTTTTTCCGATTATTTTTAATCATTTCATAAAAAATAATAAAATTTGATTTTTATATATTGCAGAATATTTGTATAGTGTGTCATTACATTTTTCCATGATACAAAATTTCCTAGATTCAAATAATGTAGATACGCATATGCCATAAAACTGCCCAAAAGGTTACTGGAATTGAATTTCTTACCTCTTTTATAATTTATCATGATAGTTAAAAATTTCTACCAACTGTATTTAACCAACTACATTTAGAGCAAAACCAATAATATTTTTACTCAAATTTGTAGAAGCGTACAAACAAAAAAAAATTATCTTAAAATATTGTTTTATTGTACAAAATGTTGTACGCAAAATGATATATCATTGTGAAGTACAATGAATTCAGGTACTTTTGTGATGAAAGGTACAAATTTGTTTACATTATTTGGTGATCTAATAATTTCTCGCTTAAACTACCTGTTCATTCATCAAAGACATTATCTTAGTGCGACACTAGCGTTATCTTTGTTGGATGCACCGTAAGGGGAATCCAATAGCAACGGTGCTTAACGTTTGATAAGGCTAATGCTTGACACATTTGCTCCCACTTAAATCAAATTTAATTGGGAATACCATCATTTATTTTTGCAGAGATAAAAGTTACAAAACTTTCAAATGACTGATAATGCAGCCATAAACTTACCACTATTTTCAGTTAACCTTCCAGAATATGAAATAATATTGTTATTTAATAAAACGAGTTTGAATTGCGTCAAAGCTTTAAAATAAAATTAAGGAATATCTAAATATTGTCCTCAAAATCGAATTGAATTGGTGGAGTCGAAGAAACATTTGTCGGAAAAATGTGCTCTACTCCGTTTACTTAAAACTTGTAGATTGAAAGAGGAATTTTTTTTACTAAGATTTATTTAGATAAATAGTTATAATTATGGAAAAAATTACTCTAATGAATATTATGACAATTATTTAAACTATTTCGAAATTATTAATTAATCACGTTTGAACGTCTTTAAGCATTTGTTTAACCGAACTATTTAGAAAAAAACTTGAAATCATTGAAACTATTGAAAAATCGAGATTACTAAATGGTATATTAAAAAATTATTTTTTGTATTATAAATTTCAAAAGATAAAATTCTATTTGTTTAAGTTACTAAATTTGTTTTACTAACCTATAAAGTTCATAAAAACTAAGCGAATGAATTAAATATATCATTTGCAATAGTTCCCTAGCTCATGAATTTTTTATTTCTTATTAGACGTTTATCGATGCGAGTGTGTGTGTGACACATTGTTAAATAGTTAAATTTTTTAAAAAATATTTTTGAACAATTTGAATATAGTTAAAAAGAAATACAGATTTTAAATTTATTTCTTCATTTGTTGCTTAGAACAGAAAATGTAATTTTAATTAAAATACCATTCATGTATTTGAATCAGACACAAAAAAATGGAAATATATATAATTTGAAATTAGCAATTACTTAATTCTTATATTTTCCAGGAATTTTGTGAAAATTTAAATTGAACATTGAGTCGAAGCCAAGCTCCGAAGAAAGTTCTGAGCCGAAAACCTTAACTCCAGACCTTACAGCTTTGCTTGAAATCAATATAAATGCTTCTATGGATTATTATAACACTGTTTTCATGCAGATAAGATTCGAACGTCATTAATTAAAAGTTTTTAATTCAAAATTAATAAATTTTTAATTAAAAGTCATAAATGTTAAGCAATTCTGTGTTACAATCATCCAATACATTTACCAGACTTGCTACTTTTGGAAACTCTTTCTATTAGGCTCGAACGCCAGAATCACAATGGAAAGTGCTTTTTTCTAAACTTCAAAGTTGGTGGACACGTCTGTTTAAACAATGATCTTATAAAAATTTAGCTCATTTCTTTTAGATAAAACAGCATAAGCAATCACAGAAAAGTTTTTTCCTTTGATGGAACTTGTTTTATAAGGCAAAATATATTTCACAAATGAAATAAATGCTGATGCTTTAAATTTCAAAAATATGAAATTTGTTGTTTCAGCTGGAAAAATTTTGTTTAAATATCAGTATCCATGAAATGGATAAAAACTATTTCTTTTGTTAAAAGCACCTTTTTATTTAAAGGAAATGGGGGTGAGTTTGTACTGAGCAGCTGAAATATTTCTGTTATTCATCACTCAAAACTGCTCTATCAATTTTGGCAAAACTGTCTTACACACTTGTATGCAGTTGCAAGACCACACTTTTGATTGATAAAGGCATATGGTTTTAATAAACATGTTTTTAATCGGTACTATTCATCGCTTTTAAATAAGTGGAAATATACTATAAAGAGTATGCTCATGATATATATGTATATATATATATATGGCTGTGAGATACTTCAGCTGGTAATTNAATTTCCTTTCGTAACAGAACATCTTTTCATCAGCTCTTTATTTTATTGAAAATCCGTTTTGTTAAGGAACTTATTTGCATCTGTTATCATTCTTGATTTTAAAGTATGTAATACTTATTTTTCATTTGCACAGACCTGCTAAATTTTTCACGATTTGCACCATGTTTTTGTATTTGAACAATTGTTCACTGATCAGTGGGCTATCAGTACCTCTGGATGCCCCCGGCGGGGGCGGGTCAGGGTATTGCTTATATATATATATATATATATTAAAAGCTAATTTTGATGTCCCCTTCAATTCATTAACCAATATTGAGTTAAACAAACAAATGACTCCACGGAGCTAATTTGGTGGACTTGTAATTTTGGGGCTACTGTGAACAAATCAATATTAAGCTTTCTGTAATAATAATGAGGATTAAATATTTATGCATCACTTATAAGTTTATTTACTAAATTAGATTAATTTTGTATAGAATGTAAATTATTTACAATTCTTTTTAATATCTTGACCTGATATTTAATTAAATTCAATTGATTTTTGTTGCAGTGAACATTTTTGAAAAATCTAATTCTTTAATGCTTTTATTTATAGTTTTGATTGCATACGGAATTTTCTTTTACTTTTATAGTTAGATAATGTGTATTTCAGGCATTTAATATTGATTTCCCAGATGAATACTTGGATAACAAAATGATACTTTTTGTACTCGATAAATATTAAAAATTTATTTCGAAACTAGTACATTACCTTTGAAAGCAGTTTTTAAGTAGTTGTAATATATTCAGTTTTCAATTATAAATGGATACTCATTATGCGTCAAATTTAATTGAACTATACATTGTTAAAACTATTTATTCAAAAGAGTATTTTATATTAAAATAATAATCAAATAGAAAGAGAGAGGAGAGTTTACGTCCAAACTAGTTTATGTATTATTTAAAATAACTGTAAACGTTCAAATTTTAAGAAAAACTAATCGATATGTTAGAAATGTGATGTGGATTAGTATGCTTTTATTTTGGGAAGAAGGCTCAAACTTATAGAACTTGTCCACACTTACTCCCGCCTTCTTTAAGGTCTACACTCTACACTTTACCGAAAATCGTTATTATTTCTTTTTACTTTTACGTAACTTTCCGAAAATAAATGAAAGGAACATCTTTTAAAAACTTGTTGCTGGTTCAAATTGAATATTCTAGAGTATAGGAATTTTTTACCTTTTAAAATCAATATAATGGTTGTTCAATCCATCAGACTCTTATCATAAGTATAAGCTATTGCATTATACGATCAATAACTATATTTGACTGAACAAGGAAACTATGCAGCAACATTAAAATTTATCTCATAAATAATGATTTTCTGCGAAGAAGTTTCACTAAAAGGAATACTCTTTTAAATTTGAATTTATCTTCAGTTTTAAGAAAAACACATTCTTTCTTCAGATTAAAATCTACTCAAAGTTAATAGTAAAGGTTTTTTAAAACCACATTTAGCTTGTTTAATTTTTAACGCCATTTTTCAAAAGCAAATATGATTGCGAAAAAGTATTTTCGACACATGGACTACTACTTCTATTACGCATGAAGATAAAGAGATTTTTTTGTGCTTTGACTATGCTTAAAAGCCTGTTTGACTGCTGGGGAAGATATAAGTCGAAATACCTATAATTACAACCAGCAATCAAACATATTTTAATATTTCCATCTCACCTTCCTGACTAGTGTTCCCACAGATTTCAATAGCGTTTTTGTTTCTTCCACGCTTAAATACTAATTTACTATCCTTATTGTGTGTATTTTGTATTACATTTTGTCAAGAATTTGAAAAATACGGGTGGTTATTCGGTTTTCAAGATTCTCAGTATTTTTCTCATTTGTTGTCTTCAAATCTATCGTATTGCCGACTCTAAGTAGGAAACAACGGTTAAGCTTTTTAGAATGCCTCTTTTTGAGGATTTCTTTACTTTACCTTTTGGCGAGAATTTGACATATTATTGATGGTGTTTACGGAATTCTCTACTTATCTCCTTTTTTGTAATGCTCTAATCGAATCATATTCCCAATTAACTGTTAAGAATAACAGGTACAATTTTTAAAATGAATATTTTTGAGGATAATACTTTACGCATTTATATTTAATTTTTCTTTCATATATATTAGAAATATGCAATAAAAAAGTTACAAAAAAGAAAATAAAGTGAAAATTGAGGCAAGAAAAAGCTATGGGAGAAATTAGTCTTTAAATATACCACCAACACTAACGCGTAAAAATTAAATTTTGAAAAAAACTGAACAGTTTTGTATTATATAAATATGAGCTTCTCAATTTGATCCTGTTGCAATTTTGAAGTTATTCCGAAGGATGGTTTAGTAATAACAAAATATTAAAAAGCAATCGTTTAACATAAAACTGATAAGAGTAAACAGATTTCTCAATCCAAAGTATTTTTCGAACTCCCATTAAAAAAAGGAAACATTTGTATGTGGGCAACCTACTCAAAAAACAGCCTTAGGAAAAATATTGTAAAATGGAAATGATCGGTTTCTGTATAGAATAGCCAAAAATGATTTTCAACATATAAAATATTTTGAGTTTATGTTTCGGTATGAAGAGCAATGAAGTTCCCCTTTTTTAAGAGAGAACCATGCAATACAATGATTGCTTCTGGCAATGTAGCTTCGTAATGGTCTTTCATATCTAACTGGTCTTTCTTTACCTACGGGGAAGTTTTGGCTTCTCTTTAAGAAAACATCTCGCCCGTTTACAAATACAGGAAATGGAGAAAAAAAAAGATAAGGTGTTTTCCTATGGTCATTTAGGAAAGTGTTCCATAAGATTGGCCCTTAGGGTTAGGCTAACCAGAAGTTTTCTTAGTAAAATATATCTCATTGAAAATCAAAACTTTCTTATAAATATCATCAAAATGTATATTATCCGTAAAAACATAATGATTATATAAAGTTAATAAACATATTGATATAAAAGTAACTTAGTAGGAAGCTTGCCCACCAAACAAATTGAAAAAGCATAAAAATAAAATGATTTTCTAAAATGAAATAGTTAAAAAATTCTACGCTATATTACTTGCACACTGTGCGAATTTTCATTCTAAAATTATGGTAAAATAGCAGGCAGTAGTCTGTCCATCCAATTATTCATAAAGTTTACTTTAAAGAATTTTTTCTCTACGATTTTGAAACCGTTAACAACTGGTACGGTTAAAAAATATAACATAATTAAAGGGTTTTTAACCATTTACAGCTAGAATGGTTTCAAAATCGCTAAAAAATTACCTAAACGTTAGAGCTAAATTTTGATGTTTGAGTTGTGTTTTAGTAAATGAACCTCGGAATGTAGTTTAATTACTTATTTCACCAATAGTGAGAGATGGGAAATACTCGACTTTTTGTGTTAAACGTTTTTATGGTGCTACCATCTATGCGTGTATGAGAGTATTGTACTCTAATAGTCCAGGGTCACTTATTAGAGAGTGCGGGACACTGGAAACTCTTCATGTGTTGAAAGGAATGGAGGAAAATATTGTAGCGTCAACGCTGATACTCGAACCCCCGTCCTGTTGATCATGAGATTGACAGATTAGCCCTCTAAGCTATAATATGTACCCAGCTGCAATGAATTAAGTGGGTTTAGGTTGGCTTAGTTGGTACCATAAAATTCTGGTTGCTTAATCGTATTAGGTGAAAGCAATTAATAAACAGTTTTTCTCACAGTTAACAATTTGAATACCATCTTATTTATGAATATAGAATCTTATGAAATCTTATTGAATATGGTATAATAACAAATAAATTCTTATTTAACCATTTTTTCAGAAATTTTTTTAACAGTGTATAAACTTCTAAAGCACTGAAGTTTTTAATGGTCATCTAAAGCTAATACATATATTTTTGAAAGTAAGTATTTACTTAATATATAAATTGAGGAATCATAAAAATAATATTTAAAATTATTTTAATAAAATTTCTTCATTTAATAGTCATGTGCAAACTGCTAATAAACGTAAGAAAGTAGAGGGTGGTTTGTTAAATAACTTGAGAGATCATAGAAACAAAATAATTTTCAATAATAAAATATGCTTTGCAAGTAAAAACATAAGATTCTAATGGTTATCTATTAACAGTTATCAGCTAAACATATTCATAAAAAATAGATAACTAACCTGACCTTAAGAAAATATATCTTATTGAAAATCAAAACCTTCTTATAGAGATCATCTAAATGTATGTTATCTGCAAAAATATAACTTCTTCTTCTTATATAAAGCTAATAAGCATATTTATTTAAGAGTAACTGAGTAGGAAGCTTATTTGCAAAACAAATTACATTGTTAGAAATTTCTCTTGAAAAATGGTTAAATAGCAATTTATTTAATAGTTATTTTGCCATATTCAAACAAAAGAGTTAAATAATCATAAATAAGATGGTACTCAAACTGTTAAATGTGAGGTAACACAGTTTATAAATTTTTATTTTATTTAATAGGATTAAAAACCCAGAATTTTATCTCACCAACTAAGCTCACCTAATGAAAACACTTTGTTCCTTTCAACTGCGTACATATTACAGCCTAGAGAACTAATCTGTCAGTCTCAAGACCGATAAAACTGTGGTTCGAGTCACAGCGTTGACACCACAATATTTCCTCGATTATTTTCAATATATGAAGAGTTTCCAATGTCCTGCACTCCCCAATTTGTGTCCTGCACTCTCCAATGCCCATTACTTAATGAAAAGCTTAGCTCCTATGTCCAGTTAAATTTCGATTTTGCAGGTTTGAAACTATGCTAGTTGTAAATGGTTGAAAAAGCGTTAAGGTAAAACATGTTTTCACCGTAAACTTTACGGTTAATAGGAAGGACAGACTGTTGCTGGTTATTTTACCATAGTTTTAGAATGAAAATTCTAAGAGTGTAGAACATAAAAAATAAAACAATTTTCTGAAATTAAATAATTAAAATATGCAACACTATATACCTGTATAAGCTTTAAAGGAACCGAAACTTTTAATGCTCATCTAGAGTGAATAAATATATTTCTAAAAGCAAGAACCTATTTACGTATTAAATAAAGTGAGGTGTCATTAAAATATTTAAAATTATTTCAATAAAATTCCTTCCTTTAATAGTCATTTACAAACTGCTGATAAAAATTAGAAAATAAAGGTGGCTTGTTAAACAACTTGGAAGATCGCAAAAACTAAATTGAGAGATCATAAATATAACACATTTTTCTAAAATTATTTCAATAAAATTTATTTATGTAATGGTTATACAAACTGTTTTTAGCTAATAAATATACTAATATAAAAAGGCTAATAAATATAAAATTATAAAAATTAATTCAAAGTAACTACTCTTTAAATATTAAGTAAAATGAAAAACCAAAAAAATATTTAAAAAAACTTAAAAATTTAATAAATAAAATTTGCTTTGGTAATTACATGCACAAATATAGTATTTAAACTTTCTAATGGTTATCTACAAATGATTTTCAGTTGATAAGCATATTGATATAAAAAAAATTGCGATGGGTGATTTTTTATTTATCAAATAAAGTGGAAGATCAAAAAAATTTTATAAAATTAAATAAATGAAGAATTTAAAAAATAAAATATATATTTTCTTTAGCAAACAAGAACATTTTCAACTTTGTTATTCAAACTTTAAAGCACTTTGTTGTGAAATTATTTTTAAAAAAATATTGCCACATTTAATAGCATGCAGACTATTAATGAAGCTTCTCTCGCAAAACATTGAAGTGAGGATAACACATTAATATTTACTTAAAACAATATTGTATAAAAATATTCTTAAACTATTTGATATTTATAGCATATAATTAATGTAAAACAATATTCAATAGAGTTTTTGCCTTTAAAAAAATATAAGGTGTATTAAAACTATTTTAAGGTAAAATAAATTGGATCATCAAATATTTTATTCACAAAATGTTACTACTTAACACAAGTGCACATTATTTCAATCATACCTCATTTGCAGGAAATTTCCTTTAAGACAGTTAATACAAATTTTATTATCATTGAAGGATATATTTACTTAATAGTAACAATTACAATTAAACTCTGTTACAACTCATTCGCAGAAATATTTACTTTAAGAAATCTCTTTAAAAGTGATAAATAAATTTAAAAAAAAAAAGAATCACACGCTTGCCAGTACACGACCTCACCATAACTCCAGAGGGGAGCTCTACAGGATGAGGTGCCGTGTCCAGAGAAACAAGCAGAAAATCAAGTTAGTTCTTGTGTATTGAGATTGGTTTGTCATTCGTCCATATCCTTCTGGGTAAAAAAAGAATCATAGAAAATTATCTTAATCAGCACAATCAACACAAATACAAACCTATTCATTCACACTTTTATTAAAGGAAATCTATTTTAAAAACAACTCACTAAATTTTAAAATGACAAGGATAATTGAAGACTATATTCATTTAAGTTATTCTTCTATTACTGGGCTCGAATCCCGGACAAGGTATGGATGTTCTTTCATTCTCTGTACTATCTGTCCTCACTGTGGGAGTAATGTTGGCCCACCTAACAGGGACCTGAAAGAGTGGCCTACAAATCTGCCCTAATACGCCTGAATTGACGAATGTCCACCCAGGTGGGCATTGGAAAAAAATTATTTTATTATGCCAAACTCAAATAAAGTTTCATCCTTCAAAACCAAAAGCTAACCTCAGCTTTGTTTTAAAAAAATATATCACATTTCATGTTTTTTAAATTAGCCATTCAAGTTACCTTGTTTTCTTCATGATTAGCGTCACTAAATATTATCCTGTCCTGACATGACGCCGTGAGTCCTGACATGCCGCCGGCTAGAGAAAACGTTGGTTCCTTTATATGACAACATTTTCTTCTTTAAGAATATGAAGCAAGTTCCTTTTTTATCTACCTTGCTAAACATTGATGATAGCCCTATCCAATCTCTTTGATTCATAAAAATTTTGTAATACAAAAGAATAAAGTTTAAATAATATAAAGAAAAAACTCATTTAGAGATAGTGAGCCTTAGATGAATAAAAGTTACTTAATATAAATGATTCTTTTTTCAACTATATACAAATATAACTAAATAATTAAAATGCATGTTTATATATTTGCAACATAAAACCAAGATCTAGTGTCTAAAAGTTAACTATAGGTGATATTATATCTCAATTTTCAACCGCGACGTCTCTCTATAAAATTATTTTTTATACTGAAATAAATTCTAATAAAATGGCAACCGAAGGCAGAAAAAAAATCAAAACAACAGTACAAAATGTAACCTTACTAACACAAAATGCTGCGAAGATACATTCAAAATAAAGGGAAAACCGTTTTTAAACGTTATTCTGCGTTAATTTAAGAGCTTAAAAAATACTTTACTGAGACCTTCATTCTTATTCTTAGAAAATTATTCTATCTAAACCAACAAATTGAAAATAACTTAAGAAGAGAAGAAATTTTTTTTTATAAGTTTCTTAAACTAAGTTTCTGATAATTTAATGATTTTGCTTGATCTGTATTCTTTTATAGAATCTATTTGTCTGTCTGGAATATCACAAAGTAGAACTTATCTTTTTTTTAGGTTCCATTTTTCTCTCCAACTGTACGTTGTAGTACGTTGTAGTACTAATAGTACGTTGTTTCCTAACTGGTACTCTCGTTTCAGATTTTATCAGATGCTTGTAAAGCTTTGTTTCCTTTTTCTTCGTATTACAATGCCTCATTTCTGGAGATTCTGTTTCCAATGCTTTCTTGTCTTCCATTCGCGTTACAATATTATCGTGTTCTAAATTCACCACGTCTACTTTTCAGGTTGTTAACGGCATCTTTTCGTAAACTTCAGAACTATTTCCATCGCCGATTTCTACCATTTAGCCATTTTTCGTATAACTATTTTTGTTGTAAACAACATGTTTTCCGCCCTCAAGGTTGCCATATTACAGCGTATTTCTTGATCCAAGTTAGTTTTTTTTAATATAGCACCTATTCTGTTATGTCGTTTCTCTCACTATTTAGACCACCATTGACCTTCTCGAGTCAACCAACTATTTCCCTACTTTTCTGTTAATTCCAAGTTGTGTTTTCTCCTGGTAGCACAGATGTTCATTTGATATTTTCACTACTTAAGTTGCTATTTAATCCTTCCCTGCAAGAAACTCCGACACTAAGACTTCTAATATCTTTATTTCATTCGCCACAGAAACTCTATGCGTATTTATCTTTCTTTTATTACCTCGATATTCCTTAGAATTATTTTTAAGACAATATCTCCAGCCCTTCCTTTCCCCAGGAATAACATTTTGGCAGCAGTTTTCAATTTCTATTCATTTCATATGAACCCTGACTTCTGGCATTTTCCTCTTCAAAGTTCCTCTAAAAGAGTCTGTCCCTTGGCGACTATACTAGGTAACTGCTCATAGTATCTTCTTTCTAACTTTGGTGACTTCCGTACATTTCCCGTGACTCCGAATTTTTTCCAAAATCAGATTTCCTAAAATCATTTATTAGCTTTCCGAAGACCCGTCGATTGCTTTCAAATTTGAACTTAGTCATACTTCATATGAATGTCCTTGCACAACTATGAGGCATATTCATTTCCTTGGCCTGTAAATCCAATTTTCTTATACTTCGGCTCCATCTTAAACTGCCATTGAGCGTTTTCTTTTCCTTTTATTAGTAACTTGATTTCCTGACAAGATATTAGAAACTTGATTTCACTTAACTTGATTGAGCTTACCAAATAACTAATGAGTTAATAAAATGTGCGATTTATTACGCTTGTAAAACCTTAAACATCAATTAAAGAGACGCATATATTCATGAAGACTCATTTAAACTGCACCCAAAACAAATTTAATCCTTCAAAACCAAATGCTCTTCTCGTTCTGTTCTAAAAAGTTAAATCGCATTTCCCGTTGTTTCATAGTGGTGATGTAAGTTATCTTGTTTTCTCCATTATTTATCTTTCTTTTGCTCTCGCTAAATCTTATGCTTGAAAGTCTTGGCATATTTATTCACTTCATAAAAAGTGAATAAATATGTCAAATTTCTTGAAAATAATTTCAAGAAATTTGTTCTAAAATGATCTCAACAAAAGTGTAAAACAAAATGATCATTAAAAATTATTATAGCTTAATAGACACAATTTACCCATATATAAACCTATTCATTCACACCTTATTTTTAAGAAATTTATGTTAAAAATATCTCAAAAGTACAAAATAAAAATGACCATTGAAGACTATAATCACTTAATCTACACAATTAACACAAACCTATAGCTTATTCATACACATCTTATTTTCAAGAAATTTATTTTAAAAACTTTTCAATAAAAGTGTAAAATAAAAAGCCTCGAACAAGACTTTGTAAGCATTTATTGAATTGTTGGAATTCCGCATGATCATTATCCTTTCTCAGTAAATTAGAAAGATTCCTTGTAACATTACTCGCAAAGAAACATTTCAAACATTCAAGCTAAAGAATTTCAGTGATTATGCCTAATACTTAGCTTTCCACCCTTTTAAATTCATTTCAAAATTAAGCTGAACTATATTCTATTTAACATTTACTCATAGTTGTGTCAATCATTTAATATTATATTAAGGTTTTAAAAGTCATATATTTGCATAAGACGAAATCTAATAAAACTCACTTTTGCACACTATATATTGCTATCATAAATATTTCGAAAAATTAAAAGAATTGCTCATGAAAATAGAAAGAATGTTATAGTTTAACTTTAAACATTAAAATTATTAATAAGTTTAAAATTTGCAAGTATTAGATAGTCCTTAATTGGTCATAAATAAAAGATTATCGTATTTATTTTAAAATGAGTTGAACTGTCGCTCCTCATTTTAAAACAAGCTGTTTTTACGAATATTAACCAGGACTAAAGTTGCAAATTCATCATTCTTGCAAATTGCTATTTAGAGTGTCGACTTTTTAAATTTAAACGTTTTTTGGACAAAATCTAAGGTGGAATATAAAGTTTAGTAACGTTTCTAGTGGTATCCATTCATCGAATTCTATCACAGAAATAATTCGGGAGTACTGTAGTGTATCGACCACTACAGAAATATAATTCCAATTCACTAGTATAAAAGACATGTTAACTCGATTCTATGTTGGAGTACTTTTTCATAGATGAAGGTTGACATGGAGGTTGACTCCCCCTACACAAATATATTTAAAAAAAAAATCTTGTATAGGAGAAACTTGATGTTGTACAGTAATACTAAGTTGTAAATATCAAAAGATCTGCAGTATATCAAATCGTAATGTTTAAAAAAAATATTATCATCATTATAAAGTTATGAAGACACTATATGGCGCGACCGAATATGGCGCAATATGGTGGAACAAATATGGTGCGACCGAAAAAACGAATTCGGTTGACAGCTAAAGTTGCAAAGCTGTAATTCAATTTGACGTTTTCGAACTGGTACTGTAAGCTGGTCGTCGAACACGCGACCTTTTTCTTCCAATTTCGAAAGATCTTAGACCCATTACTGGACCGATAGTCTTAAATTCGTTAATTACGCCCTTATTGAAAAGCTATTATAAGTGTTATTTCATTTTGGGTAACATTTTAAAATAGGTTTAGTTTTTTACTGTGTACTAATAGTCTTTAGTTTTAACCCTTTTTGTTATTATTTTAAATAAAAATTTCAATTTTTATGTATTATATTTCTGGTATACAATTTTTGTTCAGGTTTTACAATGGATTTCGGACTCAATTATTATGATCCCTGACTTGCCCTTAATATGAGCGCACAATAGATATCTACGATAATTAAAGAAGTAAGCGGTTCGTGATTCAATTGAGATGCCTTTAAAATCGTTCTTTTAATGAAAATATACTTGGCTTTGTGCATTCAATTAAATGGAGAACGGAAGAAATCTTAATTGAGCCTACTTTAGAGAACACTTTTCCTTTTTATTCCTTTATCATATTATTCATTTTTTCCTCGCTTTCTAAATACAAGATCTCTGATTAATTGATGTTGATTTTAATGCAGAGATAAAAACAAAGAATTTAGAATATTCGCGCTACTCATCATTACATTTATCGACACAAAAAACAATCAATATCGCTTATGATATTAATTACACCCTTTGAATAGTGTCGTAAGAATTTTCATGTATGCAAATATTTTCGAAAGATTTTTTTTTATCGATTGAAATAAAATTCTTTTCTATTATTATTTTAATATTTTCAAACAAATGATTCTTTTGTTCTAAATTTTATCTCAATTAAGATGAATAATTTATGCTGTTATCGTTTTATCAGCCGATTCATCAAATGAACCATTAGTACCTCATTTTAACCGTTTTGAAGTTATTTTGTTTGACAAATAGTTGATTGCTTAACATTAAGATTTCTTGGAAAGCTTCGTAAGAATATTCATTTTTATTGCATAGTTAAATTGGTGTTGTTCTTTCTTTTTTTAAGAGGAGGTTTAAATCATATTCTAAGATTTGTGTTGTAGTTGATAATTACATTTTCCAAGAAAGTCTTTGGAAAAATTAATTTAATTTACTTAAAATAACTTCTACTTAAATTACTGCATTGTTGTCAAAATATTTGCATTTATCAATCAGGAATTCTTTATTATAATCAAAGTACTAAATATTAAGATGTCTTGAGAAGCTATGTTCTTTCTTTAGGACTATTTATTTTTATTACATTGTTTCATTGGTGCTGTTTTTTTTATTTAACAGAAGGATTAACCATATACTAAGATTTAATTTAATTTAATTTAATTTAATTTAATTTAATTTAATTTAATTTAATTTAATTTTAGCGATGAAGCATGCATCACACATAAAAATTTAAATTTTCATTGGGTACAATGAGAAAAAAAAGAAAATCATTATAACAATAAAACATTTAGATATAATTTTTTAAAAACATCAAAAAGGCATGCTAACAATGACAAGGTCTTTAGCAAGTTTGTTTAAAATGTTGAAAATTCAATTTTCTTGCTTCAAAATGAGCTTATGAATAATTTTTCATTTTGTATATTGCGACGGAAAACTGTATAAGGAATCAAGAATCGCAAAATTCATAAGTTATAAAAGCAATTAAATATATTATTTAGAATTTGATAGAAAAATAATAAACTTTATGCTCCAGTTGATAATTACGAAGTGGCATTTTCTTAATATGTCATTGGTAGATTTAATTTAATTTGCTTACAATAATTTTTACTTAAATTTTTGCTTCATTTTCGAAGTGTTTTTATTTATCAATCAAAAATTCTTATTAACTTGTCTTCAAAATGATCTTCATGTTTTAGGTATTTTTTTCTTACAATAAGTAACATTTGATAATTTGTCAAAACTGATGATTTTATTTATTCATTTTCAAGAACCGAAAAATATTTTATTTCTTTTATTATTGTTACAAGAAAACTGAACCGAATACATATATAGTATAAAGCTTGGGGGTGTTTCCAATACTAGCCTTTTAATTCTTCTCTTTTTTCTGCTATCATACAGGTTTTTATGTTTTACATTTTTTTACATTTTATTGTTACATATTTTGTAATTGATTTGGAATTTGACTGCGCTTTTCCTTACTGAAATATTAACTTAAATTTTGCATACTTTCTTGAGTTCATATCTAACAAGGTTTCTGAAAATGTCGGTAGTTATAAAATAATCAGTATTTTTAAAAATGGTAAAGAAGGTCAAACTTGCAAAGTTAAATAATTTTTTTTAATGTTATTAGCCGCGAGACTTTGAGATGCCATGGAGTAAGTATAGAAGCAAGTGATACCGTACTGGTCTGAAGTCTACTATTAATTCTTTATTGCAATGTAGAAAATTTCGGATCAAACTCCGGTAAAATGAATGCTAGAACTAAAAAAAACTTTTCTTTACTAATTTGATCCGGAATTTTTTACAGTGTTGTAACTTGCTTTTAAATTTTTAATCCACTATGTAAGGCATAAGATCATGTCGTATGTGAAAAATAAAATATAAATTGAAGTTATTTTGAATCCACACGTTTGCTTGAGATGAATGGCATCGAATGCTAGAACTAAAATAACTTTTCTTAACTAATTTGAACCGGAAATAATTTAATTCCATATGGAATTTCTTGCAGTGTATTTTAAATCAAGAAATCAGACTCAAAAACGTACTTTCTCTGATTAAATATTAAACATACCTTCATTTCAACGGATTCCTGACCCTTTAAACATGAGGTTAGCCGCAATCTGGAAAATATTATCTCAATTGTCTAGTCAGAGAGTTGGTAAAAGTTCCCCTTAATGCTAATTTCAAGTTTTACTTATTTCGTCTAAGGCAACGAACGAAAAAATAAACTTGAAATACTGATGTTTTTAATAACATGTAAAAAAATAGTTTTAAATAATTATTTATCATTTGAAAATAGCCAAAAAAATTTTGAATATTAAGGTGTACAATATTTTAGATCCTTTTTTAAGTATTTCTTTTTAAATAACAAAATACAAAATTTTAGTGAAATTAGTGAAATTGTTACTAAGTTATCCAATTTTAGAAAAGCCATAGATTTAAAGTTTTATTTTTTGAAAACTTTACTACCGATTTCACTCAAGTGTTTTTGATTTGTTGTTTAAAATTACATACTGTAAAATTTTGCATACCTTTCAATTCCATTTTTTCTTTCGGTTTACTTTAAATGGAAAAATAAAATATAATAAGAATAATAAATAGTTATTAAAAAATTTTTTTTTACTTAGAATCATTTCTGAATAAGCAAATTACATAATTGTCATCACAATCAATTCTTTTAAACAGTTTTCAAGATGTAGCGATATGCGCAAGAAATGAAATTAACATTACAAACAGAAATGTTCACACCTTTTCATTTACTTTATATGTCTTGAGAACCTAGAATATTGCAATTTGGGTGGTACTTAGAATTAATTTTTGGTTTTGTGTTGATCATTGATGATTGTAGTAATCATGACAGCGAAGATGAACCTGATATGAATAACGTTGTTTTGACGTCATAATTTCACTGAGATCAAGATCAGCCTGAGACGTGGTGAAACACCTGGAATTTGAAATTTGTGATTGGCTGTTGTGCAGTATTACAACAATTTGTACCCTAGGAGGATGCTAGAAGATGTCAATGAGAGTGAAAAACAGTGTTGTTACGCTGGCAAGTTACGCTGTCAAGTAGAATAGATAGAATAGAATATCTAGAATACACAGAACATGGTAACTGCAGTTTCCACGTGAAACGCATGAACAGTGAAATCAGGAGACGGAAATCACGTATGAGAATGTTCTAGAAACTTCTAAAACATTCCATAAACCATAATTAAAATCGTAAGCAACTTATATACATATTTACATACTTTTAAAGTCTTGTTAGAAATCGGGAAAACTTGGAGGATCGAACTCGGGACTTCCGACTTGCCAGTTGAGTGTCTTCAGCCGCTCGACCATGCCGACACGTTCCGAGTCAATATGAGAAATTTGTCAAATCAATCTGACAAGAAGATTGAAATTACTAGGCAAATAATCGACAATAAGCAATATTTTTTATCAATCAGTAGATAGGATTGAAACTTACTTAGTATTGCTAACTAAATTCGACAAGAAAAGCTCAAATTTTACCAGTACACTTCATGTAAACTTGGCTGCCTTATTGTCACTGTCTTGAAGTTGCATAATTGTTCGTCTTTGAACTTCCATGAATGGTCCAAAAGCATTTAAAAAATATGTCCTATTATAATTTCCCTCTAGAATTTAGTTAAATATTTAGAACATACCCTAAGCATTCGCTAAATTTACGGAGCTCCGAAAAATAAAACCTTCTTCGGAACTATTTTGATACTATATTTGTTTCGGAACTATTTTGATACCATATTTGTTTCGGAACTATTTTGATGCATTTTAGCTCAATTTTAAGAAACCTTTTTTTTAAGTCTACCACTTTAGTAACTATAATTAAGAAGCCAGAAAACTTGGCAGGTCTTATGATAATAACGCCAAAGAAGGGAGGATCTTCTAACGTTATTTTGTGTCAGGGTAAGGTAACTTAGCCACATTTTCCAAAATTAAATGTTAGCTGGATTAAAAAAAAAATTTCGAGAATTTCAATTCTTGACCAGTCTTCGGAGCAGTGTTAAAATGAAAAACAGCTGTTAGACCACTGAACAGGAAAGCAATGCATTTATATAAAAGGTTCTAAAAATATACATTGTTCGACATACACTTGGACTGTAAAAATTCCGTACGAACATGTATTTCTTACCCTTACATGCCTGGTCGTGCATGTAAATATTAAAAAAAAATACTGTAAACCTACTTTTAGGCCCCTTATAAAATGAAAGATATAAAATTATTATATTTTGCAAGATCAGCACTGTAAAAACTGTGGAGTGGTTATTTAGTTAAAAAGTAGTTTGAATGAATAATTCATTTCCAGTCTATACCGAATCAAGTGTTCAGACACACTTTGACGGGTGTAGTTTAAATTATTAAATAATTTAAATTATTTAAATTATTCATTTATTAATCTCTCTATTCATATGTAATGGTTCACCGGAAATTTTGTTTTTCAAAATTATAGTTCCTATTACCACAAGTAAAATAATAAAAAACTGAAAAGTAAATTTGATCGAATAAATGGTTTTTATGGCATGTTCTGCGGTATTTTGAAAAAAATTACTAAATTTTATCACATTTACCAAATTTTATTATAAAGCCATATTTTATCGTTAATTTTACCAAACTCATTACCAAAGTGCTTCGGTAAAAGGAGTTCCCTAGAGCCATATACACGGTAAATGTTACCATTTTCTGGTATTTTTTATCATACTTTTTTCCCTAATGTAGAAAAAAGCTCTTTTTTATTAAAAAAAAGTATGTTTTTATGTCTAATTTGATATAAATATTGAAAATTAATTTATCAAAGTACATCGTACCATGTAATGCACAGCGAAGTGAACGTCGAAAATTATTTTGCCATTTTGATTTTTATTTTGGCATCGGTAGATAGCCCAATCAACACTCTCTTACATTCTCAACCTCCTGAGTCCCAAGCCTTAAATAATGACATAAATTTTTACTCGAAATATCTTAGAGGAAAGTAAACTCTTGCGATAAAAATTTTTTTCAAAGAAATCAATTGAACGTAAATAATACTTTTAGTAATTTTTAATTCCATTCCTCAATGGTCCCACTGCCCTGTGTGGGACCTGGTCTTCATCAAAATTCTATTCCTGTTGCTCTTTCGGTTACTCTAAGGATGTCTCTTTCCAGACATGCCCATCTGACGACCTCTTTTTCGAATGCCTGTTGGTATGGATAATTTTTTTTCGTGGTGTTGGCATCGAGCATTCTGATAATGTGACCACGCCATTTAAATTTTTGAATATTGATGAAATTTATTATATTTGAGTCTTTGTGGATTTTTTATAGTTTACTATTTGTTCTTTTTCCTCCTATGCCGTTACTTTGAATTCCACCAAAAATATACGTCTTAAGCATTTTCTCTCAAAAACTGCAAATATTTCTTTATCTTTTTGAACCATTGGTTGATTTCAGAGCCTAAATCTGTGAAATGTTTAACTGCTTCAAGTTTATATTTATCTATTTTAAAGAAAGGTAGATTAAATTTTAATATGGTGCATGGAATATATTTCGATTTGATTTGGTTTTGGATTAGTTAGTGCTGCAATGTTGTACTTAATCATAACCCAAAAAGATGAAAAATTGTAATTTTTGCATAGCGTAGGCTATTTTTTATAGTGCATTTCTCCGTATTTTGACCATAAAAAAAATCAGCTGAACTCAAACAATAAAATAATTTTACTCCATAAATTTTGCTTACTTGAATTGTTTTTCGTACCTTGTAATTTTTCATTGCAATAAAAACTCCCAACAACGAAGATAAATCCGATTATATTTTTACACAGACAATCGCTTTGAAAAGGCATACCCACCGAAAAAAATATTAAAAATATTATTTTTTAGGGAAAAAATTGTACCATATGCTGTCCGTTATGTGGAAGCTGCGTCTGTTATGTGAAAAGAATCTATAAAATCCCTTATCGTCAAATAGTGTGAGATATACTTACTCAAATACAAAGAGATTGAATAAAAAAAAATTCGAAACGTTAATTTAAAGTCATTTCTTCCATTAAGTTACGGTAAAAGTACAAACTATTACTATAGAAAATATGGATTATTTTTCTTAAAAGTTTACTTTTTAGTTTTATGTTTCTAAACATCGTTTTTTAAAACAAAATTAATCAAAAAATATATTTTTCTACAGCAACTCTTAATATAGGCTGTTCTTAGTCATCAATAATTGCTCTTAATGATCACTATATCTATTGGAACCCCAAAAGACCCCGTTATCGGCGGAACATATGTAATAAGATTAAAATGTCAGTTTTTTTCACTCGATTTTAAGGCTTAGTTGATGACATGCAGTTAAAAAGCCATTTTTTTAAAACATAAAATATGCTGAACTACTCAACTAAACATAAAATATATTAGCTTAGCGTCTTGTTGAAAAGACCGTTTTTAGAAAACATTTATCCTCGATTTGGAAGATATTCTTGGGAAGAGACTTGAATGAATTAATATTTTAAAACTGGTTTTCTGACGACTCTTCATAATTTTCCTCCAGTATATTTAATTTCCTAAATATGTAGTAAAATTATTTGTTGCCATTCTATGGTTACTTTAATAATATTTGCCAAATAAGAAACATCTTTCTCTTACATATTTGCTTTTTCTTACTACAATTCTGTCCATGAAAAGGTATATATATATATATATATATATAAAATCACTTCAAATTAACTTCATTTTGATAATTTTATGTCTAACTTATGAATTTCGTCCAATCTTGTATTTTCCAAATTACGCTTTATTAGCCTTACACATCAGCGCATATTTTTGTCATTCTTTCTATCAGTTTTTGCAATATTCTAGTTCAGATCTGGTTCCAGCAACTAAGTAAAAATTTCCAAATTTTGTTTTGATTGGTAAATCGCATTTTTCTAACATTTTTATCGAGTTAATACCACAATTGGATTAATATCTTGGGATTGAGGGGGCCAATTCATGCATTTCAGTACTCTTTTCCTTTCTTTTGATGCAATGTAGTTTCTACACAATTTCGATGAATGTTTCGGACGGATCGTTATCTTGCTGAAAAACAAATCCCTGACCAATGATAATCTGTCAAAATGGAGAAGCACAACGCTGCAATATTCTGTAATAATATTTTTTATCCATAATTTTCTCTATTCTTACAAGATCTCCAACTTTGTCACCGGCGAAACATCCCCAAACCATGCCTGAACCTCACCGTGTTTCACAGTTGGTTAGTAAACATTGATTTGTCAAACGGTAACCAACTAAACAACGAACATACTGCCTTCGTTTGCTTCCAAACAACTAGAATTTTGACTCGTCAGTATACGAAACGTTTGACTACTGTTCTAAAAAGCAGTTAACACGTTTTTTTTAGCTAATTTCAGTCGTTTAACTATGTTTTGTTTTTTCAAAAGAGGTTTTCTTGCAGCTGAACAATCTTTTAAACCATTGTCACGAAGTCGACATTGTACAGTAGTTACTGGCAAAGTTTTCTGACTAGTAGCAATCAATTTCTCACTGATTTCAAGTGCTGTTTGAGTCTACTGCTACTTACTTTAAATGCAGATAAACTTAACATCGCGTTTGGACGTTATTCTAGGTCTCCCTGATCATTGGAGGCTCTTATTATGGCCAGTTTCTTTCTTCCTCTGCAAAGTTCTGACAACAGTGGTATGAGAAACATTATTTTTAGAGGCAATTTGTCTACTTAAATAGCCTTTTCCATGAAGTGCAATAATATCTGCACGTGTTTTGAGACTTATTTCTGGTTTTGATCCATACAGTTATTCTGTCAAATAAAGGCTATCATAGCAATATTTTAAATGTGTTATGTACATGAACTTAACTTATAATGAACCTTACACAAGATTAAAAGCAAATTGCTTATAAACTAAAAATTAATGAAATTATTTTAATTAATTACTTTTTTTAGAATAGGTATTTACATGCATTTTCGTTCATTTCGTAATCAACTGCAGAATAGATACAAAGCCAACCGGCCTGTGTAGGGGGCAGGGAACTGCCCTTGCATCAGAAAGATCAAGGGTTCGAATCCCGGGCAAAGCATGGATGTTTCTTTCTCCCTCTGTGTGTTCTACGTCCTTTCTCCTTTGTGTGTGAATGTTACCCGCCCTATGAACGGGTTGTGTGAATGGCGTGGCAGAAGTCGGATTCCTGGCCATAGATGGCGCCACTGAAAAACAGGAACAATCGCACCCCCACTGCCTAAACAGGCATAAGACAAAAAAAAAAAAAAAAAAAAAAGGGTTTTATTTCTGAACAAAATAGAGTTTAGCGCTGAAATAAATATCGTCTGAGAAATTTTCTGCACAATAAAAAGTACCGGTGCTTTTTTATCTTAAAATCCATTTTTACCGGAACATGTTACGGAACAAAAGATATGATATACTGTATTTTTTACTGTAATAATTACCGTAAAACTACTGAATCATTGCAATTAAATAAATACAACTGTAAAAATTGCGGTATAAAATTTTACAATAAAAATGGATTTTACGAATGATGCAACTCAAGTATCAATAGTTTGTACCGTANATATATTAAATGCGTGTCAGTCAAAAGATTTGAACGAAACATATCAAATCAATGATATTCATGTATTTAAAAAAAACATAAAGGATTTAACAGTAGCTATTTTTTTAAGATGCATCTCTTTTTACATCTATACTCTGTTGCATGTTAAGAAAAAACAATTTTCTCTATGGAGAGAGCCTGTTTACCTCCAAGAGCATCCCAAATGGATGACAAGCTCCCAGTGCGAGCACATATCATTATCACTAACTCTTAAAACGATGTTGCTTCTTTTTACTTCTATTTTTAGATGAGTAAAATGGTTGAATTAAATGATTGAGTTAAATGTTTGAAATGAGTAAGACAAGACTTATTGAATAAAAATTATTGTTTTTTGTTTACTGTAAAATTAGAGAGTTGCATCATATTTAAATTGTATTGGGGTTACTTTTCTAAAAATGAATCATAAATTGTATTTAAAATAAATTAAATTTGCTTCTCGAATATCTCGTTGTTAATTACATCTCAACATATGACGCCCCATTTTTAATGGTCCATTCAAATATAATACTCTCGCAACGGCATATAGTTGTTTCTTTTTCAAGAACGAATGTTCTCCCTATTTATCTAAATATTTCGCTACGTCTGGTATTCCAGTTAGACTACGAAACTATCACCTTTTAATCAGTAATTCTATGATATGTATCGTAAAAAATAGCATGAGTTAAATTTTTGTCTGACGTGTTTAACTTTTAAAAGGTTTTATATTGTTTTGAAAGCATATTAGTATAATTTAATAATAAAATAAAACGGAACGATATGCAGTCGCTGATGATTAATTAAATCTTATAGCGCAATAGACTTTTCTTAACATACAACGGAGTACAATTTCTCATATTATTTTTTAATGAAATAATAGTTCCAGTCCCGACAAAAATGTTCAAAAATATGTATGATTCCGGCCATGTGTGTTCCTTATGTAAGGGTTTTGTGCTAAGCTACGGCAAGATGGGTCGATCGCTCGAGAGCAATGCAATAATAGTTCCGACACTCACTACAATACTCAAAAATACGTCGACTGCCATGACTAGATGGATCCTTAAAGTGAACTAAGTTATGGCTAGCTGTTTTACACTGTCTGAATTTTCATTTTAAAATTACTGTAAAATTATCGGCAACAGTTTGTCCATTCAATTAATTAACGGCATTAAGGTAAAGTACATGTTCTACCTGAACGGTTTTGAAACCGCTTACAACTAGTATGGATAAAGAAAACATGAATTCAAAACTATACGGTTTTTTAACCGTTTGCATCTAACAGGGTTTCAAAACCGTAAAAATAATGAAATTTAACTCAAAATATCGCAGTGGTCTTCTCATTACTTGCAACGAAGTACACTAACTTTTATTTTATCATTTACGTATAACTTGTTAACGGCTACAAACTAGGAGTTTTGCGATTTTATTTATTTATCTACTATTCATTCCTTAGAAGGTTATTTATCTCCTTCACATGCCCAGTTTGCCATCTCTGTCTGTGAGCAGATCTCTCTTCTGACGCGTTTTTTCCCTCCTGTTCTTCACTCTCCATGTAAAGAGGTGAAACTTCAGTATGAAATTCAGTATGAAATTTAAGTTATGAAAAAAGTGATTTCAGCTAAACCAAGACAAACCACGAAGTGCTGGGATGTTTTCAAAATGCAAAACAAATCATGGCAGAAAGTAATCATTGTGAAAAGAGAATTTGAAATATTGCGTGGGCTCATTTTGTTCTGTACTTTAAATAGTAAAAAAGACGAAGCAGGGTATGGAAAGTTTCTCCCTCTTAAAACTGGAATTTCAGTAGGATATATGCTGTGACACTTCATTCTCTTGACTCTATTTTTGAGTGGTTTTAGCTGTGTCTTATTATAAATGTCTTAAATTGAAATGATTTTTAAAATGTTCCCAACTGTCTACTTATTATTTTGTTATTGGCATAGTTTCCCTATTCAGTATAAATGTACATTTTCTACCATTCAATTATTTTTGTTAGTTTTTGTCTCTAAATTATTTGATCGACAGATTTAACTTAACTTTTTTTTAAAAAAAAATAAGTTTGTGCTTTTAAACTTTTTTTAAAAAGTAAGTTTGTGCTTTTAATTTTTTTAATCAAATGTAATTTGTGCTTTTAAACCTTTTATGGCTACTTCAACATCAGTTCTTCTTTTCTTGTTAGTTGTTCTATGGTCACAGGGTGTTACAATATTGAAAATAGATACATTTTTTAGAGATCATTCTTTGTTTAAAAAATTTTTGTTTTTACTTTTGCATTACCGATATTTTTATTTTTAGCTTCAAATCTTTCTGTGAGGAATTCATACGTGCATTTATAGACACCAATAAAATTTAAGATTTGAAGTAGACTAAGCCTAATTTCAAAGAGAGTTGAGTAAAAAGTTAGGATTTTAAGTAAACGAATAGATAACCTTTGTTTTGCTATATTTTTCATGCAGCTATGTTTCGCAGATAATGTTTTATTTAAGGGAAAATGATTTAATTCACTGACAATATTTAAATATCTTACAATATCATCCTTAAATTTTATGTATTTATACAAGAGATATTCTAGTAAGTAATATACACTGTAAAAAATTACAAGTACTGGCCCCCTCAGTGCCGGTACTTTTTATCGTAAACTTTTACGGAGCAAAAAAAAAATGATAAACCCCAATTTTCGCAGTAATATTTACTGAATAGCTGCAATTAAATAAATATTACATAAAAAGGCACAATATAAAATTTTACGATAAAAATTGGTTTTAAGATAAAATGAATTTTACGGATGTGCAGTAATTCCATAATTTTTTACTGCGTATAGGTTCTTTGTTGTTATGAGTTCTGTAAATATTAGTTGATTTATAAAGTGTATTAATAGTTGATATTTAATAGATGATTATTTTTTAGTATTTGATAAATGTTTTAAGAAATACATTCCTATCGTAAATGCTTTTTATTTCATTTTGAATTGAACATTCCAAATTCTAATTTGTCACAAATTGTAGGATTTTGAATGCAATTTATCTTGCCTACAAGAAAACTTATCAGAAGAGTCATTTCCAGCTTTTGCAAAATTTATTGTTAAGTAACAATAACGCATAAAGTAAAGTACCAAATCAAATTAATCTCATTAATGTGAGAAATAATAAAATAATCTCAATAGTTTGAGGAAATTCAAATAGAAAATTGTGATGGAATACGAAATGAACCCCGACTTCACTGTACGGAGGTTCTTTTTTTAATTAGTTTGCATAATATCGATTAATGTTAATTTATAATTATTTTAAGTGAAACTTCAAAACTCCATTAAATTGTTTTGAATCAAATAACAGTTTATTACAGCATTTTTAACATTATAATAACATAAAAATAGCAGTGTCAGTAATATTTCGATAAAAAGTGAACTATTACGAACCCATTTCATGAATTAATGAAAAAGCACCACAGTGCGTAGGTGAAAATTTAAAACCCTGTCTGTATTTGAAATATCTGCAGAATATTAAAATATTTTGACGAGATTTTTCCTCTTCTTCAACATTTTCTATAGAAAAAAACATTCCCTTTGCAAACAACTAAAATCATTTTTGAATGAAAAAAAGATTTCTGTCTTAGCATTGAATGTAGACAAATCAAAGCATTCAGATGGGAATACAAGGATTTATACTTGAGGGGGGAAGTTAGATATATTTCATTTAGAATGGAGAGGGGAACAATATTTTAAAATCTTTACATCACCTGCTTCACAAAATCAATTCACTTCCCCCCTTATGTTTCTCCTTCTTCTTCTTTGAGTGCCGTTGACATGAGTTTTAATTTTAAACTTAGTTATCTTGATGTAAAAGATTGACTGGTTTTTGGAATGTATAAATAGCTTTAATATTGAAAGGTGTTTTTAAAGGCTCCGTCGTTACGAGAAACAATACTATATTTTTATAACTGTTAGAAATTTTCTAACAGTTATTCATGGTGGTTTGTTCAAGTATTCTTTTAGCCAGCGTCCACTATCTTTACACTCAGAAAAACAGCATTTCCCACAAATTTTTACCGAAGTACTTTGGTAATTGTTTTGGCAAAATTAACAATAAAATATGGCTTTATGTAATGTGATAAAATTTGGTGAATGTAGTAAAATTTGATTTTATCATGACACCATACAGCATATCATTAAAACCATTTATTTGTTTAAATTTACTTTTCAGTTTTGTATTTTTACTAAATGTGTGGTAATAAGAACTGTAATTGTTTAAAACCAGAAATTCAGGTAAACCGTTAACATATAAACGGAAAAATTTCCAAATTAATTGTTTAAATAGAATATTACTTTTTTGATTATTATTATTATGGGGTTTTTTATACCAAAAATGTACGTTAGTTTACCTTCAGTTAGTTACCTTAGAGTACGTTAGTTTTATCAGATTTTTTTATCCGTATAACAAAAAGAACATGTTATGTAAGTCAAAAAGAAATTACTATTATCAGGAAATTTTATTTATTTAAATTTATTTACTCGGTACTATCATTCAACGGACAGAATTAAATTTAAAACCTTATTTAGTCACTACTTATCAATTTGCTGCTGGGAGGGCTTCAGATTGTGGGCAAGGAAGATCGAAATTACTATTTTTCATGTAGATAGCTTAGGGCCTTTAACCACTAGACTATTTTCAATAAGATTAAATTCTGATTTGAATACTGCATGCAATATTCAATAGAAAAAAAACACTATATGAAAATCTATTAATGTCAATATTTTATGCATTTAAATGTTATCAAATAGCTGAAAAAAATGCTTTTTTTTTTATTACGTACACTTTCAGATATGAAACTCTCATTTCAGCAATCCTTGAATAAAATTCGATAATTATTTTAGTCACATCATTCGTTCTATCGTCCTCCTTTCTTTCTATTTTTATTTTATACTTGAATTCTCGAGCATTTGACGAAATTGTTATTGTCCTCTCTGTATTTCCTAAGAGTTCTCTAACAATTTTCATTCAATACCAAAATTGTTTGCACTGAAAAACAGGATATCACTGAGTCAGTGTGCTCTCTTATCAATCTGGTTTGTTGGATTCGAACACTGATAATGATTGAAAACTCTTTCACTTATCTTGTTTTGTTTTATTTTGTGTACTTTTAACTATTTTATAACCATTGTTAAACAGCCAACCCAATTTTCGGGTTTACGACTTCTCATGTTCAACTTCGTAGCCTTGTAATTTTGAACCCAATCCAGAAGACAAGGGAACTCCTGGACCAAGTATTGGGAGAAATTTGCCTTCGTCGAATACTTATTGATGGAACTCACCAGGATTTGCGTTACATGGTGAGAACAGCCACGAAACCCTCCAACGGCTAGCCTAACGGCAAGGGGACTCTAACTCATGATCCATCTACCACTGAAAATATTTTCACGTTAGCACTGTGGTTGGTGCGAGCCGGTTTAGGAATTCATATCGACCAGCCATGACTGGGATTCGAACCCAGTTTACCTCATCAGAAAGAGAACGCTCTATCCCCTGAGCCACCAGGGCTCGATCCTAAACAATTGAGTTAATCGACAAGTAGCATTAAGCCTAATGTTTTTGACGAAACAAGTACAGATAATAATTTTCACAATATGACGGAAATATTCGCTTTGAGCATTTCCTAGTAAAAGATTTCGTCTGAAATGTTTTTTGTAATTATAAAGTATCCATTTTTTGTCGTACATATTTATGATTAATCCTTAGAAAAATTCTTTTCCGATGAATCTAATAATTTTCACTCCTATTTTTCATAACAGTTTGATGTGATTTAATGTGAAATAGTGATAGATTTAATTTTAAAAAATATTAAAATGTATATTGTTTCCTTCTGCCATTTCATAATTATTTTATTGCTCAGTTTGTTTAAAGTTAATTAAAGTACTAAATATTAAATGACTAATGATAAATAAGCAAAAATTAAAAGGAACTACAGTAAAAGCTCTAAGCTGAAAGCTTTATTTTAAGAGTAAAAAAAAATTTAAAAAAAAAAAAAGAGAATGATTAGAAAAAGTATATTATTTCTTAACCTCCCTCGAAAAGCTTTCCTTAAATTTATGCTAACAACTATCGATAATAATTTAGAATTCGGAATTTAGTCTCAACCATAGGCGTATCCTTTAACAGGAGAAATATTTTGATTGGCAATCGATAGTCACGTGGCATGCTTTTTCTCGTTTTTCAAAGATAGCCGCGCCCCATCCAGGTTAGAAACATTCCCTTTTATTTCCAGGAGAAACTTTTCACCTCAAAGTAAGAAAGCAAGAGAAAGATATTCTTTAAAACATATTTCTCTTAATATTGTTTCCTTTTATTTTTTATTTTGTTTATGTTTCATTTATTTACTTATTATATAATTTATTTATTATATAATTTATTTTTCATAATAATTATTTATTATATTATTTAATCTATTTATTGTTTATTTATTTATTACTTCATTTATTTATATTTTACTTATTTTATATTTTACTTATTTTTAGCCCAATATATATTTTTTGCTGTCTACCTTTTCTACTAACATTAAAACAAGTATGCTGTAGTCATAAATATTCCTTTTTCTTAAAGAAATTTAAAACAAAAAAGTAGCTGAAAACTTTTCTTACCCCATCGGAAAATTTTCGATCCATCAAATTATCTTGTAATTTGCGGCATGTCGATCCTTAAATAACGCATATTTTGACAGGATAAAAATAAAAACTGATTATGAATTATATACCGTGTAAAAATAAATCCCCTAATTTTGTATTAATTAAAATAGTAATACAAAAATTTCTTTCCTTTTAGACACTTTGTCGGAACAAAGTACAAAAATAAAATACACTTATAAACTTTATTAATTATTAGACAAAGTAGAAATTATTTTATGCATTTAAATAAACTAATCTTAGGAACAACAACGTAATTGCATTTATTGCCTTTTGTTATTTTTCAGAAACTTTTATAAATACGATAAATATTTCCCGAAAAATAAAAGTGCCTATTAAATTCATGATTAATCGTGATTATTACTAACATCTGAAATTTATAGTAACTACAAGTCATCATAATATCAATTGTAACCAAAGTTGGAAGTAAATAATTTGTCATCATGATTCAAAATTTTTTTTTTATAATCTTGTGCCTAGACCATAAACATAATTTTTTTTTCATATTTTTTGGTACTAATATTAAAAAAATATATATATTTTTTAGTAGTTGGACTTCTCATGCATGCGGTAGCTAATTAATTTTATAAATTTTATTATCATTTACTGGCAAAAACAACGATAGTCCAACAGCATTTAACAGCATTCTAAGTTTAACTAATGAATAAGATACATCGGCTATTTTATGAATGGGCAAATCACCGAATTGACAATCAAATAGTGAGTAAATCTTTAAATTAGCCAGCATTAGACGAATTAATAAATAGGTGGAGTAAAAAGTAAGGAAATAAACAAATACACGAATAGAGGAATGAGAAAATAAACAAATCAGAACTGATTCTTTGTTTGATTTATTTGCACGTTCATTTATTTATTCGCTTATTAATTTATTCTCTAATTGATTGATTCGTTGACCCAATGATTAATTTATTCACTCTCGCACTATTTGCTTTTTCATTTACTGATTTATTGAATGCATATTGTTTTGTCAATTTCTCCTTCATTAATTAGTTCTTAGACGTTTTATTATATCGCATCGGTTAATTGTGATATTTGCATATTCTGTATGATTGATATATTTTGTCCAACTGATTGACATCATCAGTTTCAAATATGCAGGTTATTCTCCAATAATCACCTTTAATATTTATTTTTAGAATCCTCTTCAAAGATGAAAACAAAAAAGTATGCACGGTAATATTTAAGCTAGGAAGAAATAAAAACGCTATTGAAATCTAACAAATTACAATAAAGGAAGGCGTTAGAAAGAAAAATGTCAAAACAAGTTAAATTGGAAGTTATACTTGAAGGTGTTTCAACTAATCATCTTTAAACTCCATTCTGTTTCCTCCCGCAATCAAACCTGCCTTGTTATTTATTACATTTGGCTTCCTGTACTGTCATTTTTTTCTCAGTTAAATATTAATTTGCGATCCCCATGTGTTTATTCTTTTGTTTTCTTTTTTGATATGAATTCTAAAAATATAAATTGAGGATGATCTATACAGAACATTCTGTATAAATAAAATATATTGAAATGTAACTACTTAATCAAGCTATGTAAAACTATTATTACGTGTATTGTTATCAAATATTTATTCTTTTTTTCAATCATAATTGTTTCTAATCCATAGATTCTGATTATTAGTAAACATAAATTGTGGTTACATGCAATACCAATTGTTCATGACCATGATTCCATATAAACATGAATACCTGTAATCATGATTATTAATAATTACGAATTTTTTGATTACCTGCGATCGCTTATGGTTATGACCTCAAATAATTGATTACTTCGCAATAACTGTCAATAATGAATAACGGTTATAGTTTTTTCTAAACTACAATTAAAAATGAACAATTGTGTTTAATCATTATGTGTACCAATTAATATTTTAGTTGATTATTCTAACGGTAACGAGAATTGCTTTATATTAAAGTTATCATAAAAATTCAAGCATACCTGAGAAAAAAAATTCGAATTTACTGTAGCTGATGATGAGTGTGTATCTAAAAATGAATGCTTATAATTGCTTATGGATGCTTTTCATTCTATTTCTTTCATGCTGCATACGAGTTGCGGTAATATTGAAATTTCTTTGAGTGAGAATGGTATTCTTGTTCTTGCTTCGAATGAAGGATACTCGTGTTTCTTCAAACGGTACTTTTGGAAGTGCAGCATCATACCTAGTAATCTACAAACATGTGATCGTCTGCAAGTTTAAAAATTCAGACCTTATTTTTTCTAAACTCATGGCTTTTTTTCCCGCGACTCATGGCTTTAGAATTCTTATGTTTAGGAAACTTTTTGTCACTTTAGCTCTAAGGCTTTAACTTTATGGGGGGGGGGAGATCTTTACCATTATATTTAGGAGTCTCTTTTAACTCGATTGTTAGGAAACTGTATGATTTAAAAACCTCTTTTAGCTTAAAAAAATAAAGAAAAGAAAAAGGAAAGAAATCTTCCTGAGAACATCAGTCTTTTTCCAGTTCCTTCGGAGCATAAAATTTTTTCAAATTAAACATAAAATAAACAAAAGCGCAAAAAGGGTTTGGTAATATTTAGAGAAAGCTATACCATGGGAGAAATCTTTCATAGCAAATTCTTTTTGGCCTACATAAGTATTTTAAAATTGAAGAAAAGTGAGAACAGGTAAACCAAGGGAAAACCATCAAGTTTCAAATGCTAAAAGAGAAATTTCAAAATACCAAAATAAAAATATATACAGCAGAATTATTTAGGTTTACGCACTGGGGAAGTTATCTTGTAAGTAATTTATTTATATTTTCATATTTTGAAAACATTTTTTTCAGTATTTGAAATTTCATGATTAACCTGAACACAATTTTCTCTAAACTTTAAATTTTTGAATGCCAATAGAGAGAAAACATAATTCTCCATAAAATGTTTCTCCCACTGTATAGTGCTCTCTTACTAAGGCATAATCATATTGTTCATAATAAACTAGTGAACACCTCCCACATAATAGCTTATAATCATTCTTAGCCATTTAGAGTTATATTTTATGATTTTAACCTATACAATAGCCTATTTTTACATAGCCTATAGAATAGCCTATTTTTATATTTTATATGTATAGTTTCAAGAGAGATACTTAATTGCTTAATTCAAAAGCTTATAAGAGATATTATGTCTTCAATTGAAATTGGAAACCTTGTTTGCAACGTGGTTCGAACAGCAACTTTTCTAAGAAGAAAGCTCTCGTCATCTAAAGAGGGCATTTTTATAGTCTGAACTATACTGTTGATAATAGAGGTGTAAAATTAATAAACAATCCCGAGTTACAAATTAATATTTAAGCAAGGTAAATATAAAAACTGTACTAGAACATAAAATCATGCTCTTTTATTCAAATCAGATATTTAATGCCTATTTAGTTGTGGTTGGCAGCTCTATAAATTTTATAAACAGGATGTTTTGTAATGAACACTTTTAATATGCATATTTTGATACCTTTTAAAATAATTAATTAATATTAAAGAGAAAAATGTTTTTAAATTAGCACCAATCATTAACCTGGCGAGCAAAGCCATCAAAATGCATTACAAATTAATCTACACGGACGATCGGTTCTTTTATTTAATATAAAGGTCTAAAGCACTTTTTTCTAATTTAAAAGAACATAAATTTTGACAAGGATTTCAAAGGTATATGTATAATGGTATATGTATATTCAAAGGTATATGTATAATGGTATACAGTCCCTGGAAAAATCTTAATTATCAGGTGATACTGTACAGTTTTGTTTTTACGCGACTGAAACCGGTTTGCAATTGTTTACATTCGTGTATCAATTGGCTAAATTAGAGATGCATGATATAAGTTCGATCATTGGATAAACTAGACGATATATTATATAAATATAGAATATTTATTGCATCAGATATTATATTAGTATATTATAATAATTAGACCAAATTATACGCACTGTAGTGTTTTAATAATAGCATGTTTTGCACGAGTTTATGCGCAATACTTTTATATTTAAACAAACATGCAATGGTTTTTAGTTCAAGAATTTTTTTTTTACTTCCTATTTGTATTTATTTTTAACGTATTGCATTACAATATTAATCAATTGATAAACAAATGTAAACAAGTGTAAATCAGTTTCAGTCGCTTAAAAAAATAAGGCTGTATAATATCACCTGATAATTCAGATTTTTCATAAAATTTTATAGTGCGTCCAATAATTAGGCCAGTGACTGTACATAGGTGAATGTATCAGGGATTCTTTCAGTTTTTATGTTCAGCTGAAACATTACATGGTGGAAATCACCTAGAAGAGATAAAATCATCTATATAGCAAAATCTGTGTAGAGCATTCCTTGAATCTATAATAAATAGAAATTGGTAGAATAAATGTAGTTTTTATCATTATTTTGAAACAAGTAACAGGTCTTGGAAAAAAACTCTCCAAGAAGCAAATTTTTTTAAATCTTTCGTTAACTATGATGGTGCCATCTATTAGTTATGAAAGAAAACGTTGACCATCCGGGGTTTAAAACAAGGTTTTAAAAATCAATTATATTTTATTTCGTGAGTTCTTTAAAAATAAGGAATTTTTAGTAGAATTAATTTGATTCAAACTCTTATCAAATGTTGTCTTTCCCTCTAGGATTAAATCGCAATTACCTATATGCCTAGAATAAGGAATAGAGTGAGAACTCAAAATATATTGAACTTTATTATTGAATCTTAAAAGTTCATTTGATAAACAATGTTACTGAGATCTTAGTTTAATTAATAGCTAAATTTTAAAAAATTAAAATTATTTTCAAAATTTCGAGAAAGGCTTCTCTCCAAAAATCACGAAGCCTTCAGAAGAGATAATTTATAAGTTTTTCTATCTTCTTTGTTATGAAAAGCAGCTTTCTGAAAAAATTAATGGTTAAAAATTGAGTTGTGTTCTTTTAAAGATTAACAAAAAGGAATTTTTCAACACACTGGAAGTCAGAATTTCGAGCTGACAAAATATGAGAAGTGTGCAAGAAAATAAAGTAAAAAAGTCAATTTGGGAAGGTAAAAAAACTAAAATGAGTTTTTTTCAAAATTAAATAATATATCTTATATCTCGGATAATATTATGAAAAAATTATTTGTAACTTCTTTATTTTATTTTTTATGATTCAATCGTCTGCAGTAATAAATAATAACTTATTCGTAATAATAGTCCATTTCACACATGCATATTATGCAATTGATATGCATGGGAAATTCATCAATTATGTAATAAAGCGCAAATTAGAGTCATTTATTTATCTCTATTAATAACTATTATCTATTTATATTTAAATATTTTTCTGTTGCTGAAAAAGCAAAAAATTTTGTTGTAAAATATGAATATTCATTTTATTTATGAAGTTTGAGGTAAAAAAATAAAATGTTGAGACAGTCTAGGCTAGTTGAATGAACATTATAGTTGAGTTAAATGGCACAAAACTGGAATCGGTTATACTGCACGTAATGTTAGTGGGAATACTATCTCTGTCTTAACGGTGGCAACTTTGCGTTTTCTTTTTAAAAATCTGTTTTGAGATCTGCTTGGTAAATGTTAACATACCTTGGTACTTTTTTCTCAGTTCATATTTTGACGACTACTCCTCGCTTTTTAAGTTTACAAAATCCGAATACATTAAAAAAAAAAGTCAAGTTTAATCAGAAAAAATAAGTTTTTGTGTCTTACTTTGTACGTTACAATATCATCTGAACTATTTAGTAAGCTAAACTTTGTTCTAACACTTCAAAATTTGATTATATAGATACATTTTTGCATCGTGTAATTAACACTATTCGATTTACAATAATTTTAGGAAGACAAAGTTTTTGCTATCCAAATGATGAAAAAAACTTCCTCAACAATTTTATTAATTACAAAAAATGACTGCGAGCCATTATAAAAACTTTTTATATATTTAAAACAACTGCAAGTTCTATGTGACTTAATATGATAATAAACTAATACTTCAAAAATGATAGATACATTTTCTGTTTTTATCGTATTCAATTACTACCGATACTTGATGTTGACGAAAATTTTCGACATTTACCATGTATCATTAGACTATATTTTAAATATCATTTCAGCTTTAAATCCTTCTCTGATGGTTTGACAGTGTTTACTGGTGGCGGTGCGCATGAGAATACGTGTCTCAAAAAGCTCTTTCTCAATTTTGAACCATGTACTTAAAAGACAAAACGTGCAAAATAAATTCATTTTGTGTTAAGATATTGGTGATCTTTGATTCATAGTTCATATTCTTAAATTGAGATCTTTTCAACTTCTTCTGATTAAGTTTGTGGTCATTCAAATCGATTCAGTATTTTTCTTCTTCAAACTTATAAAAAATTATTTGTTTAAAGCAGAAAAAGTCTCGTAAATATGCAAATACAAAGATATCTTTCAGATATCTAAAAACAAAGTCTTAATACTTTATTACCTTTCTGAAATGTTGCATATTTTCATTGGTATAATCTTTTCAGAAAAAAATTTGTAGAAATAATAAAATAACGCTGGTCTCACCCTGTTTAATTGGGTGTCGACCTTGTATTGTAAATGATTGGAAAGATACTGTCAATTGTATTTATTATCTTTTTTTTTTTTTTCGTCTTTTGCGAATAATAAAGAAGATACTATTAAATAAAAGATTTTCTTTCCTCTGCAATCGCGCTCTACTACAGATGCGATCGGTCGTGAATAACGAATCCTCTGAGAAAGGCTCATCGAAAGAAATGGTGAAAACAACGCCATCTATCAACCATTATTTGAACTTTTTAGGTTTTTTTTTATTTTTAAACAAAATAGCAAGAATCTTCAGTTAATGAATAAGAAGACCAGTGTCTGAGTTGGGTTACTAATTAACAAGCATTCTTAATTAACGATTACAATTTAAATCATGATTATCAAAAATTTTCATTTAAAATTACAACTATTACCTTAGTCCAACACTAGATTATTAAACTAATCTAGGATTGCCAGTAAAAATAAGCTACGATTATACGCAATAATAATATACCGATTACAAGAAATAATAATCCACGTTTTCAAGTAAAATGAAACAAAAATGTAATTGTGAAATATAATTTAAAAAAATGTAATTAAAAAAAATGTAATGTAAAACTGTAAAAGTAAAAACACGAAGAAAAAAAAATTTAAGCAATAATGATATACGATTACATGTAGTGATTATCCAGTTCTAATAATCCAGTAAGAATAATCTACGATTAAAACTAATAATAATATCAATTAATAACAATTAAAATTATAAGTGACTTACAATTAATAAGAATCCACGATTTTAGTCAGCTGCAATTTCAAGTAATAATAATTCAAGTAATAATGATCGCAACTTATTATAACTAACCTTGATTGTAATTGTAATAAAGTAATCATAATGGAATATAATCTTGATTTAAATTATTACTGCCATTCCATGCTTAAAATGAATGAATTCAATATAGGTAAACAACTTCACTGTAAGGCTCGTGATTTATTGTTATTTTAAATTTTTTAACAATCACAGTCAAAACACAATTATTTCAGTAAATTACAATTTCAGGACTTATAAATTTCCTTAATTTTTGAACGAAGTTTCGATGTAATATTTTAATCCGATTACTTAGATTGGGTCAAACGTGAAGGAGATTATCCTCCATCTCCAAAATATAGAATCGAATGTGGAAGGGGATTATCTCCAAAAGTTAAGGGGGATGAATCCCCCTCATTCCACTCGGAATCTACACTCGTGTTAGGTAAAAGTATTTCAAAGAAAATAATAAAACGAAATACTGTGATGATTCTCAAAATTCTAATATTGATATAAATTGTTTCGTCTTGGAATCGCTCGAGATTTTTTTTTAAGCAAATTGTAAATTTAGCGGGTAAAAGCCTATTCGATTAATTATTGATACTGTTCAACGAAATAATTTGTACCTTCATTATAAAAGTCACTTCAAACTTACAATTTGCCAACTTACTGTTATATATAATTAATATTTATCGGGAAATCGCGTAATTATTATCACAACTTCTAGCATTGAAACTCATTCTTACTCCAACCCTCTAAATATTAAATTACTTTATACCGGCATTACTGCTTACAATGCAAGTTTCATGAATTGGTTAAGCATAACTAATTTGAAAAAAAAAAAAAAAAAATTTACTAACTTTTTTCTTTACCGCAAATTATGTGGAACACTTTATACGCTGATATTTTACTCTTATACAGCGTACAAAAGTCTTAGTTTATGATTTTTTAAAAAAAACATTTACTGTTGTAGTTATAACAAGATTGAAATACATTGTCTACCAATAGGTGTCTACTATTACTAGAAATTGTCATATTTAACACAAAAAAATAGATTACAAAGAATTAAGCAACTTTCCTTGTTTTAATGGGAAGTCTTTTCATAATGATTGTAGGGAAATTGTCATAAAATTTTAATTACAGAACTACTTTTATAAAAATTTGCGTAAAACTGACGTAATTGAAAATATTTCAATATATTAGTATCTTTTGTATTTTTTCATAAATGTGAGATGGCCGGGATAGCCTAGTTTGCAGGGTGCTGGACTCTCGTTTGTGAAAACAGGAGTCCAGCCGGCCGAGACTCCCGTATAGTAAATGGTAACAGGAGCACATTAAATCTGTCGGGTCACAAAGTCCTCCATGTTCCAATAATTGGAGATTGATCGTTGTCTGGTTCAGGTCAAAATTGCGATCTTTGGATGACTTAATGAATGTATGACTGGGTGTGAAGCATGGATGTGACGTATGGGTATGGCAGAAGTCGAATTCTTGGCCATAGATGGTGCCACTGAAAAACAAGAACAATCGCACCCCCTCTGCCCTAATGTCCGACGGCAACAACTAAATTTGAGGAAGTAAGAACTATAATTGTGAAAACTGAAATTTCCGGTAAATCATTTCCATATGAACGAAAAAACTATCGAATGAATGGTCTAAATATCGTATATTTTGGTTTTATTAACTAGAAATAAGCAGTTGTTTTTTTTTTGCCAGAAATGTCATTACTATGGAGTACAGTAATTTTTTTTCCTCCGTGTAGGGTGGTGCAATTCGAAAGAACGAGAATTTTTCGCTTATGAGATCATTGTTTTAAAACTGATGGTTAACATAATTTTTACAAAAGTTTTGCGCATATTATACTTTAATTAATTTACGATTTTTGCTGTAATTTTTGTTAGGAGTTTTACTTCAGCCTTTTATAGGTGTTTAACTCTATGTATTTTCTAATATATTTTTTCATTATGAATATTTTTAAAACAACCAATATTTTTATTAATGGTAATGAAAACTATATTTTGTTCAATGTAAGTGTCAATGTGCCCATTTTGTAAATTCTTCTCCAGAACATTTGAAATTTTTGTGATGAAAATAATTTCTGGAACAGCATTCTGAAAAGTATCTGGATGATACCTGATCCTTGTCTCTGAAAATTTCTGGATTGAAAAAACTGGTTAAAAAAAATTTAAATAATTTTAAAAATAATTTACAGTTTTGTATTGGCTGTCCTAGAACTAAATCATTTGATTTTCTCATCGATCCGAGCAGTATAACTTAATTTTCGCAAATAGGTGCACATCTAGGGATTGTTATTTGACTTGTAGTAATTTCCGAGATTACCTCAAATTTTTACATGTAAAATTATTGAAAACATTTTTAATTTCAAGACATTTCTACTACGCATTTCCAGTTTCCGAATCAAGCCAAAAAAACGGGCAGATATTGAACAAATGGAGAACAAAATAATTATGAGTATAAATTGCTTCCTGGCACGGTTAATAGTATAAATAACCACTGCACCCCCTGAGAATCATTTTTTCTTTATTTTATCTTTTTTTTGTTAATTGAAATTATTTTATGAAATTAAAGCAAAAGAATGCGACTAAACAAATTCACTTACAGAAATGGACATTCTGGTTCTGTAAAACAAGAACTTTTTTCAGCGTGTAAACATTGGCATTTGGAAATTAAATTTGTTTTTAGGCTTGCGGAAGGTTTTTGTTCATGGAACTAAAACTATAGTGTGCCCATTTCTGTTAATTTATTTGTGCTTATTTCACTTTGTTTGCTTTAATATTATTCGACGTATCACAAAGTATACTCTATTCTCTTTTAAAATCTTTTTATTTCAATTATGCACCATTAAAGTTTTGTGAGACTAACTCAAAAATCATTCATGCGGTCTCAAAATAAATAACATATTCGTAATCGGTGCCTCAATATCTATATAATTGTTTTTTTGAAATATTAAAATGTTACATTACTTTTGGAGTCATTTTTTGTAACCTTTCGTTGTGTTTATTTAAAAGTATTATACATAGTTTAGATACATATTTCTCTAGAATAGAGTTTTTTTTTACCCAGGAGGAAAAGATTAAATTAGAATAGATTTCCAAACATAGAGAAAGGGTGGGATACTAGTACAATCATAACTAAATCCGAATTTTTCAAAATATGGAATGATTCCCAGAAATCAAGTTTGGCATATGAAAAGCAGGGGTGAACAGTTTCCTCTGTTCTGACAAACTTGATCCTCTGTCCTGATTTGTTAAACCACTTTGCACCCGTTTATCACCTTATTTTTCTAGTGTCATTGGGCGTTAAGATACTGAAGAAGATTCTTGTCTAGACTACTGAAACTATAGTATGTCCGAGTCCGTACTTGATTTGCCCTTTATTCACGTTATTTTTCACTTTATAACAAACATAGCTTAATTTACATGGTTATATTTATATTTTTATTGTTTATTATTTCTGTCTATTGCTCTAATATTCTTGATTTCTTTTATTTTATATTATTTATTTTATATTTTATAAATGCTTTCAGTGTGAATACATTTGTCATTATTACGCAAAGAAGAAAAATTATAATGATCTTAATTTCCACTTTCAGTAAAACTAATTTATTCATTTAATACTTATAGCTTCATTCTTCTCCATTCTTTTCTTATACAGCTTTTTAGCGATATTTTAGAGGTTTATTCAAGAATATTAATAGCTTATGCTGTATAACTAAATAACTCTGCAATCATCGGCATTTTATACATTGGTGATATTTTATGCATTGATTTTAATATAGCTCAAAACATAACCTCACTTATTGTAGAATTTGTCAATTATTGTAATATTGTTCGTCTTGTCATGCTAAGGAAACATTATACAACAACCAATAAGACTAATATATATTTTTTTAAGGAAAAGCCTTACTTTGTGCACTTTAAAGCACGAGGAAGAAAGAATTTTAACTTCCAAATATGGAATTTATACAAATTTTATTTTGTAAATCATGATAAAAGAAAGAAATTTTTTATACAAAAAAAAAGCATTTTAAGTAAAATGGTTATGCGACCTATCATATTAGAAAAAAATTGGTTAATAGGCTTTGTTAAAATTGGAAATACCTTTGCAAAACTTTAATAATTTTAATAATTAGCGCGTGTATGAGAGATAAACTATATTTTGTATTTTTAATCCTAATGAATTTCTTTTTGAGTATAATATGTTTAAATAACTGTAAATATTAACCTTCAACTTATAAAGATATGGCTTCAATACTCTCTCCTATTCTTAAAAATTCTATACATTTCTACTTACAAAAATTCACACTGGACAATGATGTATTTATTAGAAAAGTCGGTTCCTCGTTAAACCATAATCTTTCACCATTATTCAATGCGAATTTGCTGAAAATTTGATAAAGTGTTAAACTGAACCATAATTCCGTTAAAAGTGGACCATAGTTTCAAAGTACAATAATAAGATTCAACTATATTAAGATTGTGACAAATTTTAAGAACCGTGTTTTTCGATTTGTTCCAAATTTTCTAACAATGTAGTTAATGTCTTTTGTTCTTATACAAATTATTTTAAAAGCTTATAAATAGTAAACTACTTTAAAATTTAACTGAATATTATTTTTTGGTAAAATTGACAGGGTTTTAATAACATAAGGTAAAATATAAAAATTCTTATGAATCAATATTTCAGGGATGTTACAAAATGCATGCATTTCGATTTTGCAATGTCCCTTACAATGATCGTTTCATTAAGTATAAATATTTAGTCCAATTTTATTTTCTTCGTTGTTCTACACTATTATCACTGATTGCAGTTATATCAATTCATAACTACAATTTTTCAAAATGTGATTACATTATTACAATCCCATAAAAATTAAATAAATCTTTTATTATTTACTATTCTTCGCATGTAATGGCATTTGTATTTAGAGACTTAATAACTTCCATTTAAGTGTTAATATTTTATTTTNCCCCAGTTTGCTATTTCCAACTGAGGAAGAAAACGTTTATGAGGTATAAAAATTTTCAACTGCTTTTGATTCCTAAACAAATTAGCGTGTCAAATAGCATTTAAAAGAAATTTTTAAAAATTTTTTCGAAGCATTTTAACATTTACGATAATCTTTCTGAAATGAAAGGTTTGTATTCCCAGTAAAGATAAATTTACTCCTTAAAGAAATAAGCCTTCCAATACAGGAATTTTCATTTAATGAACAAATATAAAATAAAAGTGATTTTCAATATATATTTACGGTTAATCACCACAAAATTTGAAACCAAATTTTATTTACACTCTTTACTCTTTGTTTTTCGATGCGTGGAATTCTTGGCAAAAGCTCTAGTTGTAAGACACATATTAACTTCCATAAATGTTTCGTATTCGGTTAAAAATACATTTTAACACGTACTAAGTCCAAATGTGGAAGAACATACATATCATTACTTGAGTTATTCTCTAATGCGTCAGAAATTATTAAAGCAATCAAAAACTTTCTTTTACAACCTTACTTAGATTTTTTAGAAAAAAATTAATGCTAATAAATAAAGTTAAGTATCCTTTCACTGTAAAAACTTAAACTTTCACTGTCTAAAAGCTTACTCAGGTGTGATCTAATGTGCAAGTAATCATTAAAACTATCAAAAACTTCGGTATAAAATAAAATCTGAATTCATATTTTCTGAAACAGCTAATAAAGAAGATTAAGTATTCCTTCACTGTAAACAAAGAACTCTAAAAGCTTACTCAGGCGTGATCTAATGTGCAAGTAATCATTAAAACTATCAAAAACTTCCGTATAAAATCAAATCTAAATTCATATTTTCTGAAAGAGCTAATAAATAAGACTCCTTGCAATGTAAACCTATAAAAGGTTACTCAGATGTGATTGCAAGGGTTGATATGTTACAGATGTTTTGTGCATCAATCTGCTAATGCTTTAATCTAGAAAGAAGCCCTCCTTCCAATCTAAAAGAGCAAGCAATTACGGCAATCGAGGAAGCGTAGCCCAAAGTTTTTCAAAACTCGCCACTAACAAAACTTTTGGGAAACTTCTTCTTAAGCAGTTCTTGCTTTACGGATGCACTTTAATAAATATTTCATTATAATTTAATTTTTTCTTATTTAGCCACAATTATGGTATCATTACAGGAAACAGTTTAGCAGTACTATTTTTATTTTATTGCGAACGCAATTGTTATAGTAGCTATAAATTGTTATAGTAATAATAGTAATAATATAGTAAAATTGTTATAGTAACTAGTCATACAAGTACCATATATAATTTTGATGATCTTATTTGATTCTTGTTTACAAGCTTATTCCTCAAATTTTAAAAAAGAAAATGTTTGCTATTATGCTCCTTCATTAGCATGTTTTGTCAATCAGAACTTATGTGTCTCTGGATTATTCAAAATTATTTTTATCTGCAGAACTTAAAAAACGAACAAGTAATTCGCAATATGGATTCTTTTATATTAACTGAATTACATAAAAGTGAGCACTCATAGTTAAAAATTATTAAAAATGTATTTTTCATAATTTGTTGTTAAACAACAATCATAATTTACTAAAAATTATAGAAATCACAAGCTATTCGTGTTTCTTATAATTGTTGTCTTGAAGTCAGTTTCTGGTGCCCGTCCCTCATGCTGACTTATGGAGAGTCCAATATTAATACCAATTTTCAATTTATTCAGCTATTACTTAATGAGTTTCAATATTTTTCGCTTAAATTTATTCATTGAAATATATTTTGGGCAGCAAATTTCAAGTTTAAAAGGATTTTATTCATTTTTTTTTATCTTCGTAAATTTTTACCAAAGCGGCAATAGAATCTTTAAATTAATTTTATTTCTACTTAAACTTAAACCGTAAAAATCAAGACTTTGTTACTAAGCACCATAAAAGATGTTTTAATTAAAAAATATTCCTAAATAAAGACTTAATTTATTGCTTCTTTAAAAGTGGGAGCAATAACGTTAATAGTAGCTGATTTCTGCTGATATTTATGTTATATGCACTAATTATTCATGATTTATGGAATACACAATTCAATATGCATTTCTCAATAAATGAAATTAGCACTATGATAACTTTTTTCATAAAATTTCAGGACATCAGATTTTTTAAAATAAATTTACAAAAAAAATTACAGCTGTGGCGTGTGTAACATTTTCCTAATCATATTTAGATAATCCTAATTTACGTGTAAGGAAATGGCATTTTGTTACAGAAATATTTCATAAAAACATATGCAAATGCATATTTTTAAAAATAATATCTCGGTTCCATGCGTTATTTTTCTTTTTGCACCAAAAGACTAAATATCTTTTCCTAAAACTTTTGCACTCAGCTATATAATTTATCTGTTATTGCCATTTGTTAAGTATATTATTAAATAAGAATCCTATTAAACTTTATTTTTATTTGTAAATTATCTAGATACTATTTTTTTTGGCGTTGCATTAACTCAGTTAACATCATGCATGCTTTTCCTTTTGGTTGGTAAAAATGGAAAAGTTTAGTCACAAAAAAGTTTTGAAATAGCAGAATATGACCGTGTTTCCTTTGAAGGAGATCACCAAAAAAGCTTTTATAGAGACCCTTTGGTAATGAATTCAGTAAAATTAACAATAAAACATGGTTTTAAAATATGTCATAAAATTTGGTTAATGTGGTGAATCTCAGCATGATATCTTAGAACAGGGTTTAAAAACCATTTATTATGCTAAGTTTACTTTTCAGCTTTGTATTTTTTTTATTTTTTACTAAATGTGTGGTGATCCAGGAACAGTTTGAACAGTTTCAGAAAATTGTGATAGCTATACTTTAAACCCTGGCAGGAAAAAAACCATTTTTTTGTTAAATTTACTATGCAGTTTCATTATCGTTGATAAATGTATGGTAAAAAGAACCATAATTTTAGAAACTAGAGTTTCCTATAAACTGTTACCATATGAACGGAAAAATTACTAAAAAAATGGTTTAAAGGCTGTATATTTTGATATTAGCCATGATTATTATTATTTTTTTAACTAGAAATGTTATTACCATATATTATGGTAATTCCATCAGAGTTTTCTTTTACGTGTGTCACTAGACATAATTATAAATTGATTCTTAAATAGTAACGGTAAATTGAAAATTAAATTGTTACCAGAATTTAAAGTATAGTTCAGTGTCATAATCCCAGCTTTTGAGAACTTCCGTGAAATATATTTGCGCTCATGTTTTAATGTTTTTTTTACCCCATACCGGGCAAATGATGCTCTATTGATATGCAGCATTAAGTTCAAGCGATATTTATTACAAGATAGAGATCAGGATTTTGTTTTCTGCTTAACTTTTTTTTTTATAAACTTTACTGAAAACGATAAGAAAATATTTTGCGAAACTTTTTACGCACCTTTGGAAAATTTCATAAGAAAAAGAGATAACGAATTTTTTTTTTAAAAAACTTTAACTTATCTCAACTTTAATTTCAATAAAAATTGACTTATTAAATATTTCTGATTTGGAAAATAATATTTAAAATTTTTTATTTTCCTTTTTTAACTTTTGATACTTGTAATAAGTGTTCTATAATTAAACGTTATAAGGATATAATTATCAAGCATTATTCAATTATAGATTATTCAATTATAGAGGATAGCATTATTCAAGTATAGTACATTTGTTTCATTTTTTTAACTTGGAATTACCATTTAGTAAATTAGAAAGTGTATTTATCATTGTCAACATTCAGACATGAAATATTTAAAAACAAAATAGAGTAAAATGTATGAAAACCTAATATTTTGCACACAAGGAAGGTTCTTTGAAATTAGCACCCTAAATATGTATTTTTTAAATATACATAACAATTATGTACAGAAAGTGTCCCGAATTAGTATTTACGCTTGGAATAAAATAAAACGTTTCCAAAAGTGAATAAATCACTGCTTTGAAAAGCTGGATTAATAATTTTGAAGTGTGATCAATTGTCGGTAAAAAAAACAGAGAATAATCTTTAAGTTTCACAGCACAAGCAAAGTACTTTCGATGTTTCAAGTCCCTCCTTCCTCAATAGTGATTTGCTACATTTTACAGCATTTTTTGAAATTTCCTACTTTCAATATTTATTTGCGACTCCTAATGTACATCATGGAAAATTTCGATACTTGTATAGTAAATACATTTCTGATAAATTAATAAATGAATTTCTGAAATCAGATTTCTGGATATAAAACCAAACTATTCGGCATTTAAACCATTCATTTGATAATTTTACCGCTCATTACGGTAGTGGTATGACGAAAATTCTGGTTTTCAAAATTATAGCTCTTATTACCATACGTTAGGTAACAAATGCAAAATTGTAAAGTAAATTTAGCGAAATAAAACGCTTTTATTCCGTGCTATAAAGTATCACTATAAAATTACCAAAATGCTCTATTAAAGTGTTTTAATTATACTAAACTTAGATGTTACAAACGATGATGGCTATTTTATCCATCTTTCATGTGTGTGAAGGGATTTTTTTTTATTCACTTAGATATGTAGGTTTATTTGTAAATACAAAAAATGGCTGAAAACCTCTTTTCAATTTGAAAAGAATATGCATCCAGTGTTATAGCAGTTACATCCATAGAACCAACTACATCTACACTTCAGATCTGTTAACGGCAAATAAATATAAGTAAATTTATGCATCCCCAAGGTTGCACTTACTCGAGAATTTTATAACAGAACAGTTTAACGAGGACCGATACCGCACACCCTCGGTCCCCTCACTGGTTGGTAAATGTGGTCACCCATCCGTAAATTGAGCATAGAAGTCTCAAGTCTGCATATGTATGTGTAGCAATAAATACATAAATAATGAATACTTACAGGGCTGTGGAGGGATACAAAATCTCTCTCGCTGCTCCTACAAAATCTTGATCTCGGTGTTCCTACAATACCTTCCCTTAATGTTAGAAGTTTTGGAACTTCTTGAAGCATAAAGCCAAATTCTCATTCCAATTTTCCCCAACCTCAGTACAACACCAAATTAAACCAATAATTGTGTAAATTAATTCGCCTGAACTTGGTTACAATATAATATGGTTTAATTTAATACCTTATTAAGGTTGCAGGTTGAACCAATTTTTCTAATGTGCTTTTTTCTTAATTCTCTCTTTGAAAAAGTTATAACGTAAATAATTGAGTTCTAGAAATATTTCCGTAGAGTATAATTTGAACAGGAACCAATTTGGTGTCGACGACATCTTAAACATTTTCTTTTATTACATAGTTGAATGTCAGCAATTTATTTTGTTTCCATATATAAAACACACTTCGATGAGTAACTGCTACGTGCAAAGTTAATTTAAAATTATTTTAGCAAATTAAGGTTGTTTATTGAGTTAAATATGTAAACATATAAAACAAATAAAATATATGAGAAACATATGTTTTATATGAGAATATATATAGATTTAAAACATATTAAAATGTTTCTTTTACAGATTGAGTAAATCATTTTTTTAGCTGTTTTTTTCCTTCATAAAATAAGTTCATATGTAAATTTTGTTAGAAAAATGTTTTATAATGTGCAACATATTTTTCACATTTCAGAAATAAATTCTAAATCTTATGAGGTAAAAAAGAAATGCTACATATAATTTATTTTTCAAGTTGAACAAAATGAAGCGAATCAAACAATTTGATAAAAGCTCCATCAATTTGAAATTAATCGTTAGAGGACACGCACCGTTTAACGACATGTTCTGGTTCCATTAACAGCGTGAAATTTTGACATGATATTGACAAGAACCGTAGTTTCATTTCATTTCAAATGAAATTCAAAGTGAGACATGAAAAGTGAATTTAGCTTTCCTCAAAGTTCCCCACTTTTGAAATACATCTAGTTTTTCAGATTCGCATTTCATTTGTTGCTTGAGTTTGAATGTTTTTTGTTTCATTTTTTGTTTTCATTCATAGAACAACAATGTTCTTTAATTTAATACAAAATAGATCACAGATATTTCAAGCATTTGTTGTTTTAAGATATTGCATTATGTTTAATATCAATGAATAAACGATTTGAAATGCTTACGAATCAATGAATGACCTACTCAATAACTAAGTAAATTCGGAGAACCACTGTATGAAGCAACAGAACAGTGAATCAATTAATGTGTGAAATCATAAATCTACAAAACAATAAGTGGGGAAATAATGCATTTTTGGATTGTAGTGTCAAAAAATTAGCAAAAAAAGAATTATTGATTCGTTAAATTAGCGAATTAGTGAATAATATTTTTAAATTACTCATTTATCAGAGAATTGAAAGTTATCGAAATAGTGAATATGCTAACAGATCAATGAATAAAGGGACAAAAGAATCAATAAATCAGCAAAACAACGAATCAGCCCATCAATGAATCAGAGAAGCAGTGGCTCAAGTAATCAATAAGTAAGCAAATCAATAGGTCGAAAAATCACTCTTAAGTTGTTTTTCAGTATTATAGTAATTTACTAATTTTTGAATATTTGGTGTACTGATTCTTTAATTCGCTTGCTCATTGATTCACTGATTATTTTATTCCTTTATTTAGGAATTCGGTGATTCATTTCTGCAAAGTTACATTGATTCGGTTATTTATGGATCAATATAAGAACGTGTTACCGCTTCTAAAGTTATTCACTAATTTGTCAATTCGTTAATTTTTTGTAGCTTGATTTAGAATTTTATTGATTCGCTCATTCCCCAATTCATTCATTCCTTCACAAATTGTTTGCTGATTGATCAATTAATTTATTTTCTTATTGATCGATTCACTGTCGCATCAATTCAATTCGTTCATTTATTGATTCATACGTCGGTTAATTTTCTGATGCATCAATTCATTCCTCTATTGATTGATTGTGTAATAATTTATTTATTTATTTAATTATTCATTACTTTTTCAGATTAATTTCGGAATTTAGAAAAAATTATCCATATAACTTGAAACTTGATAAGTTCAGTGCTATAGAGCATTTAAAGACAATATAATAAAAAAATTGAGTAAGTTTTTAAGGATTATCCATTTTTGAACACTTCTCTTTGGCAGGAGTTTCTTTTTTCTTTAGTAACTGCGGCTAAGACTGCTTTAGTAGCGTTCCAGTAGATAACTTTGGCAGCCACAACAGAATGATATCCATTTAGAAGCTCAAAAAAATTTAAAATATCAATTTTGGCAATGTATTAATAGTTTATGCTTTTAGTTCAGCTTAAAATGGTCATTTATTGACTTGTTATATTCTATATATTCTCCTGGTGTAGTTCCTAAAATATATCAATATAAGCACTCTTCATGTGTTTTGTACATTTTTGAAAAATTGTTTCAAGCCTTTCCAACTCTTTTGGCTCATAAAATTAAACTTTCTTAATCTAATTTATAATAGGGTTTTCTTTTTTCATTTGCACTTTCTCCTGGAATTCGATTTTTCACTTCATTCGCTTTAAAATTAATTACAAAAATGCCATCCACTAATACGCAGATATGAGCCGGGATGGCTCAGGGGATAGAGCTTTCTCGTCCCAATGAGATGAAACGAGTTCGAATCCCAGCGATGACTGGTCGATACGAATTCCGCACCCGGCTCTCACCGACCACAGTGCTGGCATAAAATATCCTCAATGGTAGACGAATAATGGGTTGGAGTCCCCTTGCCATCAGACTGACCGTGGGAGGTTTTCGTGTTTCTCTCGATGTAACGCAATTGCGGGTTAGTTTCATCGCAAAGCTACGGAGTTGAACTTTGTTAGCTGTAAACTCAAATTTGGGTCGGCTGTTCAAAGACGATTATAAAATATAATAAAATACACAGACATAGAATGAAGTAACTGGTTCTAAAATGTTTTCATCCATGTTTCCCGTAGCAACTAAATGCCTCATAAGTCTTTTGGTTCGTCAAGCTCCTGGCTGAGAAATCTCTAAATCTATCAATTCTAAAGAAAGAGTTTCTAAGAAGCTTTCTTTATATTGTTATGTATCTTTCAGGTATGGTCATAAGATCAAAATATATTTTTAAATGAGAGAAATAAAAAAATGTCCGTTATTCTTTAACTCGTTTGGTAACAACAAAAGCATCTTAGAAACGACATAAATCACAAAAATCAGAAAGAAAAAACAATCTATTCAATATTATTGTTGGGAATGTATTGAGAACCCCCTTTGGATTGCAACTCTGTCATTGTCAAATACCACAGGAAAAATATAACATCCTCCTGAAATACATGACCGTTTCAAAAAGAATTTTTTTTTTTCAATAGTAACAATTTAAGCAAAAGAGAAAGATACTTAAAATGAATGAATCCATACTTTGTATTAGCGATAGCGATGACCTCTGGTGGAAATAATCTCTTATAGCAATATCCTTAAATGCTATTACTTGAAGGATTGTTCTAATGATATTATGAGAACACTAAAAAATACGGTAATTTTTACCGAAGCACTTTGGTAATGATTCTGGTAAAATCAACAGGAAAATATTGTCTTATAGCACGTTCTGAAATTAAGTGAATATTGAAATTTTAGCTTTATGCTTTATCTTTAGAACATAGCATAAAAGTAATTTATTTGATTAAATTTACTTTTCAGTGTATTTACTTTCAGTGCAGTAATTTACTTTCAGTACATTTTCACTTAAGTGTGGTAATGGATGGGTGGTCTAATGTAAACAATAACAAGCGTCCTTAAACCGGAAGAAATTTAGAAAATTTCCGGTGTATCCCTCCGCTTATGCTATGTCTACGAGGCGATGTGTGAACAAGCCAAATATTCTATGCAGTTTTGTTTATTGTAATTTGGGTTCAAATCTAAACATAATTGTACCATTCATAAGAGCTTTCAGAAATGTATTGATTCTCAGAGGTCGTAAGGCCAAAACAAATTTTGGAAAGTTAATATCTCATTGTGAATAATTCTGAAGGTTTGCCATGTTTTGTATTTTATCCCTTATTTGGCTACATTTGAATAAAATGTC
>NC_092214.1:6841605-6856869 GCF_043381705.1 Parasteatoda tepidariorum
CTCCACGAAGGGAAATTTCTTCCAATACTTAATCCAGGAGTTCCCTTGTCTTCTGGAATAGGTTCAAAATTACAAGACTACGAAGTTAAACATTAGTAGTCATGAACCCAAAATTGGGTCAGCTGTTCAACGACGGTTGTAAAATAAAATATATTATTTCCTAACAACAACAAAAAAACTGCATTAAAAAATGAAGTTGATTTGCTAGTGTTACATCGAGTACCTTCCTTGTAAGTAAAAATCTCTTCTTACTAAACTTCTCTTCGACTAAATTATAGCTTTGAGAATATTCGTCAAAATTAATAACTGCGAACACCACTATCAGTATAACTATGTAAAGCTCAAAACACGTCAATAAATTATTAAAAATGCGCTTTTTTAAAAGAAAAAGAAACACAAAACAATAGTTTTACGAAAAAGTTAAAGGAGAATCCCCATAAGTTGTGCCGATTAAGTAGTGTAATAACTAAGAAAAATTTGAGATATTTAACTTTCTTAATAATTTTGTAAAACCCTCTAAGTAATTCCAATTAAGTAATGAAGTATTTAAGTAACAATTAAGATATTTAACTCTCTTAATCTTGTAAAGTAATTTAATCAATAGCAATTTTATAAGAGAATATCCTAAATGTAACTGTTACATATTTGTCTAGGTATAATATTCTCTTAAAATGTCTATTCCATACTTTAACGTTCTAATAAAGTCATTTTTATTACGTATCTGATAATGATATTAAATAAATAAATAAAATGTTGAACTACATTTATGTCATTAGTTGGCTTGTAAAATAACAGTCCATAAAAATAGTTAAAATTCGACAATTTCTTAAAATACCTAAATAACGCACATTAACTTTAAATTATTCCAACGAAATTTGATATGGGATGATTCTAGCTGAAAATTTTAAAAATTTGTAAATTTAAGTGTAGTTTTAAATTTTGCGATGAAAAGTATATATTGTTTATAATTCATTTTGAATTAATTTGTTTAAATTTAACTAAATGGACTCGTGAATTCAGGACACATTCTTTAAAAATCTCTTGCATTTTTGAATTAATGTATTACTTAATGTGTACACAAGAATAATCTCAACTTTTTTATGAATGCTTTGAAATAATTTTCAAAATCAAAATTTTCCAGAAAAGTTGTGTTTCTGACAGAAATCAGCGGTGGCTGACAAGTGAATACCTTTAGTGCCATTTGTGTCTTAAATGTGCCATCCTTCATTACATCCTTTCTGTACTATTTAAAGTAATTCGCAATGTAACGAAGCACTGCTTTTTGTTGCCAAAAGTTATAAAAAATAATAATATGAAATCAAAAGCTTCAAGTCATTTTTCAATATATTTTTTAACATTTTTAAGAAAAGAAATTTACATTCTATTAATTAATTCATAGTTGAATTATAATGAGAAATAAATTATAATAAAATAATAAGAAGAAGTTATTTAAAATGTGCAAAAAATAATTTTAATGATAGAAAACTTAGTTCCTAAGTCAATTTCCTTAAAAATGACGTGATTGATTTTAATTTTTAATTAAATTTTGATTTTACAAGTACAAATAATATTGTAGAACTTGCACGGATGACACTTAGTATTAATGTAAGTCTAGGATAGATGACTATATTTCTTTCAAATCACAAGAAATGCTTATGTATATTTCAAACTCTTATACACGTACTCAACATATTTAGAGTAAAAATAATGTAATATTGAGAAGAAAACATGAAAAAATTGTTCAATATTAAACTAACGTGTGGCCATCTCTCTTTTATGCCAAGGTGAGATGACACTATAAAGAAAAATGAAGTTAAAATATGACAAATAACACATTTTATACAGTTAAGGAAGAAAAACTTATAAAATAAGCTGTAAGGAATGATTATTTCTTGAAAAATAAGTAGAAGGATTCTGATGAACAAGATCTAATGTGCATCATTCACTTTCGAAAAACATTACTAAATTATTGATTCAAAAATTGAACATGTCTTATCGTACACATGTCATCGTTTTTAGTTATGGTGTTGTATTTTTCTTAACAGTCAACATACCGCTATTCATAAAATTCTGAGTGTGTAGAATCGGATAATACCTGTATGGTTCCATCGAGTAGCTTATAAGGTTTTATCGGATAATATGTTAGGTCTTTAGATTCAGAATGTAATATGCAGGGTTCATACGACCCTTAAAAATTTTAAAAAGTGGTTTCAATATTATAATAAAAAAGCTAAGGATTTATTTTTATTAGCTTTTATTTTAGTTTACGAAAAGACACCAAACGAAAACCATAGACGAATGCAAAGATTTCGTAACTAATTTACTACAAAACAACTTATTTTTTTTCTTTTGCTAACTATTTTTTATTTTTTAAGGATCCTTAATACGCATGAATGAAAAGTGTCCAATTTTCCTTAATTTTATGTCACCATCTCTCTTGATGATGAGATAGTCATCGAATTTATAGCATAACTGCACAATAATATCCCTCTGCTTTTTGCTCAGTAATAAAAATAAGACTATATATATGCTTTAAAGATAAAGCTAGTTCAAAAAAAAAAATATAACCTTCACTTTGGAAAACTAGTGCATACTTAATTGGCTTAAATACTTAAAATATTTGAGGTCTAAATAAAATAAACATTAAAATTTGGCATACTTTTTGTTGTCATGAAAATCAATGATCTGTCTAAATTGATAATATTGAAAACTGCAAAATATTATCAGAGACTGGACATCTCGCTTCTCTATGGTCATTTAACTTAGACTAATTTTCTGTGCTAAAGTGGAATTTAGGAGTAGGTTTTTTAGATATTCAGTGATGAACGATATTTGTTTTTAAAAAAGCTCATTACGTAATAGCAATGAGAAATAAATACAAATACTATAGTTTGAAAAAGGCGCAAGCTTGAAAAAAATGGACAGAAAATTTTAAAAAAAACGTTAAAATATTAGTACCTCCTCAACGTAAGAAATCGACAATTTAAAATCAGTATACAGTATACCTCCCCAAAATTTACGCATACGTGAGTTAATTTTCATTACTTAAAGATTATTATCGATTTTTTCTATTTTAAATTTATTTTTATTTTGCGTTTTGAATTTATAAACTCAAATATTTATTCGTAAGTTAAATTTAAATATTAAAGTTATCAAAATAAATTGAAATCTTTGTTTTATGGAGGAATTTAAATTAATAAATTATCATTGACGCTCAATTTTTTTTATCTGTGCTAACATAATCAACTCTATTTCAGCAACAAAATTTTAAAGACAACAATTTATGCATATTTTACCTACGGTAGTATGGAGCGATATTCAATTAGTTCTAATAAGTATAAATATCTTTTAGCTTTATGTAATATTTAAGTCTAATGACAAAAGTAAAAATTATTTCGATTGCATTAATACTATACGTATTAATACTATACGTATTAATACTATACGTAGGATATAAAGTAATAAAAAATTTATTTGGGATTATTTGTAACTTTTTATGTTGTTTAGCTTTGTATTGTGAAAGTTTTTAAGTTAGAAAGTTATTCAATATAAAGCATTAATGAAGCCTATTATTTATGAAATCTAGTTACTAATTTTTGTCTCACAAAGCTTAAACTCTTTTTTGATTCTTTTGAAGCCATTTTCACAAGATGAAAGTCTAGTAAATCAGAAACAAAATGCATACACGAACATTTCCTAAGTTAATTTATGATTAAATCAATAATTTTGAAAATAGTGTTAATTTATTCGAAAGTGACAAGAAATTATGAATTAAATTTTACGAGAAATAATTAGTTCAAAATAGTTTAATTGAAACTAATATTTTTTTTATTTACTTTAAAAAGCATCACTATTTCTTTTTTCAAGAAAATAATGTATTGATAGCAATAATATCTTCGTATTGTTTTGACGAAAACATCAATGAAATCATATAAGATTTATTATGAAATTCGTTTTTGTGTCGCTGTTTTTAAATGTTTATTTCTTTCAATGCCAGAAAATTAAAGAACATATATATACGTACCTTTCTCTGAATTAGTGGCTCAAGCTCTTTATCCACACAAAATTCTTACTATTTTTTCCACACAATAAAAACGATTAAGTTCTGCTATATATATTATCTTTATTTAATTTCTAATTATTTTTTCACACTTTTAGACTTATTTGTTACTTGATTTATAAATATTTTAATCCTTGACTACTAAACCAATTCCAAATAGCTCTGTGCCTGTAGCATTTTACACTAGCTAATCTTTTTCAGATGCATTAATAATAATTCTTTTTTGAAATAAAGCAGTATTTAATTCTGAAAACTTTTTCTTCGGTCTTAATCTTAAATTTAGAACGAAAATAAGTGATCTGAACTATTTAATAGTACATTATGTCGCAATGCATGTTAGATTTAAAAAAAAAAAACTTACGGGTAATAATAAGAATAATATTTATTATTATTATTACTGCATAAAATAATGGTAGTATTATATCTAAACACTTTGAATATCGACATTCTTTTTGTTGAGAGTAATATAGCCGCTAGTATCAAATAAGGAAAAAATTGGCATAAAGATTAATACATTCTGTACAATTTTGAATTAAATATATAATAATATTTATTAGCTTTACAAAAATGATTCAAGTTTTAAAGCAACAAAATGTTGGATATATATAGTAAAATTAAGTGAAGATGTTCAAATAAAAGAATGAATGAATGAGAAGTTAGTAAGAGAGAAAGAGAGAGTAAGTGAGGGCGCTAGTGTCTAGATGCGTAGCCCCACGTGCGCCAATAAGAGGAGTGTAACATAATCAGGATACGGTTGTCATGACAACGAGCCCCATAAGAAGGGAGAGCTGAGGCTGCTCCACTCACAATCACAGCTGCTACATCCAGAGCAAGCATCTCTCACTGCATCTTCTCCCCTGTTTTGCTTGAATTTTTATTTTACACATCTTTCTTTTAAAATGCATGATTTGCTTCACATGCCTCACACATATTTTCTTTATTAAATTGCTCAATGTTTCTTTCATCTTTTTTTTTTCTTTAAATATTTTAATGTTTCCATATTAGTTAAATTTATAACTTACTTCGTAAGTAACAAATAATAATAAATTGAGAGAACACGTATTGAAATGATATCGTAAGAAAAGTCCATAAATAAAAATATATCTTTTCTTTTTTTAACTCATTTTAAATTTGCATGACTGTTATTTTTGTTATTTTTTACTATCATACATCTTCCAAGAAAACATCTTATTCATAAATAAATATCAATATCACAGTTTGTATTATACTGACTCAAATACAAAACTTATCATTTTTATTCTGTTATATTTCGAATGCATTCATTTTTAAAATGCGTTTTATTCAGTTTTGTATTTGTTTATAAAACAACATAAGACTCGCTGAGCATGTTTAATATGATTTTTTTTTGTTATATTTTACCAAAAGTATTTGTTTTTGCTTTGAACCTCTTTGTAATCTTCTCTACGCACAGAACAGTTACGTCATTCGATGGTAAATATGAAACTTTTTAAGTTATAAACAAAATTTATTCTAAAATACCATATTTTCTTTAAAATTTCTTATTGTTATCTCATAAATATTGTTTCGAGTAATTTTAACAATCCATTTAAAAATATATACAAATATGCTTTCATTTCACGAAATAATCCTAGCAATCTAAATTTGCAAATGATATCTTGTGACTGCACTAACCAAAAGTTATGATTTGTTCACATTCATACAAGCAACAAGTCCTCTCCATCAAGACGGCAACTAAACGTGCATTCATTACATAGGTAAAACTTTTATTTTGTAAAATTATTGAATATATTAACAAAAATACGAAAATACGTTTCTTCTTTCTAAAAATAAATAAATGAATTATTTATTTTTATTAAATAAAATTAAAAAAAATAAAGAAAAGAAACAAAAGAAACTTTTTTGAAAAAATCCGCGCATACCCTGTTAGAGAAATTCAAATATATTATTTAATTTTTAATTTTAAAAGTGATTTGAAAGAGCCAAACGATAACGGGAATAATAAAAAAGAGTTCCTCTTCTACCAGTACTTCCGCCATATTGTCCTCATACTGCAGACTGTCAGCAAGTAGAGCAGCCTTCGCGCATGCGCACATGCTTTTTGCCGCAGAATAGTAGTTGGAGCACATTTCCAACTTATTCTCTACACAGCTAGCAACAAGCATCCTTTTCATCCCTTTCATCTGGAACCTCTCTCTCGTAAATATTTTATCAATATTTATTTCAACTTTCTTTAGGCTTAATTACATGGTGAAATTATACCGATACTATTTAATGGAACAGTTGAAAAAATAATTAAAATAATAATTATTATTTCAACTATTAGTTAATTTAGGGATCTTTATTTATGCTAAATGATTGCATTGTATTAAAATTACCTGTAGGTGAAAGAGAGAATGTAAAAGCTAAAATTCATCCCATATTCTATAAATTATTTTTTTCATCGCTTAACCGTTATGAAATTCTTTTTGTTAAGTAAAGACCCAAATAATTATTTTACTATTTGATAATTTATTTACTGATCCGAGGATAGTTGAAACTGTTCACAATATTTTAACATATTGCGATATAATAAAGAAACAGTTGGGGAGACCATAACCGCTTAAGATGAATGCAAATCAAATAAATATAAGAATAAATTGGTAAGTGCTAACTATTAAGGTTTTGTTGTAAAAAATTTTTGCAAAAATGCACTAGGCTTGAAATTTATTCCATATCAAAACGTAGAGATCTTTATTACGTTTCGATTAAAAATTATCTAATAAATAATGTTTTTCTTTACATTGAATTAGGTAATCTTAAATATTTTCCTTAATTATAAAAATTTCAACTTTATTATTTGATAAATAAAAATAAATAAATTAGCTTTAAAAATTGTATGTACTCTATTTGCATCGTTTATTTACAGAAATAAATGCACAGAAAGACACTGAATGAAACATACGAAATTAATCACGTTTGTACTAATTTTAAGTCTTCATAAATAAAGATTAAATTGAAGCAAAAATTTTACTCTATACCCACTCTTACATCTAGCTACATTATGAAAACAGCTGCATCGTGATGACAATGCTTCTTTTGTGCTTTTATAGAAAAGAATGTAGGGGAACATTTGATACCAACTGGGGAGAAGTGTTGGTTACAAACAAATCCTTTAAACTTATAAAATATTATATTCTTTCGTAATAAAGTAAATGATACTTAACAATTTATTTATTTCCACCTTTCAACCAATTTGGTTTAAGAAACGTAATATTTATTCCATCAAATAATTAATAAAGCTTTTAATTATATGTAATTTTCTAAATATCTACCTTGAATTTACTTTATTCAATTCAATTTTTCGCAAATTTTGTTTGAAGGAGTATTTATACCGTACTAATTATTAATAAAATTTAAAACAATGCATTTTAATTTAATTATATTGGCTCATATTCACTTTATTTCTTTTAGTTTGACTCTTTGCTACTTTCGTTTATATATTAATTCAAATATTTTTTAATAAAGTTTTGCATTATGTATTATACTCTAAATATGTTGGCCTAAATTGAATTTATTTTTACTCAGGTAAGTGACTTCAGTATTCAGAGCCACTGTCTTCATTGTTTGAAGGTAAGTAAATTTAATTTTGCATGGAGAATGATATTACACATTAATAACTCATTTAAATGTAGTTGAAATCTGTTACACCTTCCAAATCCCAAGACTCTTTTGAAATAAAATGTGCATGAAGCTTGTTTTGGCAGCAAAATAAAATGCCTTTTTTCTTTTTTAAGATTATTATTTCATTTTTTTAAAAAATTAGATTTTTTCGAGTGTTAATGGAAAAAAACGTTATTGAAAATATATTTGAATATTTCAATGAAAGAACCTATCATTTAAAGATTATTTCCTTTCCTTTGAGAGAAAGCATATTCTTTAGAAATTATTTCATAATCCTAATGAAAGAACAATTAAAAGAACATATTTTTTCGTTATCTAAGAAATAACCATATCATTTATATATTAAATCATTATATCTTGAAAAAAAGCGCATCATTTCAACATATCATGTTATTTCTGTCTATCTTAAAGCAAAAATATATAAGTTAACAGACACAGAAAAATCTGTCCAATAAGGAACCGTAATATTAGTACTTTGAATCATAATATGGTACAATCCTCATACGCTCTAAAACTGGAACATATTTTCCTCCAAATCGAGCCATACTATCATGATTTAAGAAATATAATGCTGTTGTTGCAACTTATTAAGTTTCAAGCATATTTAATTAATATAATGGATCAACATGTTCAAAATTTTATAACAGCTTGTCTTAAAGAAATAATATCTCATTTGAATCAATGTAAAATAACGAATATTTATTTTTAAAAAATTTTGCTTTTACTCTTGCAAACTTTTCTCTCTGTGTTGTTTTACATTTTATACTGTGATACTAATTATCTTAAAAATAAGTCGATAGCTCTTATGCTTTGCTTACATATTGATTAATTCATAAGTAATTCTTGCGATTCCTTTTCTTCATAAAAACTTAAAGAGAATTTCTGGAAATGAATTCTTTTGCAACCGTAGATAATTAAAAATGTTTCTCAATATTTCGGTAATAAATGAAACATGACTTATGATAAGAAAATTTTCTATTGTTGTTGCTCAGATATATAGAAATTTTTAAACTTAAAAAAGATTTTATAATTAAGTGACTCTTCGAAAAAATTTTAAAAAATAATTAAACAATTCTGATATCATTTGTTTTTATGAGACATTCATCAAAAATAAATTTTTTTTCTCTTAGAACATCGAGGCTAGTACAGTACTTTATGTACAAACTTGGTTATAAATCTGTGTATTAATATGTGTATATAATATATTTCTTGAATGAAACTTTGTATTTACTAAATAGTTTTTCCAATTGCGACATGATATTTCCCAGCAATTTCAAATACTTTTCAATGGTAGATCTCTATTCCGAGAGTTTGCAAAATAACTGCAGAAAAATATCTCAACAGGAAGTAAAAAAATGTAATTGGTGTAAATTGAAATATATCCAGTTCAAAATAGTAATATAAAAATAAATTAACTATTAAGCAAATATAAAATATAATAAAATATAAAACGCAATCGATGGTTTATTTTAATTTGAAATACGGGATTCCACTGCGATTTGAATGAGAAAACAATGAGAAAGAACAAAAAACAAAAATTTGAAATTGCTATAATTTGAAATATATCAAATATTTAATTTCAAAATAATAAATAAAAATAAATGAATTAATAAGAAAATATAGTATGTAATCTAACAAAAAGCAATCGATTGTTTATTTTAATTTCAAATACGTTATTCCACAAAAAACAAAAATTCAAATTTATAAATTGAAATACGTGGCATATTCAATTTCACAATTATAAAATTGAAATAAATTAATTAATAAGCAAGTATAGCATATAATCTAACATAAAAGGCAAAAAAATTGCTAAATTTAATTTCAAATACGTTATCCCACTGCGTTTTGAACGAGAGAAAAATAACTCAGATATAAAAATAGAATTAATATAAGTTGAATATTATGTGGTATATTCAGTTTCAAAATAATAAAATGAAAATAATTGATTAAAAATTAAGCATAGCATATAAACTCACATAAAAGGCAATAAAATGTTTGATTTAATTTCAAGTACGTAATTACGCTGCAATATGGGCGAGAAAAATATCATTGGTAGGTACACTGAGAAAAAAAGTCAGCCAGAACCACTAGAATATGGTAAAATGACTTTAAGGAAACAGCGAAAAACGCAGCAACTTTTACCAAAATGCATTGGTAATGATTTTGATAAAATTAACAATAAAAATTGTTTTCATAATATGTGTTAAAATTTGGCTTTTTATCATGATACCTTAGGGCATGGCATAAAAACTCTTTATTCGCTTGAATTTATTTTTCAGTCTTGCATTTTTACTAAATATGTGGTAATAAGAACTGTAACTTTGAAAACCAAAATCTCCGGAGAACTATTACCATATGAGTGGAAATCGTTACCATATGAATGGTTTCAATACCGAATATTTTGGTTTTATTCCCAGAATTATGGGTTTTTTTTTTGTTGCCAGAAAGGTCTTTACGATACAATATGATAAATTTACCAGAATTTTTTCTCCTTGTATTTTTATTAATTCATTGGAGTTCTGGTCTGCATTGAAACATTGCAACTGTAGAAAAAGTTTTATTTATTAAAATTCCGCCGAAAAATGTAGCTGATATTGCATACCAAATTTATTCATTTACTTTTAAACAAAAAACAACATTTGATGCTAAAACTGAAAAACATAATTAGTCAAAAGGTTTTTTGGAACACAAACAAATGCATGTGAATGGCATAGTTATTGGTTAATAGTTAATATTCCGTAATAATTTGATAAAAAAATTCAAATACTAATTTCAAAAGAAATTGAATATTTTATTTTTATTATTTTTTTATATCAATATAAGTATGGCCAAAAAATTAACGTATGGTAAATTTGGCTTTATGGAAACTCCGAAAAGCAAAGTAATTTTTACCAAAGAGCATTGGTAATGATTTTGATAAAATTAACCATAAACTATTGTGCATGTGTTAAAATTTAGTAAATGTTGTAAAATTTGGTATTTTATCATGATACCTTAGTTCTTGGCATAAAAATTCTTTATTCGGTTAAATTTGCATTTCAGCTTTGCATTTTTACTAAATATGTGGTAATAAGAACTGTAACATTGAAAACAAAAATCTCCGGAAAACTACTACCATATGAATGGTTTCAATGCCGAATATTTTGGTTTTATTACTAAAATTACGTTGTTGTTGTTGTTTTTTTTTACCAGAAATGTCTTTACGATACAATATGAAAAATTTACCAGGATTTTTATTTAATTATCGGAGTTCTGATCTGCATTGAAACATTGCAAATATAGAAAGAGGTTTATTTATTAAAGTTCCGCCGAAAAATGTAGCAGATATTTTACGCCAATTTTATTCATTTACTTTTAAAAGCAAAAAAGCAGTGGATGTGAAAACTGAAAAATGTGGTCAGTAAAAAGGTTTTTTTAGAACACAAACAAATGTATGAGTAAAACATAGTTATTAGTTAATATTACGTAATAATTTGATAAAAAAAATCCAGATAATTTTAAAAGAAATTTAATATTTTATTTTTATTATTTTATATATCTATATAAAAAACATTTTGAAACCAATAAAAATGAATCTTAAAATAAAAAAAGAAACATATTTTAAAATTAATAGGAATTTCTTCTCCAAAAAGATTGAGAATTTTTATAATTATTTTTTTCTATTTTATATACAAAAATTTCTATTCCTTATTTTGGTAATCTACAAGACATTCTTAGTATTTTTACCTTCTTAAAAGAAAACTTAAAATTAATAGAACTTCATTCAGTGATTACAATATCATAGGTTTGCTGATAGTGACTATGTTCTTAAAATTTAGATAATTAATAGAAGTTCATAAGTCATTTAAATACTTACCTCTTTTTGAGAAGAAAAAGAACCAAGCATTAAAGATATAAATTCAATAAATGCCAAAGTATCCACATAAAAAAAAAGTCATTGTACGATTTAAGTGAAGAACGTTAAGATAAGAACGATTAATTTATCTCACTTTTACCAACGGTCACTTTTGGCAGTATATTCACTAATTATACTTTCTAACATAAATAATGCAACCAAAATTTAAAAAAAAACCTTTGAATAATTTAAACCACAAAAAAGGCATCTAAAAATTCAGACAGAGGACTGAGAACGTGTATTGATTATGGTTATAACAAGTAGTTTCCCAAGAATGCCGTAGACCTCTTGATTAGAGAAACTATTCATATTCGGATGTCGAGAAAAATTTAAATAATAAATATACGAAAAATATATGATTGAAAAAATTGCAGAAAACATCATGCAATACCTTTCTCTGATAGAGCATCCACTTATCATATTAGTAATTAATGCTATGAAAATTTGATGAAAACTATTCACCATTTTCTAGTAACTTAAACATTTTATTAATACAACAGAAATTGTGTGTGTTGATTGTTTTAGATATTAAAAAAAATTTAATCGTATATTACAAGGGATGGGAATAAATTAGGCCATCTAGTGCTCAAAGGCAGTTAAAAAATTATCTATTTAAAAATAAATACATTAATTATAAAATGACATGTTCAATAAGCATCTTATGCGTGGAAAAAAATACCAAGTACCAGATTTTACTACTTGTTCTAAGCTAGGCTTACTTAATTTACAAAGAAAAAAGGATCCATTATTCGATCTTTTTTTACCGCTTTCGTCATTTTGGGTAAAAGCGTTAATTTATGACCATTTTGTAAGACTTAGTAAAGGTTTTCATTCTATAGAATTTAAAGTCTTAAGAAGTTAGAGAAGGGGAAAGATAAAGATGGGATTTGAAAATATTTAAAAAATTAAATTATGTCAAAAATATTTCTTACTGAGGTTTAAAGCAATTGAAGTAACACCGTGGGAGCCTTGAGAGTCCACGGGAACAATTTTATAATGATTTATACTTAAACCCAATGTTTATTTCAACTATTCACGATTGACAGATTGCATATTCCAATCAGATAAAGCAATTATTGAAATAGCATTTTCTGAAAGAGAGTGCATTTCTCATGACAAAAAAGAAAAAAAAATTATCGAATCTAAGTTCTTGAAAATATTTTAGATAAGTTAATGCGAATAGTAGCCACAATGGCTTAGTGGTCATGGCACTGAACTGTCATTGTGAAAAACTGGGGTTCGATCCGCAATGGTTGCCCACACAGCTTCACGTCGGCGGGTACCAGCATCTCTGGGGAGTAAAGACGGTCTGTACGCAATGCTGGTCACATTGCCACAATCATCCCGTTGGTCTAGATATTGTGAGACGTTAACCTCCATGATCCCTGGTTCACAACGGGCTGTTACATCAATACTTTTCTTTAATGAGAATTTTGTATGTAAAAATATAATATAAGTAAAGAAAAAGTATCATTTGCACTCACAACAGTTATTAAATTTAATTTATGAGAAAGGAAATGGATTCAGTCTAGTTAGGAGCTGATGCAACATATAATTATCTTAATAACAGAAAGTTATCATTCTCAATCATTTTGCTTAATAAAAAAATAATGATCAATGATGAAAAGTTACCAAAATATGATAAAAATTTACCGTGTTTCCGGCTCTATGGGAGCTCAAAAATCTTAAAAAAATTTTAACGAAATGTTTCGGTATTGATTTCGGTAATATTATCAAAAAATATGATTTTTATGACGTGTGATAAAATTTGGTAAATGTGGTAAAATTAGGTAATTTTATCATGATATCTTAGAGCATGGCATTAAAATCCTTTATTCGGTTAAATTTAATTTACAGTTTTGTATTTTTTACAAAATGTGGGATAATAAGAACTATTTTGAAAACAAGAGTTTCCTGTAAACCATTACCATGTGAATGAACAAATTACCAAATGAGCGGTTTATTTTGTTTTCATAAGCCAGAATTTATTTTTTTTTGCTAGAAAATTCTTTGAAACGCAGAGCTGTAATTTTTCCAGATTTTTTTTTTAATGTGCACGGAAATGACTGAAAATTAAGACCCCTATTGTTTTTTGTTGTTGTTGTTCTATTCCTTCTTAAAAATTTAGTATAAAATTAAACTACTCTGATAGTTTTGAAACATTAAGTTTAATTACACGCAACTGCAATAAAATTAAAATTTTTATTTGTATATTTAACTATTATTAAATAAAGATAAATGATCAACGAGTTATCAAATGAGCTATTTATATAAATTAAGATAAACATAAGAATTTGGTTAAAAAAGAATCTCTATTAGGAAATGTGATTTGCAATAACGTAAGAGAATAATATATATTTGTTTATTTCTAGACGATATCGAAATTTTAATAATGCAATAGATCACCAGAAAATTACGATATTCAAATTCGAATAATTTTCTTTATTTTAAATAGAACACGATTTGATTAACCTAAAAAAAATTATCATTGCTCATGATAATATTGTATTCAATAATAATTGTTATCAATAACTTGATCACTTCAATTCTTCATACTGATCGATTACCACGATTATTATACTATCACATATTCGATATTTATCATAAGAGAAGTTTTTCACGATCATCACAAGAATTCATTTTAAAATATCATCATCAAGATTTTTGAAAATATCGACTATTCACGATATTTCATATATGTTTGTAGTGGATATGATAAATTTGCTGTTTTTTAGAAAAATTAAAGATAAGGGAAATAAGTAACATCCAAGGAAATCCACTTTTTCATTAAGAAGAAATCACCTTACTTGTAACCCTGATGGTTAATCATAAGCGAAAACTAATAACAATAGCAAACAACAAACAAGTCTAATAAGTAGAAAATATATATTAACTCAAAATCATAATCACGTGACTTCAAAAAAATATCATTGATTTAAATAATTAAATTAAAAGATAAACTAATTATTAGTACAATTTATCATGCTCATAATAGCAAAAAATTAAATTCTTTTTAAGCAAAAATAATTCGATTTCTTTTAAAGTATACACCACTTCAACGGGAAATAGGAATATTTTATGCTGGTCTGCATAATGCTGGTAGATCTATTATTTTCTGATTTAAAAAGGAATGAAAGTTAACAAATATATGTAAATGAGTTTTGTTATTAATATATTACTAAGTTACATGATTCCTTATGTAGTATTTCAATAATCTTTAGCTGATTTACTTGCTGCATAAAAAGCATAAAACACATGAAGCAATCCATCGTTTCATATTTAATAATTGTAACAAGAGACACAATTATTATTTTACTAAATATACGGATTTGCACTTATATGCGTTCAAATTGTGATTCTTAAAATGATCAAACTAAAGAATGAAATACTTCATTTTCTTTCCTTTTTTTTTAACAAAAAAGGATTGTTCAATGGCTGATTCCTAGCCAAAACTTCATTTAAAAAAGTAAAAGAATATAAATTTAGGAAAAAATATCCATTTCTTTCAAATGTGTTCATGATCCTTTGGTCAACATAGACTCCAGCAATCTCAGTCTGCATTGAAACTGATTTCAAAGGCCACATTTATCTGAATTATGATATAAAATTGTATGAACTCTAATGCCAATGAGAAAACCCAATATATTTCTTTTATATATAATATATA
>NC_092214.1:6857981-6894425 GCF_043381705.1 Parasteatoda tepidariorum
TTTCATTTTAATGTTCAGATATATACCGTATGTATCATTTATTCTTTGTTTTTGCTATTGTAAAAAAAAATATTTTATATTTCTGAAGAGTTTTTGTGGTTTTAAGCTGATAGAGAAAAAATTCAAAAGTTACATTTATTTGAATTTATATTACGAAAATATTACTCTTTTCTCGTCGCCATAAATAATTTTTCTTTTATTTTTTCGCAGCTGTATGTTATAAAATATATAAAATAAATTAACTGCAGTGAGCAATTTATCATACAAACAAATGCGCATTTGAATTTAAATTAAAAACATATCCGGGTAAAAAAAAAAATATAAATTTATTTCTAGAATTTATTTTTCTAAAATTCAAAAATTTATTAAAAATAACATTTGAATTTAAAATATATCATTTAAGCCTTTATCATTGAAAAATTTTAAACCATGAAAATAAGTTTAAAAAACTTACTTATTTTTGTGAATGTTTAATACAACGATTAGGAAAGTTTACTAATCTTGAGGCAATCTTTTCATAACCTTGTGAGCAAATGACATCGACAAATAATTTATTTAACTTGCCTTTTCGGAAATTTCAAATAAAAAATGTTATTCAGTTTTGCAGTATGAATATAACTTTATGCTTGAATTTTTTGAATGAAAGTTTCAAAAAAGAGTTTAAAATCCCCTCTGTGATGCATGAATGACAATATGAACAAAACACATTATTTTGTTTACACATTGTTAACTTTTTTTGTTAAACCAATAAAAAAATTAACTACTTTTTTTAAAATCGTAGATTCACTGCTGAATTTGCTCACGAGATGTTTGAGAAACAGATTCATCTCAAGAAAATGAAGAATCAAATTTTCATTTGTAAACTTTTTTATTTCAATGTAATAGGCTTTTAATAAAAAGTTACGAATTGAAATATCTATTCAGAGTAATTTTTTACTGTGTCTTTTACTTTTAAAACTTTTCTCTATTGAGGTTTAAAATATTTCGTTTTATTGTTGCACACTAATTTATGTTTAAAAATTTATAAGTTTTAAGCAAAATCCTTTATTCTAATTAAAACTTTTCATAAATACAATTTTCCATGAACAAAGTAGTGTGCGACTTTGATAAATTTCTATTCATCAAATTTAACAAAATTGTTTTCGTTTAGTTCGTTTTTAATCTTTAAACATATTGGAATTTTGAAGAAACATAAAACATTTTGTTTGAGTGGTAAAATTGAAAATTTATTTTCTTATACTTTTTACATACACTCAGACATTTTCATTGAAAATAAAGAACGTTACTTTCCATTTAAATAAAAGTGTTGCAAAATATAAAAATTGTACTGAATTAAAATGATTATGAAAGTGCATGTTTCCACAATGTATAAAACATGTACATATTATATATATACATATTTACGTCAACATAGAAATAGTTATTTTACATTTTTCTTGCAAAAACAGGGAATTTATGATACAGCGATATTTTAGGTATCAAATAAACTGCTGAATTTAAAGAGATGATGTATTAGTTGATTTAAAAGATCATAATTATGTAAGTAACTATTTATCTATCTTCTTGTTGCGTATATATATATATATATNATATATATATATATATCAGTGTCAGTATTGGCTAAATATAACAAATATAATAGAATCTTTGATTACCGATCATTATTATTGGACTTATAAAGTAATTATACTATAAAAGATTACTTCTGAAAGTACATAAATATACGTGTAATAGATGATAATTATATTAGAAAGATTGTGTTACTTGATTAAAAACGTTTATGGGCTTCAAAAATATGCGGATGGAATTGCAATAAAAGTTAACATATTTCAAGCGCTCAAAAATAGGCATCCATTCTCAAGATATACCAGACATGAATAGGAGGAAGCAAAAATTATTTGAAATATAAAATATAAAGTTGCCAACGAAAAATGGAAAGCAAAGGTGAGAAACAAAATTAGAGAAACAGCAATAGCCAAGTGATAAAAGAAATAAAGATGAAAAAAAAAACGGAACAAAAGAAACCTCGGCTTATTGGGGTTAATCAGGATAAAATCCACTTCCACGCGCTATAGAGAAATGGTGAGGAACTAATGTCGTTAACAAGGGAATGAAATAAGATTCCAGGGATCAAGATAAGTTGATAGGACTGGGATGGAAAAAAAAAATTTATTTTTAAAATTAATTTATGCCCAAGATTCTAAGAATGTGTAAGCAAATGAGGATTTATCGTATTCTTGATAACCGACGCATTCATCCTGCTCCTCACGTCTAAATTTGCGTCTGATTTGTTAGCTGTAGCAACGGTCGCACTGGCAAAATATGTGATTAATACCCCAACGATTTTCAAAATTTATAGAATCTTTAAGAGACTTAAATTCAATTTTGTTAACAGGACTGAAAATGTAATAATATCGTAATAATTAATTGTAATAAAAATGTAATAATTAATTTTGTAGGTCTGATAGTTATATCTTTAGTTTTTAGGATTATATTATATTTAGGAAAATTGTACTCAGACTTATTTCTGTTCAAATGAAATGTGAGGAATATTTCTGTTTAAATGATAACATCCGTGCTTATTTATTAGATAAGATTTAACTTTAGCCATAACATTAGAAAGAAATTTTAATGTTATGGGGATCAATATATTTTTCACAAAAGAAATTACAGCTTATATTAAATGTATAAAAAGAACTGTGGAAAATATTCTCGCATGTGAAGAAAAACCTTCGAAATTGATGTAAAAATCAATAGATGGCTGCCCATCTATAAAAGAAGGAATTAGTTTTACTTTTACTTTACGAGATGCAATGATGCCTAATTTTGTTACCATAGCAACACGCCTTGGATTTAAAATTACTTAGAAATATTGGATTTTAGTTAACATACATATTAAATTTGAAAATTTTCTAGCTAGCAAAGGCCCGCGATTTTAAAAAGTGTTATTTTTCGATAACGAAAGCATGTTTGAGTACTTGATTAAACTTTACTGGCAAACGAGACTTTTCGAAAACAATTTAAACCATTTTCAAAGATATAGTGAAAATTCTTTCACCTTGAATTAGAAAAAAGTCCATGATTGTTTTTTGTAATTTAAACTGGAGGAATTTTAATTTTCTATTCGTGGTTAAAATGCATTGCAATAAAAACGTATGAATAAATGAAACATTTATTCAAACGATGAAAGGATAATGTTACAAAAATAAATACTTATTTTGAAAAGAATTAGTTTGACATGAGATATTTTTTGTTCATTGATGTTCAATATTCATGTTTTTTCACTTACATCAATGTACAAAATGAAAAAGGGAACAACTTAATAGCTTTTGATCTATTGATCGGATTACTGCAAACTGTTTGAGAAGTTAACTTTAAATACTCAATTGATGATACTGACAATTTTTTTAAGTAACTAAAAATCAGTCACAAAAATGTTCTTTTTTTAATTAAAAATGACGAATTTGGATTCTTGATCCTCTAAATATGGATAGTAACGTCCATTTGGGAAATATGATCCCAATAATAAGGCTAGGAGAGAGAGAATTTGTGTTCCTTAATAATAATTTAAATGTTTGCACATTCTGCCTAATTTCATATGAGAATAAAAAACGTTTTGAACGCAATTATAGTTTTCGTTTAACCAAAGAAAACTAAATGTAAAAAATTATTTCTCAATTTTAATAATTATTTGTTTATCATTTTGTTTAAAGACGCTTGAAAAAGCTTTTTGATATATTTTTAAACTAAATGTCTATATATGAAAAGTTAAAAATTTGAGCAATGATTAATCGATTAGAATCAGAAAATTTTAAGAAAAGTTGAATTTTTAATTTTTTCTCTATTTGACCTATTCCATTTCAATTTTGGGTTTTATAAAACTATATAAAACTATATTTTGCTTTTGGTGCACTACACATGGTAAATAATTCTAATGCAGTTGTTCATTTTTATTGAAATTTTAACGGAGAAACTATGGTGAAATTACCTTTCTGTATAGTAAATACATTTCAGGTGAAAAAAAAACATAACACTGGTTAATAAAACCAAAATATATACAGATTTAATTTTTTTCATTCATATGGTAACGGTTTATGGGAAATTCTGGTTTTCAAAGTTATAATTCTTATTACGAAACATTTAGTCAAAAATACAATACTGAAAAGTAAATTTAAGCGAATAGCAAGTTTTATGACATACTCTGAGGTATCATTAAAAAATTAGGTAAATTGTACCATATATTGGTAGATTTGGCCTAACTTTTTTTCTCTGTGTTTAAATATGATAGAAGAATGTTAATGAATGCTAAAAAAACAAAACATTTTTAAAAAGATTCGGGCAGATTTTGATAAAAGTATTTTTTTTTTCTTGCAAATTTTTTTTTCGTTTCAACATTTCTCTACGTTTCTGAATAGATGCTTAAAACTAGTAGGCGATGTAACTAGATACTTATGTTTTAAAAAATTAGTTTATATACTAGAATTAATTTAAAGTGTTGGAAAATGAATTTTTGAAGTTTTATGTTTTTTTAACTTTATATCCCTATGATAGTATGTTATCATATAGCTTGTAACAATTGGCAATACTTTCTCAGTGTGTTACTCTTATGTGAAGCTAAAAATATTTATAAAAATAATGAAATATTTCATTTTAATGTTCAGCTCTTTCTTAAAAAATATTATTTTCAGTTGATTAGATTATAATTTCGCAATATGATAAGCATAATAATTGGAGTTAAAAATATTTTAAGTTCGCATGCACAATAGTGTGAAATAAAGGTATTAAAAAGTATGAAATGCAAAAAAGTCCTTTTTATAAACTTCTAACTAACCCTTGTAAATCAATTAATTTTAAAAATAAAATTTTTTTAAATCATTAATGTTCCAATCATAATACTTAATTAATTTAGTCTTAATTTCGTGTTATGATGTTTTTTTTCCTGTGGTTTTTCTTGATGCTTTATTTCCTGTTGTGCTTTTTCGGGATGCTTTTCAGGTGCTTTTTGATTTTGCGTATGATTAAAAATGTCTTAGATTTGATTCTTAGATTTTTTTAGAACTCTGACGTCTTTTTGGGATATAATAGAGATGTAATAAAAATTAACAAAATAATAGTCACATCAATAAAGATTTTAAAAAATACCACCCAAAAAATTTATTAAAACTTGTGTTTTAGTTCGGCCAAATAATCTGTTGGTTCTATATATGCATCTCTTATAATATAAATTTTGAGTAGAAAAAAAATTGAACTAGAAAAGGAATAATCCCCACATAAAAAAATCCCCTCCATAAATTATTTTAAAATCTAATCCATCACCCAAAAAATTCCTATTCCCTTCAAACTTAACTACTTGTTGGAAATTTCCTTCTCTTATTTGTTATTTTATGTGATTCCAAAATTAGGCATTGATGATTATGTTATGAATTTGACTGAAAGAAATATCTCCTACCAAAAATATTTAACAAATTTTCTCCTCCCCCAAATATTGAACAAAAATTTCCTTAAACAATTAAAAGTATTCCTTAATTCGAATTTACAGTTTAAAACTACAAAATTGTATAAATAAAGTATCCTCCCCAAATAATAGCTATGGAGGCTTGCCCTCCATGTGGTAAACTCTGGATATCTCATTAACATTAAATCAATAGATATCTTCAGGATTAAATGAAATATCCAATTATCTTTATCTAAGTTTATTTTGAAATATTTTTGACTTTTTTTATGACTAGTCACATATTTAATAATTCTTGATTTAATGCATATTTTTTTACGCTTGCTGTTATTGTTGGAATGATTGCTCATTCTATTCTTTTATTTAGATTCTGGATTTCATCTTACAAAATCGAATAAGCAGAAATAATGTGATTGAAAATGCGGAGAAAAAATATTATACTCTTGTATTAAAGCAGATGACAAAACCGTTATTTCTTTGCATTTAATTGCGTTCACTATACGTTTAAGAAAATCGCTTTTATTTGAATGAAACAGCTTTTATTTATCCTTTAAAATCTTAAAAAACCAGGAAATATTTTTTTTATTTAACAACTGTTAAAAAGCCAGCTACATTAAAAAAGCTACATTATTTTGTAGCTAAAATTTCGGGAAACATAGTGTAACCTATCAATTTCAGGGAAGTGATCGATTATTAAAAGTAATTTAGCGGCAAACCATTAAATCCATGTTTTTTCCTTTTTGGTAAAGTTTGCAACTGCTTATTTTTGGAATTTATTTGGAAATTTTTAAAACAATGCATGTAACATAAATGCATGAATAAAACAAAAGTAACAAAGATTACCAAGCATCTCACTTTTACATCGAACAAGTTTTTGTTAACATATCTAATATATTTTATAGAAGCCTTATTTTACATTTTACGTTCGGAGCANTTATTTGGAAATTTTTAAAACAATGCATGTAACATAAATGCATGAATAAAACAAAAGTAACAAAGATTACCAAGCATCTCACTTTTACATCGAACAAGTTTTTGTTAACATGTCTAACATATTTTATAGAAGCCTTATTTTACATTTCATATACCTCATTTACAAGACATTAAAAAGCTTGTCAGTAAATAGATTATTCTAGAGCAAAAGAATGAGGTAGGAAAAACTGGAGTATGATAGAAATACGTTCGGAGCAATTTTTGTCTAAAAAATCTGGTTCATAGCGAATCGGGTGAATTGACGTCACATTTTTATTTGTTTACGTCATAAAAATTCTCATGAAGTAAAAATTTTGTGCTAAACTTTGAAACAAACTCAAATTTGAAGACTACAAAAATGTCAAATTGTTTAATAAAACTTTAACTTGGTTAAAATATAATTTGTCTTTAATGTAATAAATTATCAAAAAATTATTTTTAATCTGCTGTATTTCATTACAAAAATTGCGGATTACATTTACAAAAATTACATTTTTAAAATAAATTAGCTTCTTTGTTAGTTTTCTTCTTAATTGTTTTGTAATTTCCTCAAAAATAAGTGTAGAATACAGGAAAAGATGGATAAAACATATTCGGTAAAAATTCATTTTTTGTTGCTTAATTTCTTACAACTAGACACTTGATAGTCAGAGTACCCTGCAGTATTGGTTAATATTAACCATTTAACTTATAAAAATTGATTTTTGATCCATAAGTTTCGTGATAAACATATTTTTACTAAATTATCATGAATAAAATACACGCATTGGATTCAATTAGTGAGGCATAAAATAAATAAACTTCAAAAAAACTTTTTTTAAATAACAAAGTCTGTCCGATATGATTTTTTGAAGTAAAGGCAGGCTTTTAACAATCCTGATCAAGGAATGTGAGCAAATCTGATGAATCTCTCTTTCATTAATTCCTCATTTATTAATTTGCTGATTTATTGATTCTTTTTTCATTAATTACCAGAAACGTTTTCTGCTAATTTACTGAATCATTGACCTACTTACTTAATCATTGTCTAAAATGTTAACCTGCTAATTTATTTACTCGTTGATTCATTGTTTCTCTTTTTCATTAATTCACTGATTTAATTGAGCTGATTATTCATTGATTTATTAACCTGCTGATCCTTCATGATGTTCATTCTTGATCTTAGTTCCTTCATTATTTGGGTCAATTAGAAAAAAATTATTCTATGTTTATTTGTCACGTTCAACAAATCGAAAATATAAAATAAAAAATATATAATGTAAAAAAATAAATGATTTAAAATGTTTGCTGCACCAAGCCTATCATACTTCTTTAAAACTTGAAACTGTTTTACAAAAAATACCAGTTAGGAAGTTATAACTTATAGTTGAATAAAAACTTTTGTAAAACTCTTGTGTATGGAAATGCTATATTTTTTTTCAATCAATCATAATTCGTCAAATTTTTGTCACATGGATGTCGCAAAACAAATATTGAGTAATAACAATATTTGTATATGATCAATTAATAAAACTAAATATTGCCATAACTGAAATTTCCTTAGGCTAATTAATACCCATTTCTAATATTATTTTATGACTTATCTTAATGTTTCTGTCCTTTATGTCTGATACCTAATTAATAATTGGATTTTTTTTTACATTTAAATTACTATTATAAGTTTTAAAACGTTTAAAATATTTATTTACGTTTAATGCCTTCTTGAAATCCATTTCTGGATGACTTTTAGTATTTTTTAGATATTAAATTGAAAGCTTTATTTACTTTAGATAGTAAAATCTAATTATTTTTGTAATTAACTACAAAGAGAGTAGAGTAAAAGACTTTCTATTTCTAACACATCTCAATGATAGAAATTAAAAAATCTTAGTTAATTAAAACCCTCAGTTAATTAAAGTAGAATTGCGAAGGTAGAAAGAAGAACACGCTCAGGTTCGAATTCTGGTGACGACTGTTCAATTCCTATACTTTTTCTCTGCTGTCAAAAAGTATTTCTAGTAACGGACGGATTAGAGTCAGAGTAGGCAAGTTTCTAAAATGAGTCATTTTTTAACAGATTTCACCATCCTTTTCATTCATTATTTGTATCTTAAATAGCAAATTGTCCGTAGTGGTTAGAGTTAAATATTAAATTTCTACTTTTCTTATACAAACTAATGTATGTTGAAAAGAAATTTTCTTTAAAAGAAACCCTTTTATTAATTAAGTATATTATATGCTAACATATACTTATGCAAAACGCTATATAATTGTAAAGTCTTTGAAAGAAGATAGTCCAATAATGGGAAAAGAACTAAAATTCTGATAATTATTTAAGTCATCGTTTCTTTTTATAAAATACAAGATAGAATTACTTAAAATCCTTTTTTCATATTATCATATTGCAATGCATTGCATAATTCTTCTTTTAAATTTCTTTTTTTAAAATTCTGCTTATAAAGTTATTCAGTACTATCATTTACATTATATATTGCAGTTTAGTCAAGGTTATAAAGTTAAAAAAAAATATACAAAAAACTTGCAAATTACAAAACCAGAATAAAATATTTTAATTTCAATAATATGAAAATCAAAATTATAACAGTGCTATGTAATAATTATAGCTAATTTAATTCAAATATCTTGATGAAAATGAGAGAGCTTAAATATAATTAAACTATTAAAAGAAATAGGAAAATAAAATTAAAATTTGTTTTTTCTATTGCTAATCGTATATTTATATTTTAGCATATATTTATATATTAGTATATATCTGTATTATTCATTTTGAGTTTTGTATAGTTTTGAGCGTTTTAAGTTTGCCATGCAAAAATTACAGATTTTGAAGTAAGAAATAAATCCTGTTTCAAGTTTGACTGTTATCCCGTTTCATTAGGGACTAGTTAAATGCAAATTTTTTGTTCTTTAAAGTAAATTTTGTTTTTAATCGAAAAAATAATTGAAAAGTATTCTTAAATGTTGTTGTTTTCAACAAGAGGGTGTTAAACTCTGATAGAATTTTTTGCAAACTTATTTCAATTAATAAAAACACGAATACAAATGAATACGTCAGATGTCCTGTAAGGAGAATGTTACAGGAGCCTTCCCCTTCTTTTTTACCTTTATTATATTCGTCAAAATGACGAAAAAGAACCTCATACTCATTGGGATTCAGAAATTAACGTTTAATTTGCGAATAAAAAAGAAAATTTAAACATGCTATTGAAAGCAGTTCAGGAAAACTGTGCATGAAACACAAAAAATCTGTTTAATTGCGAGAAGAAACATAAAGGCCTCGAAAGACTATTGTTTAAAACACTTTTAAGCTTCAATTCTTTATGGTTCGAAAAGTATAGAGCGAGTGTCCCACGAGCTACCTCATGAGAGCCGGTGTATCTCGGGAAATACAGCATTCGCCTCCTACTAATGTTGCCAAGGTTCGAATCCCAAAGATGACTTCAAGATACGAATTCTACTCCCGGCTAGCACAAGTTACAACGCTGACAAAAAATATCCTCAGTGGTAAACGGATCATGACATAAAATCTTCTTGCAGCCGGGTTAACCGTGGGAGGTTATCTCTCCCATTAACGCAAATGAGGATTAATTCCATCAAAAAGTCCTCGCTGAAAGCTAGCTTGTCCCAATCCAGGAGTTCCTTTGTTTTCCGAGTTAGGCTTAAAATTACGTGGTTATAATTACGAGGCTGCTGAGTTGAACATTGATAGTCCTCAACCCAAAAAATGGTCGGTAGTTCGCCCCAGTTATAAGGTTAAATAAAATACGTAGAGAAATTTGGATTGGCTCAAAATTCGAAAAATGCAGGCAAGAAATATTTTGAAATGATGGCTTTTATTGTGCAAAACTCGAATCCCTCACTTCTTGAATGTCTGACAGAGTTAACTACGACGAAATCTTAACCAATAGCCCTCCTCTCTTTTTTAAAGCACATTTGTATTCTCCATATATATATATACAATTTGACTTGCACTTTTATTAATTTTAGTTAGCAGATGGCGCTGTAGCCACGAAATAAAAATGGGCCACATATTATTTACATCGGAGGTGTATCTGGAGAAATAACGTCATGTCAGAAAAATAAAAATGGATGTCTTCGATATTTTGAAAAAAATCCATAGACTCGATCCCCACCCCATACACTTTTTTTGGGGGGGGGGGGTTGTATCCTTCCTTGTCAATAATGAAGTTTAAAAAATGATTGCAAATTCGCAAATCATTTTTTAATCGAGAAAAATATGAAAATGCTTTTGAAATTAGTTGAATCACCAGTGATAAAATTGAGATAGTACCTGCAACTTTATTGCAAGTTTGATATTTCTGTTCTCCCTTGCAATCAAACAGATTTTGAGTTTTCAGTTCCACCTTTTTTATTAGCAATTCCTTAGGTTTGGATAGAAATTTTTTTATTGAAAAAATTAATGTGTTTAGTACGTATTCTTATTTTTAAAATAATGTTTGAATATATTTTACTTCAAATTAAAAAGCATTCGAACTTTGCATTTTATAAAATAAAGTTGACTTTAATTTTCTCAAAGACTCTAAAAATGTCTAAATTTACCTATTTTTTCCCTTCTTTCAACCTTTGTTTTCTTTTTTTCTTTCTATCCTTTTTATTCCCTTTACTTGCCGTTTTGGGAAATTTTTCCTTTCTCGCATATAGATTTTTTGTTGTTGATAAAAATAATAAAAAATAATCACATTGAGAAAATAAAATTTTACAGTAAAAATACCTGAGGTTTAGTATCACGTTTAGAAAAAGAGTAAATAGCCGCAAAAAAAAACTTTTTTTTGGCTTTTTGTGAGTACTAATTAGCATAATATAAAATTATTCTTATTCCAAACTTTTGTAGTAATCTGTTAAAATATTTATATTTTAACAGATATGGAAACCTGTTTCTTATGTCAAACACTCAATTTATTTGTTAGTGGAAAGCGGTAAAATGGCTATATTTTGGGAGGGGAGTATGAGCCAGATGGGTAACGGTGCTACTAATTTTTATGGTATTTCAAGCATATCAGATCAGAGCAGTCAAGGCAGAACTGCTAAAAACTGCTTAACTACACCACTAATTAACCAAAAGATAAACCAATTAGCCACTGAACAATTAGTAATGAAACTGAGAGCTCATAAAACTAAAATACTTGTCATGCTGAAATATGCATAATATATTTTAAACATTTAAAAACAAATTATTTTTAATTTAATCCGTTTTCAATAAATAAAAATCTATAATATAGTCTCTTATACCGCAACCTTATGTTGATTGCCTAATAAAATCTATTTTTGGAGATTCCCTCTATGCCTAACACATTAGCATGGAATTCGAAAATCGTTATATGCATGGTCCGACTTAGCCTAATTTGGGGTCCGGAACAAAAACTTCTTTAGGGACCCCCCACTGCTTCATTATTTCAGTAATGAAGAACGGGACCTTATGGAAATATTTAAATTTTTCACCTCATTATAGATATATAACAAGAAAATTGACTAGAACCTAAAATAGCTATAAAGTTCCTCTCAACTCCAACTGTCATACGAAATATCGTTCCGTCTATTTTATTGATTTTCTGATAATTCTATGCCCATCATGCGAAGGCAGTTTCCGAAATGCTGTTTTCTGATTGTTAACTTTGTCATCTAGCTGCGAATAATTCATATCTTTGCTGACATANAAAGAAGGAAACCTAAAATAAACCTTCTATTCGATTTGAGGGGGGATTTCCGATGCGGGGGCCCGGGGCAACTGCCCTATATGCCCCTGCCTTAGTCAGGCTCTGGTTATATTTATTATACTACTAATCCTGCTAAATTTGCCACCAAGCACTGTAGCGTTCCCTATAACCCAAAAGTATTGTTTACATAATTTTTATTCATTTCAACTATTTTTTTCTCGCTGTTAAGAAATTTTCCTTTCAAAATAATTCATTAGTACTAAATATTCCATCAAAGTCTACTCGAAAGATGGCGCTTTAAAAATAGTAATTGGGCAAAAATAAATAAAAAGGAAATGACGAAAGAAAGTCAAGCAGAGTAACGCACTTGAGAATGCTTATCTCTGAATACAATGCATATCTTATCTGCTATGTGAGCAAACTAAAACACTGTACTTTTTAAAATGAAACCATGAAAGATGTGATTAATTCTAGTCATGGATTAAAACTTATGGAATCAAACTTTAACGTAATGTCGGTAAGTTGTATAAAATTTTGAAACAAAATTTGCTTTACAACTCAAAATATTTAATCTGCCATATCATATTCTTAAACCGTCAGTTAAATTACATATGAATGTAAGTAAGTATATTATAGATATTTACAAATATTATAGAACTAAGTAAAATTAAAATTTGTCTACTGATAAAATACATTTAAATATATTTTATATTTAATTTTAATATATTCTGATATCTAGTTTGATGTGATAAATTTAAAGTAAGTAAAACTATAAATACCCGTGCACAGTAAGAGCGAAATCCGATGTGGATTATCTTATTAAATCAACAGTTATTGCTGGTATAACTTAAATGAATAATTTTAAGAAAAGTTTAATAGCAAAATTTATTCTTTGATCTAACATTTTAGATTTTACATTATAACTATGATTTTAATTTCATTAAAATATGAAATACTCTAAGGGTTAAATTAAAAGACAACTTTATTTTTTATTTCAGAATTACTTTGTTAAAGGGTATCATATTCGTAAGAAATATAGAAAATAAAGATTGAAAGCTGTAAACAAAAATTGACTAAATCTTTTCCGCAGAAGCTTTCTAATGTTTTGAAATTTCAAACTGAAAAAAAGTGTGTCACGTTTTTCTGTTATTTTACTTAAATTGTTAATCTTGTTTTCTGAGTCGGTTATCGTTTTTTTTTCTTCTTCAAATTTCTAAAGAATATTCCTTAACTCTCGTTTTGCTTATTTTCAGTAAACTAAAAACCAACAACACTTAGATGTGATGAATTTCTATTAAGAAAAACACAATAAGCAATAGTGAATAGAAAGAGTAAAATATTAAAATATGATATTTACGACAATATATCAACAGTTATTGTTAGTATGAAATTTTTTTAGAAAATATTTACCTTATACCTACTTGAATATTTTTACAAAATTTTATTTATGAACTTTCTTACCTAATGAATTATTATTCTTAATTTTAAGAACATTAACTGCCTTTTTGACTGCCAATTTAACTATAATGTAAAAATATGAAGACATTTAAAGAACAATTTTATTTTCCATCATGTTTTTTTATCCTCTGATTTGAATAATCGTATGATTGGATAGATGTAAATTTTTCAATTCCACAATTAATCTGCTAATAATATTTAATAATGTAAGCATAACTGTGGTACATAAAAATATTGATAGAACTAAATTAAAGAACAATTTCTATGCTGAAATTTTGAACTTCTGAAAGATATTTTTATTAATTAACATTTGGGAGAAAGCAAAATTGTATTATCAATAAAATATTTTGAAATAAAATCACTCTTAACATTGTTTATATATTTTTTTAAATGAATCAAGCCATGTTGATAATCAAAAAATGTTAATGCTTGTTAGAAAGATTTTATGATATTATATTTTTAAAAATATAAATGTATTTGGGAAGTTCTCAAAGTTGGAGCATAGTACAGATCTAAACTATGAAATATGACAAAAAATTAGTTTAAATTTAATTCACAGTTAAAATTTTAAAATAATTTGTAATTCTGTGTTAATTGTCTAGTGAAAGGAATTATTGCAAAGGTTTTCAATGAATACCTCAAAAAAAATTTAAAACCAATTTTGTGCATTCAGGATGTTAACTGAACCAATGTATCAGCAGAAAAAAAAATTCTTTTGTGTGTTAAAAAGTAAAAATGAGAATATTAAGTTTAAAAATGACGGTTTCTTAATAATATCCTGAACAAATGGAAGCAGTACTTTATTATGTAAAAAGTTTGTAGAAAAGTGTTTTCATAGAAAAGTGAAGCAATTCAGTGTTTTGATTTGCGTTAAAAAAAATGTACAAAACCAAGTTATTATTTTAACAAAAAATAGAATAAGGGAAGTACTATAAACTTATTTATCCATTATTAAGATAATTTTTCGAGTATTTAAATATTTTCCTATGTTTTATTAAACATTTCTTTGACAAAATGCCGTTTTCTTTCACGGGAAATATAGGATTGTCCAAAATATGTAACGTGTGCAACGCGTTTAGTTTTCTCCATAAATTTATTTTCTAGGATAATCTGATAATTCGTGAATAAAGTCATTATAGTGTTAATTTTCATTTAAATAGCAAAGTATATTGCATAAGTAATGAATATTTAGTGAATAAATATCAATAGGATACAGAACTAGCTGCTTTTCACGTTGTTTTCAGTCTTCGAGAAATGCCCTTGTATTTAAAAAATAGATCAATAAAATAGATATGATCCAGATTGAAATATATATTAGGAGAATTTTAAAACTATTTAGCGTGCTTAAAATAAGTAAACAGTGTTCCTTTTGTTTTTAAAATTATGACGTTACATTTTTTTTGTCGAAAAAAAGGTCTGTTGAGAAAATAAATATGTGAGAAGTAAATGAAATAAATGTAAGGTCGTCCAAAGCTTTCCTAAACAAAGCGTTCTTTGTGTGAAGGCCATTCTCACATTTGATCTAGAAAGGCAACCGGAAGTGAAACATTAATTTCACTAAAATACAACATCCTTATTAATGAGACATCCTTTGTTAAGTCATTTACTTAATTTTCTCGACATTTTTTTACACTCTCTCTATGAATCGTTGAATTTCTTTTATCATTTGTTGATTTTTAACTTTTTCAAACAGGGCTATGGAGTCAGAGTCGATAAAAATTTTGCAGGAGTAGCAGTTGAAAAAATTTGCTTGACTCTGTTCAGTTAAAAGCTGTTAGGGCCCTAAATTAAGAGAAGAAAATAAGTTTTCGGTCTTATTAAAGTTAGTTAGATCAATATATATATTTATGTGAGCAAAAATATTACTCAAATGACTATCATGACAATTATTTATAACTTATCAAGAACTTAATTCATCATATTTGAGCTTATGATTGCTTTATAGAATTATTTGATTTGAATTATTATATTAATCAATAAGTTATGTTTTGAATCATTTGTTATTCATTCAAATTTCGTTTAGCTAGCATGAAAATTTAATTAAACAGATTGGGAAAGTAATATAATGTATCATTTGTAATAGTTAATGATGAGATAATAAGAAGTTTACGGCTGTACGCGTGAGATACTTATATTCGCCTTTTTTATTATAATGGTTTTGCACAATTTCGATATTTTGTACAAATACTTTTCCTAAAATTTATTTCTTCAAATATGAACTTCTTAATCAGATATCAATTGGAGTCGAGCCGAATCCTCTGTTTTAAAATAAGTTAAATTTAACTTTAAAAAAAAAAAAACAAATAGAGAAAGGTCTAAATGGAGCGCAGTTCATTTTCATGAATGGAATTTAAATCTACTGAAATGGAAATAATAACTGAATACATCAGGCACCCGGAGCTGGAGCGTGTCGAAGCTGTGGTTTGCCTGGAGCCTGAGACAGAGCTGGAGCTCTAAATTTTCTCATGTTACAGGGCTCCAGCTAGCTCATTGTATTCTACTGACAATCAATAGGCATGCCGCGTTGTAACACCCGTTAGCCAAGTTGCTTTAGAACGACTGTTAATGAGGGACAAAATTCATGCCTGGTGTTTGTGTTTAAAAAAACTGTTTTCCTTTATCATTTGTTTTTCATTTTTTTTAAATAAATAGGGTTTTATTATCTAAACTAATAAAATAATTGGTCCGAAAAATAATCGATGAAATGAACTGAGAAAATTAAGTGAACGCCAATAGAATGTTGAAAAATTGTTAGAAAAAAAATGGCGGTATGTGAATAAGGAATTTCTGTTTCTCTTTTAAATTTAACTGGTGTACAGGATTTCGCAATCAAAAATGAAATTAAATCAGCTGAATTAAATAATTGACTTGACTTTATACTATCCTGCGCTTAATAAAAATTAATTGATTTTAATGCTGATTTAAATGAGATATGGAAAAATTAACTGAACTAATGATAGTTGAACATATTTAAAAAAGAAAAAAGTTTATGTTGGCAAAATTTTGTGTTCGTTCTATTTTTTCATTTCTATATGTAGTTGATTTCACTTTTTTTTTTAAATCTTGAAATTCAATATTGTTACTATTACATATGTCAATAAAAGTTATGAGGATTGCTTTTTTACATCAATCGAAGATTATCTTTATTTTATTCAATGATCAAAATTCCTGTCTTGAGATTCAGTTATTTTTTTATTTATCAAATTAATCGAAAACATTTTTAGTTAGTTCAATCATTAAAGTTTTGTTTTTGTGATTTAGTTTAACAAAATTTATTTGGATGAAGTTTTAAAACTAATGTATTTTTAATATTTTTTTAAAGACAAAGGGCGTAATTATGGAATGACAAATATAGGCTACACTTTTTTTCATGCCGTAATTAATAATTATTAATTTTGAGGTTCACTTGCCTATTAAAATTAAATTTTCGACGTAATATTTTATCCACATTATTTGATTTCCAATGTTCAGTACGAAACAAAATTTAAACAATTTTAAAAACAAAAATCAGAATACTGTTACTGAAAGAGTATAAAAGTATTTGCATACTCATCTCAGATACATCGCAGTTTAAGAAGCATTTGAGTGAAAATGCAAAATATTTAAATGGACTCTCACAAATTATTTTAGCATTAAAAGGAATCTTCGCTTATTTTTTATCGTAAAAAACCGACCTTTGACAAATTGTTGAATCATAAAAACGGGCCCTTTGCAAAGTACTTCATCGTAAGAATGAACTCTTGACAATATTTTATAGTTTTAGAAAGGACCCTTCACCTAATTCTTCTTTTAAAAAAACGGTGACGTCATTTATTCGACTCCAGTTACGTTTTCCTAGGAGCCATTGTGATTGGGTGAATAGGATTTGTAAACCTGTTTAAATTTGAATTTTCACTGACAAAGCGATATTGTGTTAGATTTTATGTGAATATCCAATTCTCAGCTACAAATTTTATTCATAAATTTAAAGTCAACAAAAGTATTTACTTGAAAAGGCTTTCACCTTTGGAACCACCACAACTGAAGGTGCTTTCGCTTGAAAGTATAAAATAAGAAAACATGAATTTACACATATTTCTAATTTTAGAAAAAAAAATCATGCAAATGTGTTTTCTGAAGCCATATTTGAATTGAGAATTGAGATTTTAATAATTTTTTTAAAATTTTAATTGGAGTAAAGGTTCTGATATGCACCATTAAAAACTCTTTTGTGAATAATAATTAATTTCATTTATGATGTCATTTATTATTATTATGAATAAGTATATATTATGAATAAGTATAAATGACAATTATATTACAACATATTATATACATATTTTCAAATGTCCTCTATCTTGTGCAATTATTACAAATTATCAAAACCTAATACTTAAAAACCGAATAATATTTTGCTTGTATATTTATTAGCATGTCCTACAGCTTTGCATACTTTAGTACTTAAGAAAGTATGGCTATTATAAATGCATACCAATATGAAAAGAATTTTGCATGTCAAAGAAATTAGGAACAGATAATATCCTACTTCAAAAAAAAAAATTTAAACCGGGTCTTTTTTTTTTACTTTGTGCATAGACTATTTAATAAATTCTCTTCAAATTATCTCTTTTCAATAATTATGATAGATTAATTACAATTTTCGGCTTAATCAAATATGTTTTAGTCTCACTCATGTGATTTTGATATAAGTAAGTTCTTAGCTAATTTTACAAGGAATTTTACCTAGTCTCAATGATTTCATTGAAATAAATCTACTGAAATATGTCAAATCTTCTCTAATGGAAAGAATAAACAGTTTTTTCTATTAGGAACTTTAAATATTTCACAGATTTTTGGTTCCGATTCAAATTCAACTAAGGACATCATCAATAGCCTTAAGAGCTCCAAAATATATTTTTAAATTTTGTTTTAAATTCATGTAACAAGTATGAAACAAAAATCTTCTATTCGTCATTTCTAATAAATCAGATAAATGTCTCTAATTGTTGATGTAAGTGAAAAAATTATGTTTCAACATTAAGCTTCAGATTTATTTTTTAAAAAATGCCCATACTTAAATTTATCTTTAAAAGTTTTAGTTAATAGTATTTAAAAAATAAAAATTTCATATTTTTTTTTATTTTTAAAAATATATATGAAATAAAACCTAAGAAAGTTTCCCGAATTTGAGGAGAGAGATTATATGATTTTGAGATGTGAGATCATAAATTGCTGAAAATTTTTTGAAAAAAAGACCATGAAGAGAAGAATCTGTTAAGTTTCAGCACTAGTTCAAACTCAAACTGAAGAAAAAATTAATTCCAGACTTAATCTTCCCTCTAAGTGAAGTAATGACATATTTTCGTCAATATTTGATCGATAATTAAATTTATTGTTATAAATAAGAAAATTTCATAATTTTTTAGATGTTCGTGTCTCAAACCTCCTCAAAAAGTGTTAAATGAAATGCGCACGCACACACACACACACACACACATATATATATATATATATATATATATATACAGTCAAACCCCGCTATAGTGAACTCCCTGATATAGTGAACGAAATTTTCGGCCCCGTGCCTTGCTATACACGCATAATGTTATTTTTTGTGGATATAGGGAACCAAAAAAGTGATGAAGTTGGATATAATGAACTTTTCTCTGTCTTCGACTGATTTTTTTTCATTTTTTTTTTGTCATAATTTTGAAATTTCTACTTCAAAATAAATACATATACCGATTTTAAAAACCATCTGTAGAGGGGAATGTAGTGATAAGCATTTTTTCTTGTTTACTTCTTTTATCTCACTTTCCCATCCCTAAACAAACTAAGCAGATGTTTCGAACCCTGGCAGATGATGTACCAGCATGGTGTCAGTGGGATCAATATGCATTTTTTGTCAGATGGAATGAGTAATTATTCATTATAGGTCAAACGGTTGGACACTAATATGTGTTGATAAGGCCCTCATTTCAACTCCTTCTTGTTCTTAGTTCAGTTAAAAAAAAAATCCTGCAAACAAGTATCTCAAATTTATCTATGGCCAGCAGTAAACGTAAAACGTTCTCCTTTGATGATAAAATGGGCATAATCAGAAACATTTAAAATGAATGCAATCAAGCTGATAATTTCAGGGAATATAAACTATCCAAATCTGAAGTTTGTAACATATGGAAAAGCAGGCAATTAATAATTTCTGCTCATGAAAAAAAATTTCGGTAGCAGAAAAAAGTTGAGAAAAGCAAATCACAAGGAAGAAGCATTACTAAAGTGGTTCACCATTCGAATAAGCCGCAATCTTCCAGTATCTGGACAAATGTGGATGAATTTGCTAAGTGATTTTATAAGACTACTTTTATGTGCTCGAACAGCAGGTTAGACAGGTTTAAAAAACGGAATAACAGAAATTCAGGAAATTCAGGAGTCGAGAAGTGTTTCCATATCTGATGTTGAGGATTGCTCATCAGCTAGAGATTACTAATTTTTTTTTGTACGCAAGACGAAGANATCTGATGTTGAGGATTGCTCATCAGCTAAAGATTAAAAATTTTTTTTTTACGCAAGACGAAGAGTAATGAAAAATAACACATTTTTTGCTACTACATAATATTTTTCAGTCATTTATTTGAATAATGTGTAATAAAAGGGAGGAGTTTGGGAACCATTAGTGAAATTGCCTGCGTANTATATATATATATTAAATACTCCTATGGGCAAGTTTTTATTACTGAGAAAGTGAATATATGAGTGGATACTTAAATATTCGGTATTGAAAAATGAATGAATAAATTTTCATTTCTTTTACATTATTCTTCTGTAAACAAGTGATTTTTTTCAACATATTTTCATAGCTAAATGAAATAATACTAGCATTATGTGCACGGCCCCTTACTTCGTGTTATCATCACAATTATCTCACTCCTACAGAAGCTGAGCAGAAAGGGTCAAAGTTCGTGAGATCTTTGTTACGTACTTGCTTCATTTTGCAATCACTTTTTAAAACAGAAAATTTTAATTATTATATATTTTTTTAAATTTCTTTATTGAAAATATTTACGAAATTAAATATCTTCAGCGACATAACTTATTTCAAAATGATGTATTAAAATTACTCAAAAAATTTGGTTATAATTACTGAAAAGTATTAAATAATACGCCCGGGAGTGATGAATGTATCTATATTTCTCGTAAATCAACTTACAAACAGAGTAAAATTTAAAACTAAACATATTAAAATTAGTTTCTTTTAAGATTTAAAGTAGTTTTTTCTCGAAGTTATCAACTTGATCATAAGTACTGATTAAATCAAATTTTTAAATCCATAATTTTAAAATTCATCATAATTTTTAGATTTTCATCGATATAATTAGGATTTATTCATGTTGCAATTGAAGGTATTGATTCACTCACTTTTGGTAGAAATAACAAAATTGATTCGATGTTTTGTGTGCTTCCTTTCAAGGTTAACAAAAGCTTTACCAAGAATAATTTTTTTAGAATATAATTTATTCACATTTTTTGCTGTTTTTCATCATTTAATACAGTAATCATCGGGAAAAATTTCAAGAGTGAATTTAACAAATTTTACGTCGTTAAAACTGGGAAATTTTAAAATGATAAAATCCGAAATTTAAGTGATATCGATTGAATTGATTTCGAGTAATAGAAATTCGAAAAAGTAATATTCTTAAATTTTCATTTAACAAGAACTATTCCACCGTTTGTATTCACATTTTAAGAATAATTCAAAGTTACACAGAAGATTGTGTACATTATAGTTCAAAACTCTTTCAATTGTTATTAAAATAAATAATAAAAAGCAATGGCGAAAAAACTAAATTTTGCCTGAAATTGGCTTTAGGTAAGCAAACATTATAATTTATTGTGAAATTTGTTTTAAATATATAGCAAAATATGCAAAAAGTAAGATTCACACTAAGGGGCCCTCTGGACCATGCTATTGGGACCACATTTTCCAGAAAATACGTTTTTGTGTCAAATCTGAACCGAAATGAACCGTTTAATACATGACTGTCCGATCATTAGATTAAAAGGTTTTAGGCATTCGGTTTTTTTAATTTTTTTTTTAATTTGCCTGCTGTTCATTTGGTGTTGAGACGGAATATATTCTCATAAAAAAATGCGATTGTGAATCCTATTTAATGGTTTGAAATACCTGTCTTGTTAGCTGAAATTCAAATAATAGATAATTATTTTATTAACTGTTTACAACTTTTTTAATGCTGGCGATATTAAAATTGGATTTTTTTTTACAATTACTTTATACTCTTTGCTTCCAAAGTTAAAAAGAAAACAATTTAGTCACACGCTTAGTCAGACAAAATTTTAGTCTACACGTAGTATAAATGTATTATTTCCTGATAACGTGCCTAATTTGTCATGCATTTTTGTCAATTTCATTACGATTTTTTTGATTATGAATTTTAAAGTAGGTAAATTCCTTAAATAAACGTTAAGTACAATTTTAAAAAATGCAACGAAAAATACTATTTAAAATGTCTATTATATCATAAATATGCAGACTAAGCTAACGAAATTGAATGTGGTGACAAAATCATAAATGGAACGCCTTGTTTAACTTTTAATTCATTGATCAACTTACACTGTAAAAAACTCGGTAAATCTTTAACCAGTATTTGGAGCAAACTTTCTTATTAACCCAAAGTTTAGTTAAATGAAAGATCATTTTATTTCAATTACACCATAAATTGCGAAGTCTGATATAGAAAAATTTAAGTGGTGCAACTGACTGCACCAAAAATTGGTAAAAGACGCCATGTTTTTTTTTACAATTCTGTCTCATGCATGTTGTTTCAAGTTTCTTCTTATTTAGTTATGTAAATTGCTTATTTGCATGAATTAAAGTTCATTTCTTTTATGTTGCCTTTTTAAATTTGGTTGGCGGTATAAAATGCTTAGAGGTATGTCATAAAATAACTTCCTATGGTAAATAGTTTTGTTACGGTAAATAGCTATACCTTAGCCTGCATTTGAGCGCTTTAAAAATACCTAATAATGGTGCAATCTTCCTTTTTTTTATAAAAGAAATAAAAAGGGAAGAATGAAAATCAGTGTTCTGTTTCTTCAAAACACCTACTTTTCTCTTCTACTGATATTTGGAGCTAGTAAAAATACCAAAATTTGGTAAAGCTCCGTTTTATGAAGCCAGCAAATGAATACTAATTTTTGGTTCAACGTGGCTCGGAATTTTTAACAGTGTACTTAATTACAATATCAGGAGTTCAAGAAATTGACCTAAAATTTGCTAAATAAATATTACAGACGATATTTTAGTTCAAAAAATCAGAAACAGAAATGCATTTTCTCTAAATAATCATACCCTTTTTTGAAATTTTCACCCTCAAAGTAGAGAAGGGCGATATGAGTCTATGTAGTTAAGTCAAGAGAAAGTTTTTAATCCTTAATATAAATTTTTCTTTATTTTTTTCCTATTTTCTTATTTCATCATATAATAATGACAATTAAAGCGAATCGAATTTTTGACTCATAATTATTAAGCTCGTCAAATCAAACTATTTTACAGTACAACATAATTTTTGCAATTATTTATAATTTAGTTTAATAAAAGGGAAAATAATTGAATTGTAAGATACGCAATTTTTCAAATCATTTTATTCAACATAATTTTAAAATGCTGACCTCTAAAATTTCAACAAAATCAGTCGAATTGTTCTAGCGGTGTGAAAATTTGAAAATATGACCTTTTAATTTTTATTGTTAATAAACTATTCAACAGAGTGCATTTAAATTTTTGATTTCGTCACTTAAAATTACTCACTTTTAAATGATGTTAAAGATTACTTAACATCTTTTAAATATACATTCCTATAATTCACGCATGTTCGATGCATTATGAAATTGAATAATGAAAAATAATTATAAAAGATTATTTTTTGCATTAGATTAACAGACTTTATAATCTTCAGCAAAAAAAATTATTTGCCTAAACAATTATAAAATACGATGAAATATACAAAAATGAAATATGACTGACTTTATAATTTTAAATATCGTCTGCTATAACCAATTGCCATATTTGTCCTTCGGACAATTGAGTCTTAGTGGGTAAAAATCCCATCATTCAATCAAGAGTTATTAATAATTTCGGTTTTGTTTTTGCTTAAAAACAGTATATTCGTCTTGCATCTAAACATATTTGTAAGATGTCAGAGTGAAAACTTTTTCCGATGTGAAGCGTAAAAAAAACATTTATAGAATAAAAATTTATAAAATAGGATAATGTCACGATCATTATTGTCAACTATAGTTATCGCATACGATAATATCCTCATCATTATCGATCACTAGAAGATAATATCGCTAATATTAAGCAGGACAATAATTATTGAAAGCGATATTTTTTTTAATTTTGATTAATTTTATTCGGGTGACGAAAGTGTTAATTAGCCTAAAAATGAATTTTTAATTTTGAAAAAAAATTTTTGAATTTTTATGAAAAAAAATTTTTAATTTTGAAAAATATCGTGATATATTGTTAAATATCGATATTCTTTACAAATAAAAGCGATATTAAAATTCATACTTGACGATTATAGGGACCAATGTTCGTATTGGCGATAATTCGGAAACGCAGTCGCCAACATATGGTTCCACTAACAGCTAAATACCGGGAAGCACACATTTAAACTAACGTGAATTGACAATGTAGTGCGTTCAAAAACGAGAATAGTCGTCATTGTTCACCGATCAATGAACTTTTTTTTCTTCCAATAGAACTCTTTTTTTTTTCTCTTTTTTTAGTATAAATCAATCAGAAGAGGTGACGTGTCTGTTATCTTTAAAATTATGGCACGTGATAACAGATAAGTTGATTGTTTGAAGATTATGTTAATTGAATAATAATTAAAATGTTGCTTTCTCTAAACGACAGCACAAAGGAGAGACTTTTATTTAGTGGTAACTTAATGGGTAACTTAAATGTCTATTCAATCGATTTTCAAAGATTTTTTCTTTAATTCTGTACATTTTTAAAGTACTTATGTCGTAGTTTTTTTTATTTATTTGTTTTTTATGTGTGAAATTCGAAAGATTGTTTTTGCTCATAAAATTGGTTTTAAACTAAATCTAAAAAAATTTGACTAAAAACATTTAGTTACCAAACCATCCATTAATAAGAAGGAAATACCATTAGGTTGATCATGGTAAGAAAAAAATGCAAATTTGACCTAAACGATCTCAATAAATAAGATTTTCTTTTTTGAAAGAACATATTTGAAATCTTATCCTTAAATATCATGAAACTAATCACATTTTTAATGCCGAATAAGCAAATTAAAATTTACATTGTATCAAACGGTTTTTTTTTTAATAAATTTACTATTTATTCTAAACAGTAATAAAATTATTATTTGTATTTTCCCTTTCTTTTAAGGCAAGATAAGCATATATTGCCCGCTTGAAGAAAAAAAAACTGCTGTAATTTTATCTTTCATTAAAATTCACATTTCCTTATTGTAAGTTAACAAATTTACAGTGGAAATTTTTTCATTAAAATATATATTGCATCAACTATAAAGTATCATATTTACGGTGGTACACCAACGAACTCCTATAAATTTGAAAACTTCAAATTTATAAGAATTCCTATAGAGTAATTTGCATGGTATTTCGGCATTAATTTTAATTTTTTCATGGTCAGTTATTCGAAGTGATATTTATTTCATAATTGTTAGATTTTTACAAAATACATTTTAATATTTCAGATGAGGAAGAACTACAGATGAAGAAAAGTTTCCACGTCTCCTTATCATTCGACTGTCCAGACTGTATTTGCGAACTGGACGGAGAACTGATAAGGGCTTGTGGCGACATAAATCATCTCTCTTAATCTTCTTAAGCCGTCTGTCTACTGGTAACTATCTATGTTTCATGTTTGTTACTAAATTAAAGTAATTACTTATTCGTTTCATTTACTAAACAGCAAATATCATGACAAAATTTCATTTCTTTTCTCTTCAAAATAGTTGTTTATAGGAAATAAGTTTTTTTTCTCCTCTTTTTTGTAGAAAAATATCTATTTGTCCACTAATTAATGCCAATTTCTAATATTGTTTTATGCTCATCTTGTTAATAATTATATTTTATTAATTACTGTTATAAATTTTAAAACATTTAAAATATTTCATTACTGTTAATGTCTTCGTGAAATCCATTTGGGAATGACTTTTAATAATTTTGTTACTAAATTAAAAGCTTTATTTACTTTCAATAATAAAATCTTATTTTTGTAATTAACTACAAAAGAGATTAAAGTTAAAGGCGTTCTATTTCTTGCACATGTTGATGTCAGTAGTTAAAAAATCTCAGTTAATTAAAAAGTCTCAGTTAACAATTATGTTTTCTTTATGCTTTATAAATTACTATTATAAATTTTGAACCGTTTAAAATATTTAATTATGTTTAATGCCTCCTAGTAATCCATTTAAGAACGTCGTTACTTTACGAAATATCCTAAAATTTGTCTTTGTACATACTTTCAATCAGTTTGAAGAACGTGATTTGCAAATCGAATATTAGATCATTTACTGCCGTACAATAAAGCAAAATCAATGTAAGCTATAAAAATTTCAAATTTGAGATTTTAGTACATTTGACATTTATGCATGATGAGCTACATATTTTAAAAAAAAATCCTTAAAATATTTTGTTTTCAGCTCGGCTAATTTAGCGTTGATAGTATAACCAAGAAGAAGAAAACAGTAGTCAAGCCGCTTTTCTCAAAATCAGTTGTGAAGCACTTAATTTGTTTTTTTTTAATTGCACGACTGTATAACTGACATTTACAAGAAAGGTACCCAAAGTGTCATTCAAAAAGCAAGCTGAATTTTTTTTTTAGAGTTAGTTCTTTGGTTAGGAAATAGTATATCTAAAATATTTTGTTAATTTTGTATTAGTTTCAGAGATATAATTTATAGAGAATGTAAATATGGGCAAAACAATTTATAAAGTATCGCAGAAATTTCGTCAAATGAGCAAAAAATAATACAGTTGAAAGAAAGATACTTTGAAAAATAAATTTCAAGCATTTTTAGTTAGAATTCTAATTTTAGCATATAAATTGATACTCGTGAAACACAGAATTTTGCAGAAACATTTGAATTATTTAAAACTAATTTTATAATTTAATCTATTAAATTAAGCCTTTTAAAACGAAGGGAAAATGTTAAAGTAAGCTTTAATAGTTATTTTTTTTTTCGTGTCAGCGAAAATATGCCATATAAGTGGAAAGGTTCTTGAGAACTTCTATATTATGAATTTAAAAATGACATAAGTATTTCTAGATATCGAAGTTAACTAGAAAGTAAATTGATGTTAGTTATTGTTTAATCACAATAATTTAAAGATCCTTGCATACGCATAAAAATTTATACTACAAAATGTGCTCTGACCTTTTAAGTCAAATTTAATCGATTTAATAAAATGCTAGAATTTAACTTCTTTTCATTTGTTTTTATAATAGAAAAAACTAAATAGGTTTTATTTTTTCTACAAGTCTTTCGAACGGTAAAATATTGCTCATCTATTGCTGATATTTGTTGATATTTATTGCTGATATCTATTGCTGATGTATTTTATTTGTAAACATCTAAAAACTATTAAAAGAAAGAAATGGAGGTGTTACATTGACTGACATCATGAATGTCCAAAATTGTCTATTTTAGTTGGAAAATATTTTTAAAGGCATTTATTGCAAACTTTAGCTTTAATTTATGTTAAAGCCAATCCCTGGACAGCATTACAAATTTCTGCTATGTATTTAATTTTAACTTAATTTTTGTCAGAGCTTGGAAATTTTCGTCTTATGAAAACTGTTTCATGATAAGCCATAGCTGATGGGGAAAAGTACGCTACTAAGGAGGTGCATCAAAATGCTTGATCTAGCCTTTTCAAATCTTGGCATTTGAAACTTATGTTAGTGCACTGTAAATCTGAAACCAGTATTTGGTGCAAAGTTTCGCATTATCCAAAAGTTTGGTTAAATGAACGATTATCTTTTATTCAGTTTCACCACAAATTGTAAAGTAGGGTCGAAAAACACAACTGGTGCAACTGACTACACCAAAATTTGGTAAATGGTCATCAGCCAGACGGTCGAGCGGTTAGTGTGCCTGACTGCGAAGCGGGTTCGAATCCCCACACAGGGCATAGATGTTTCTCTCTGTGTGTTGTTCTCTATTGTGGGATGTGTAAATGTAGCCCACCCTATAAACGGGTATTTGTGGCAGTGTGGCGTGGGTAATGCTGCTAGCTTCCGTGACTTAAGTTCACAAGTGCCCACTTGGTAACGTTAAATGAGTAATACTTCCGGCATCTTCCTAGACGAAGGACGTAAAAGTTCAATGCCCGCCATTAGGAAAAAAAATTGGTAAATGACACAAAACTTTGACTGCGGTTGTAAACCGAACGATATTTGTTTACGACGCCATCTTTTCTTTAAAACTCGATCTCGATATATCGGACGGGATACATGTTATCTCAAGTATCTACTTATTTAGGTTGGTAAATGTTTTATTTGTATTAATTAATTTTCATTTCTTTTGCATTGCCTTTTTAATTTGGCTGCTGGTATAAATTGATCATAAAATAACCTACTTACAGTAAAAAGTTTTGTTACGGTAAATGGCAAACTTAGCCTGCATTTGGGAGCTTTAAAAATACCTAATAATGGTGCAACCTTCTTCTGCTTTTATAAACGAAAAAAAAAGGAAAGGATTAAAATCGGTGTTTTGTTTCTTAAATACACCTATGTTTGGTGCAACATTCTAGTGAAAATACCAAAATAAAGTGAAATTTTATGTAGCCAGCAAATGAATTTTGGGGCAGCGTGATTCGGAATTTTCAACAGTGTCAGTGATGCCCTTAAGACAGTTAAAAGATTCCTGATGTATTATTCCAAGTTCCATCATTAATTTTAATCGAAATTACCTTATCTCAATAATATTACTTTCAATTGTTGGTATAATTAAAATAATAATGATATTTAGTTTGCTTCATTTAATAAATCTGCTAAGCATATTTTACCTCAGACCAATCCAAGGCATAACATTGGCATAGGTACAGCAAGCATAAACATTTCTGATTTTGCTAGACCTAACAAAAAGAAGTTATTTTTCTTAAAAAAAACTAGTATCTAATACAGAATAACATTTTAGTAACTTAGTTCGGTTTTCAAAGTAAGGATTTTATTTCCAAATCAACCTGATTATCAGCAGCTATAAAAAATATTTCACACAGTTTGAAAAACCTGAAATGATCGCCAAGTCAGCATTAATCAACTACATCAGCATCAATCAACTACGGAAATTTTCAACTAGAGATCTTGAGCCGTTGTGGGTCAGGAGATAGAGCGTTCGCGTCCCAATAAGGTGAACCGGGTTCAAATCCCAGCGACGGCTGTTCGATACGGCTTCCACACCCGGCTAGCACCGACCATTCAACGAACATAGGATAATTTACATCACCGACCACGCTGACCTAAATTATCCTCAGAGGTCGACGGATCGTGGTTTAGAGTCCCCTTGTTGTCAGACTAACCGTGGGAGGTTTTCATCTCCATGTAACGCAAATGCGGGTTTGTTCCATTATAACGTTCTCAACGAAGGTAAAATTTCTCCCATTACTTGATCCTGGAGTTCTCTTGTCTTCTGGATCGGGTTCAAAGTTTCAAGGTTACGGCGTTGAACATGGTAGCCGTAAACTCAAAACTGAATCGACTGTTCAAAGATAAAATAAAATAAAACGAGGGATCTTTAGTCTGAGGTACAGTGAACTTAAAATTAAAGGATTAACTTTTATTCTAAACTAGTCACTAGTTTAAACGAAATTATTATGATTTTTGTTTATTTATGTTCATTTATTGTGCTTTATACATATTTATATTTGTGCTTTATACATATTATTTGCGAAATACATATTTACTATTTTTATTTATATAAATATTCATGTAGGGCCGATCTAGCCTGGTCGGTAGCGCGCTGTGCGGATGTCCGAGAGTTCGTGCGTTCGAACCCCGCCGGCCGAAGACTCATCGTGTAGTAAATGGTGACTGCAGCACGTTAAATCTGTCGAGTCGCAAAGTCCTCCATATTCCCATAACTAATCACTACTTCTGGGGGTACTGGATTAGAGATCGATCGTTCTCTGATTCAGGTCAAAATTACGATCTGTGGATGAATGAATGGCTGTATGAATGGGTTCGCCCTATGAACGGGTGAGACGAATGGGTGTGGCAGAAGTCGAAATTCCTGGCTATAGATGGCGCCAATGGAGAACAAGAACAATCACACCCCTCTGCCTAAACAGGCATGCGAAAACAACAAACAACGACGAATATTCATGTCACCAAGTGGTCATTTTTATTCCTTTACATCATTCTATTACTTTCAAATAATTTCTTTTTTGAAAAGTGTATTTCAATATTTCATTTCATATAAAAAATTTTATTGCTTCAATCTGTAAAAAAAGACAAGAAATGTTTATTTTATAAAAATCATTTGATACTGTAGTTATTAATAGTTATTATAGTTAAACTGCTAAAGAATGGCACAATGCTGAGTAGAGCATTTTAATTTTTAACTAATACATGGAAAAAGAGTGAATATTTTTTAATCCTTTATTCAAAATCTAGTAAATGGTTTAATATTGTTTTTTATAGAATGCATTTTAGTAGTAGGAATACTATTAATTTGAGGCTTTAAATATTATTTATAAATGAAGCTTAATACTTGGTCTAAACAAAATAAATCTACTTTCAACAACAACAATAAAAAAAGTTTTTTTCAATACTGATTAATTAAATTTTTACATACTGAATGCCTAATCTAATGGCTCTAAAGATTTACTTCAAATATGTTAACTACTATGTTATTTAATTAGTAAATTAAAATGTTAATTAATTAGTTAGTTAATGTGTTAATTAATTAGTTAATAGTTACTTTAAATATGTTGAATAATTAATTTATTAAGTACAATCCGACACAAAAACGTATCTTCTCTGAGTATACAAGACAGTTTAACATAAAAAATAATTTTATTAATTATTTACTGTTTCCTATTATTTTATTTACCCTAATGTTTGTGAAAATGCAACATCCTGAGGGAGTTCTCTGAAAAGGAAATTTATATCACATATTACTAACAGTGGTACAAATGCATGATGAAATTTACAAAAAGAAATAAAATAAATAAACGCTGAGCTCATGCTCAACGTCGTCATATTTACAGTCCCGTATGCATGGAACAGGCAACTGATAAGGATTCGATTCTCGTTCCTCACATCCGCAATCGCTTTGTAACTCTAATAATTTGCATGTTATCTCTAATTATTTGTTCACTTAAGTAAGTGTGGTTCTATTTACATAACTCTTTCATGATGCTGCAATTTTCACAAACATTAGTGTAATAATAGTCGAATAAATTTTGAATTGTAAGACATGCAAAGTTTTATATTATTTAAAGTATGTCATCTTAAATTGCAAAATAAAAAAATGTGAACGAAATCGTTATGAAATTTCAAAAATGTATTTAAGCTCTTTATTTATCAGCCTCAATCCTCCCCCTGAAACTAATTAAAAAATTTGAATGTCTTAGATAAAGAATTCAACGATTCGACATCTTAAGTTTAAAACAAAAAATAGAAACAATAGAAAAACGATAAATAAAAGAAACTATAAGCAGATATTAAGTGTCTTAACTGTATTTTAAATTTGTATTTATAACTAAAATTCAATTGTACAGCCAAAATAGCTCTGAATTTTAGATCTAAATTATTGCTCTGAACTCAGATTAGATATTCAGATTGTATTAGTTGGCCTTATGAAACTTATTAAGATCTTACAATTCTTAATGCTCAATTTATCTAGTCCTTTATTAAACTGAGATACATTGAGAGAAAAAATATGGTAAAAACCACTAAAATATCGTAAAATAGTATAATGATATTTTCTTCGATGTCACATCATTATTTTTAATTGAACGTTAAAACTTTATTGAGCGGTTTTTTAAAAATTTATTGAGTAATTTTACTTATAATTTGATGATTATACAATTAAAAACTTGATTCGAAAAGATCCCGGGATTATGTGAGAATTCCAATTTTCCAAAATACCAATGATTCTGTGGGGGAGAGATTATCATTATTCTTCTATAATTAGTCTTCTAAATAATAATGCTAATTATTATCAGTTTACTTTTTAAAAAAATTACATTTCTTTTATTAAGTTAAATGTTATTGATATCACATAAGTTCTTCAATTTTTTACAATTGCTAAAACACTAAACTTTAAACTAATTGCTGATGTATTTAAAAATGTTACATCTGAAAATCTGAATAACTTTATAGCAGAATGAATAACCGTGTATATTTAATAACTAACTAATCAAAGCAAATAAAAATTATCATTAAAAATATCATACCTCAAATCAAAGTTTTGTAAACAAGATTAAAATGTGAAATACACTTATCTTTCTGTTTAACATAAGATTATATTTTGCATCTTTTGTTTTTTCATTATTTGCTATAAAGTTTAAAAACAATTAGTTTTTATGCATTTATCAACAATAATTCTGCAATAAATATGAGTAATTATCTTTTATAGATGAAATAACAAGAATAAAAAAAGAAGAAATTTTATCTCCTGAATTATTTAAATTAGTATGATTTTTTAAAGCAGGCTTTAAAAAATCTTGATTTCTTGGAAAGCAAGATTTAAGCACCGAGTGAAAAAAAAAGTATGGTCCTAACTACCAGAACTTTATTACGATACCTATGGGTCATAAAACGCATAATGGCCTAAGCACAATGGAGTAAGGCGTAAAAATTATTTATTCGGTTAAATTTATTTTCAGTTTGATATTTTTTGCGAAATATGTGTCAATAAGTTTGCAAATCAGAATTTCTGGTAAACGTTACTACAGGTACGGAAAAATCATCTGACGAATGATTTAAATACCGTACACTTTTTTTTAACCAGAAATGTCATTTCCATACAGTACGCAGGGGTGATTGTACTCCGGAAAAAATTGCACTCCTGAAGATTTGCACTCCTGAATTGCACTCCTGAAGATTCCGGAAATCTTTGGTCCCGAAGTTTCAAGAAATCATCGATCACATTTATGTATAAAAATTCTTTTTTTTATTTAAAAATATTAGAACTAGGCCATGGCACAGAATAGATCAAGATGACAAAAACTTTTTGGGACAGCCTTGGCCTGTTACAGGCTGTAGTGCCCAAGAAGAAGAACTAGAATTTATACTTGGCATCTTTCATTTGTAAATATTTTTTCTGGTAGAATAATAAATGTGATTAGAGATAAAAGTAAACTTATGCATAATTATTCATTTAAGTTATGCTGTATATAATTTATTTAGAATTCAATGTTTTGAAAATATCAATGATTTAAATTTATAAAGACATTATGCGTCTTTAATGATTTTACTCAAGAAATTTTCCGGATTTTTGAGTTGGACTCACAATCAGCCCTGAGTACGGTAATTTTACCTCAATTTCTTTCTTTGTGTGGTTTCCCCTCCCTTATCTTGAGGGTCAAGATAAGGGATGAGGGTCAAGATAAGGATCTGTCAAAAAATATGAATGTTAATTCAGAGAAAGTACGTTTGTGGGTATCATTTAGCATCTTCAACTATCGTAGGTGCAGATTAATCAGCATATTTAAGGCTAGGCCCGTAAATGATTATGTTTGAAAACATGAAAATCAGATCATTATTTCGAAAGTTATTGAGGCGTTTTTCTGCGCACTGTATGTTACATGCTTGCCAGTTTTTTTTTTTTTTTTTTTTTTTTTTTTTTTTTTTTTTTTTTTTTTNTTTTTTTTTTTTTTTTTTTTCTCGTTTAAAATGCGAATGTTTAGATTTTTTTCATTTTTTACTTACACTTTAACAGCAATTTTCTGAAGCCTTAAAAATGATAATGTTTACCTGATAAAATTTTTACACTTTAAAACATTCCGAATTAAATTACCGTTTAAAGTACCGAGAATCATCCGAAGAGTCCATTTTTACAGTAATATTTATTTAATTAGAATGATTTAGGGGTTTTACTGTAATTCTTACAATTCTTACGGTACAACAGATTTTCTGTTCTGTTACATACTACGGTAAAAATGACCGACACCCTGAGTGCTCCAATAATTTATCTAAAAGTTAACCTATCTTCTAAAATCAATGAATAAATGCACTCATTCTCGGAAGTTAATTATTTTCTCTTGATTTTTATTCTACTTGTTTAATACAGATGTAAAAATACAAGTTTCGAGTCAAACTAAGTTGAAAATAAATGAGTAAGTCTGTCAATAAAATATACAACTCTAATTATAGCACGTTTAATGATTAACTTGTGGAAAGGCATTTTTCTAAAGCGTATTTGAGTAGTGATAGTGGTTTGATACTAAATAAATAATAGTTTTATTACTCAATAAGAATAATGAATAGAGTATTGGTAATTTTATCACTGAAATTCGACGAAGATCCTTTATATTATTAACATTTCTAAGCACTAAATTACAAAAACATAATTGAAGTCAGGTAATGTATATATTGTCAATACTGTATTGTAATACCTATTCGAATCTGGTGTTGAAAAACTCCAAAAACTTTATTTCAAGTTAATACCAAATCTAGCGTTCATACGCGCTTCAAAGGGTATAGTTAAATCTAAAAACAAATAATTGAAGAATCTTATACCAAGCTCATATGTGTTTACTTCATTCAGGATTACTTCACTCAGGAATTTTCTACAAAAACCGAGGTTATCTGAAATAAAAGACATGAATGTTTTTAGTTTTGTTATCTATATAATCATGTTCTTATAAAAGATTTACAGAAATCTGTCAACTGTATTAAATAATTTTAAAATGTTTAATTTTTAATTCACTTCTATTTTGTCAAACCTAGTTCATCTTAATATTCTCTCTGTGAGGCAGGTTTATTCGATTAACAAGCTAATTTTATTTTAAGAATTAATGTCTTAATGCTTCTTATATTAATAATTCTTTCTTCATTTTGTATTATAAGTGTCCCAAATCCTCATGGTAAAAATTGTTTCCCGATGGCGCTGCGAGCGCCGAGGAAAATAATAACTTTTTTTTCCAAAAACTTTCAAGTTAGTTGTTGTAATGGAACTCAAGATGTGGCTTGCTGCAATTAACTGTTATAATCCTTCATCACCCTTTTAAATAACATAAATCATGAATCATTTCATTTTATGTATATTCATCATCTTTACCGCCTTGTAGTTTAGAAACAATAAATGTTTGAACAGTAAGAATAACTCATATGTGTATCATATCTTACTGTAATTATAAATTTTATCGTTTCAGAATACCAAAAAATGGCGGGAGTTACTTTACAGCAATAATGTAAAATAATTTTCTTGATCTTTCGCTATACCAGGAAATATCCATAGTTCTTGGTGCAGTGGAACAACCGAGAGTTATGCATGGGGTTACACAACACCACTTTGGTGTATAGTAGTTGACACCATTTTTGGTGTTGAGATTTGCTAAAAAATTTAACACAGAGTGAAGACTGTAAGTGCTACTATTAGTGTAAAAAGTTTTGAACGTGCCACTCCTTTTTAATTCACATATCCCATCTATACAGTACTTATTTGAAATAAAATAAAATGCGCAATGAGAAATGAATATAAAGTTTTACAATACCAAAAGTTAAAGAAAATAAAAATATGAAATCAGAATCTTAAAACCTTTTTTAACAATTTTTTTTTTTAAATAAAGTCATAGATGAACTACAATAAAATTAAACTGAACCTTCGTGGCTCAGGGGATAGAGCGCTCACCCCCCAATGAGGTTGCCCGGATCGCGACTTTACACATTGTCGACTCCCGGGCACTTCTTTGGCACCGTATTTTGAAATTCGCCAATCTTACATTCGCCAAGTCGGGATTCAAATTTTCTCGCGAAAATCTTCGAATATTAATTCGCGCATGTTTCACTTGCGACATACGATTTAAAAAACGCATGAGTGAACATGTGGTGTGAATAAATTTAGCTGCTTTAAAAAATTTTGTGTATTATCATTCTCTTTTTATTCGGACTTCCTGAAACACATATTTATTTCTTACTTTTTTATTTCCTTTTTAGGATAAAGTTTTGTTGTGGGAGTAGGATATATGAGTAGGGTATAGCTTTTTAATTATTTTTATAAAATTATAGCAAATAATTTAGGGTGTCTTTACCAAGTATGTGGACACAATATTCTATAATGCAGCAGGGTTTTGTACCTTATTGTTTAGTTTTTAGAACCTTTAATTTAAGTAACTACACAATTTATGAGTTTTAAGCATTTTCTTTTTATATACGTGTAATGATGAGGAGATTGTAGCTGTCAGCTTTATACATGAATTTATTCTTTTTTACTTTTCTGACATTGATATCTATGATTAAATTTGATGTAATGATTCCTATTTGCAGTGCCAACAATATTTGCGTCCAAACAATTGTACTTAGCTTTGACACTTTTTTGTAAATGTTATGTCCCAAACGATAAATTCCTTCATACGTATTAGCCAACTCCACAGCTTTGGTAGCCAGGACTTAAAAATTTGTAGCAGTTAAAGTATATTTATGAGGTGAACACAATTTTGATTAAAGAAAACTTTTTATGATTTGTAAAATAAAAATATAATGTAAACAGTAAGCATCAACTTTGACATTCTCATATCATAACTGTATAACAATTTAAGGACAATCTGTTTATTTATTTCTGATTCATTAAAGACAAGATATTGAGTCAAATAAGAGAATCTTAACAATTTTTAAATTTAATAATTTACTTTAAATAAAGAAAGTAGTTTTAAAGCAAT
>NC_092214.1:6895145-6910528 GCF_043381705.1 Parasteatoda tepidariorum
ATTATTTTTTTAAACTTTGTTTATTAATTAAGATATTCAAAAGAAATTGATTATTCTGAATAATTGACTATTTTATTACTCCAGATTTTTATTTAATTTACAAGAATAGTTTCTATTTGAAATTTTTTTTAATCGAAATATGTATGTAATTAACTGAAATAATTGTGTGTATGTAAATTTTTCTTCCTCTTTCTTTTAAGAAGAACGAAGTATTTTGTTCTCGTTATTTGAATTTTTCTAGTCTTAAACGAGGATAAAATTTTAACTTAATTCAACAAGCAACTTTTAAAAATATCCATGAGCGCGAAGATTCATTTATGACTTTTGCGAGTGCTGTAGAGGCGAGCGTAGGGTTGCCTCTGAGTGAGGGTTACTAGATAAGGCGGTGAAACAGTTGACAAATAAAACCGCGGCGAGTGGAGGTGCCCGGGAGTCGACAATGTGTAAAGTCGCGCCCGGATCCGAATCCCAACGATGGTTGGTTGATACGAATTTTGCACCCGTCTCGCATCGACTACAGTGCTAACGTAAAATATACTCAGTGGTGGACAAACCATGGGTTAAAGATCCCTTGCTGCCAGACTAACCTTACTGTGAGGTTTTCATGGTTTTCTTCTCCATGAAGCGTAAATGCGAGTTAGTTCTATCAAAAAAGTCTTTCACTATGGCAAATTTCTCCCAATACTTGATCAAGGAGTTCCCTTGTCTTCGGAATTGTGTTCAAAATTACAAGGCTACGGAATTGAACATTGGTAGTCTTCAACTCAAAAAATTGGGTCGGCTATTCAACGACGGTTATAAAATTATAAAAAATAAAATTAAACTATTTTAAAACAATTATGGAAATAAATACATTATAACACAAAGTGAACACGCAACACAATTGTCACCTTCAGTGTAAAAAGCTTAAAACATGCCACTCCATTTTAATTTACATATCCCTCCTATTTGGAAATAAAATTAAATTTGCAATGAAAAATGAATAAATTTAGTTTTACAATGCCACGAGTTAAAGAAAATGATATATAAAAAAATCAGAAGAATAATATATGTTTTAAAATTCTTTTCTTATAAATTCATAGTTGAACTACAATAAAAATTTGATTGTAATAAGACAAATTGTTGAAATCAATTTACATTTTGCAAGAAAATTCATTTCAATGACGGAAAATAAACTTTCGAAGCCATTTTCTTAAGAAATTAAAGTCCCTTTTATGTTTTTTTTTTCTGATGCTGTAATTATAATCAAACACATATATTTTAGTATTTTTCAGAAATAAAGAGCAGTCTTATAGTTACTAAAAATATCTGTCAGATTAGCGGAATTATTTTTGTTCTAAAATAAAAAAAATCTGAAACAAAAAAATTTCAAACAATTTTATCAATTATTGATTTTGTAAATTAAGGAAATTTCAATGATGAATAACTGCTCTCTTATAGTTCTAAATAAATGCAAATAAGTGCAATTCTTAAATATTATTGTTTGGAAGATTTCACTCAGTAAAAGACACCGATGTTTCGTGCTGTATTTCACAACCATAAATTATTAAAATACTAAGTATAACATTTTTCACTTAATTTGAACTAAATTAATACAAAATAATGACAAAAGAATTAAAAATATGTTTAATGAAAATTCTGCTTCAAAAGGTTAAGGAGTGCTCATATTGTGGTATAGCAATGTGAAACTCACTATTAACTGATTGAAATTTTTTTAATTCGGGATGAGTTTAAAGCCATTCAAAATGCCGCATGCATGCGTCAAAAAAAGATTATATTTCTCAACGGAACCTCACCAAATTAGATAATTTTTCATAGGATTTCACAAATATGATCCCTCCTTAAGAATCCGTGTTAAAACTTATATCAATTAACATATAAGGAGGGGAAAATGAAAACGTTATCGAAATTTAACGAATCACTAATGAAAAAGCATGACTAAAAACAAGCTGCGCAGGATCAGTGCGTAGTTTTGGGGAGCGTTTGGGGGACAAAACCCCCTCCGAAATTAAACATTACTAGCTTAATGAACTATTCTACGATAAGTAGGATGTAGATAGAAAAAAGTATTCATTATTCATTCTTTTAAATTTAAATGATTAGAATATATATATATATATATATATATATATGCTGCGGTCAGTGTGAGTGTGGGTAACCACTTGGATCAGTCTGCGTAGGGCCCGAGGGTGTGAGATATTGGTTCTCGTTAATCTGTTCGACCGTAACATCTTCAACTTCGCGTGCAGATCGTCGGGCTACTGAAGCGGGGTGGCATCCCCTCTGCAGAGATTCAAAATTGCAATGGCATGTCTTTGGATCATCCTCAGGGATGTTATGAAATGAAGCAAAATACATTTTTGTAATAAATACATTTTGATTTATACTTAAAGCAAAAATGTTGATGCAGATATTATGTCCTTTCTTTTGACAGATTAATAATAGGTACATTCCAGTGTTCTCATTAATATGCAATCGAGAAAGATGTACAGGCATGTAAAAGTTTTATTTGGCAAATTAAGATAGCTGAATAAACTAAGGTAACTGCAATTAATCTACGTATGAATAAGAAAGTATACACGGTGCTTTACTGTATTTGAGATTTCACGTTTAATCAAAAATTGCGTGATTTCGCTAGTACAATTATGTCAAAAATAGCGAAATACAAGTTCAAGGATTACTATATCGTCAAAAATAAGCTTTTTATATCAAAGAGTAAAAAACCAATAAGAAAAAGAAGGATCTTAAACTTCAGAAGAGGAACAGTACTTATTATTAGAAATTGACCTTTTCTTATTCCTCACAAATTGAAGAAAATTATAATGTAATAATAATGTTTATATTAAAGAAGATGTTCTTCTTTTTTCTATTTTTGATCATACAGTTATTATATATAGATTTCAAATAGCTCGATATTATTTTGTAGAATACAACAATAAAGTTTCCTTACAAAAATGAAAAATACGAAACTCATCCATAAATTAAGTTTCAATCACCATGAAGCACCTAAACAACTTAAATTAATGAAACATGTTTGATGCAATGGAAAATTTAAATTTATTATTTTTATTGCAGATAATCAAGTGTTTAATATTGATTATAAAATGCCAAAAACAGCTCAATGAGTAAAAGAAAACATTTGTAAACTTTTTCTTCTATTCCTATATTTTTTACAAACAATAAATAAAAACAAAGATCTTTACATGTTTCTAAAAGTTTCTAGCTTTAAAATAAGCTCTGCAGTGCTGTTTCAGACAATAAGAACAAAAGATGCTTAAATAGTTATACAGTATAGTGAACATGGTTTATAGTGAACTCCCAGATATAGTGAACGAAATATTCGTTCCCGTGCCTAGCTATATACATATAATATGTTATTTTTCGTGGATACAGTGAACCAAAAGAAGAGAGGAAATTGGATATTATGAACTTTTTTCTGTTTTCGAATCATTTTTTTCTTCATTTTTTAGTACTTTTGAAATTTCTGCGTAAAATACATATACCGATTTTTAAAACCATCAATTGCGTGGAATGTAGCCATAAGCATTTTTTCTTGTTTGCTTCTTCTATCTCAGTTTCCTATCCCTAAGTAAAGGCCATCCCTAAATTTTCTGTGCTCAAGACGAAGAGTAATAAAAATAAACGTTAACTCATTTTTTGTTACTACATATAGTTTTTTAAACATTTTTGTATTTCTTTTTATTGGTCATTTATTTAAATAACGTGTAATAAAACGGAGCAGTTCGGTAAAATTAGTAAAAATTGTTTGCATAACTACCGGTTATATTTAACAAAAATTTTGGTACCTTGAAAGTTCACCATAGCATGGTTTGACAGTATAATTCAATGGATACTTGAAACAGAGTATCATTTCAGGTTCAACAAAGAAATCGCCGATGGAAGAACTAAAGTGAAAGCCCCAAAAAGGACTTCACAAATTGCCAGTAAATTCTGGTGGTGCCTCATGAAAGGTAGCTTCTATCTTGTGAACCATCTCATTGATATCATTATTCTATGGTTGTTGTGGAAGCATCATGATGGGATCAATCGAAACGTGTCTTTTACTTTGCAGTTTTCATTTGAGTCCCTTTTTTAATCTAAAACTTGCAGGTCAATTTTAACTAAGAACTAATTATTTTTTCAACTTAATATTAAATCTGCGATACCTAAGTTATAAATTTTGAGAAAACTATTTATTTAAAAACTTTTTGAAAATGGGCTAAATTTGAGAAAAATTCGTAAAATATTTTGTCCGTTTCGTATTGGTTTGGGCAAAAAAAATCTCTAAAGAATGGCAAAAAAATTTTGCCAAGCGCACGGCGTGATAAATAATGGAGTTGGAAGAGTCATGTTTAAGATACTTATAATAAAATTAATTTAAACGATTTCTTGTTAGAGTTTTAGATGGATGCGGAATTTTGGAATTTTCTACTCAAAGTTATAGAAATTTTATTCTATTATAATAGTGTAACCTTTTATATTTAGCCTTTTAAAATGCAAATATTATAGCTTCCGATGAAGGAGAAAAGTAACTTTTTGCACAGGGGTGGAATAAAATTATGAAAACACCTCTATACTTATTAATTTTTTCATATTTTTTAAGAAATACTTAGAAAATTATTTTATAACTTTCGAAGTGAATAGATCATGCTATTTCTCATACATATCTATAGAATGTAAAGCTTTTGGAGATTTGATGAACCGTCAATGCGTTACGAATGAAAAATAATGTTTTTGAACACCCTGTACCAAAATTACAGCAAAATGCTTGTAACTTATATCAATTACTTTGTTTATAATGTGCAATAACTGCACCGAATTTCATTAGGATATTTTTATAAAAAACTTTTTTTTTCTTACCTTAGTTTTCTTACTATAACTGCAGAAGTATTTCATAAAATTTTACAATCTTTTTGGAGCAATTTTTAATTAATTAAAAAATAACTTTATAAAATTTTTAAAAAAATCGTATTAAACTGCGCGAAGATATGAGTATTTAAAGTAATCCTTTTATTCTACGCATGCGCGAAAACATTAAAAAAATTGTTTTTTCATAGCTTTGTTTTGAATTGTATTTGCTATCTAAAGAAGAAAGTCTGATTTGAATATCGTGAAAATGTAAAAGGTTTCTAGAAATTTTCTAATTAGTTTTTGTACTTTTTTATCGAAATTCTAATTGGTAAGGAATTTTCACAAATATTATTTTGCATCATATAACAAAATTTGATAACAAATGATAACACCTAAAAATTATGGTCCAGACCACAAAGCGTGATGATATTAGGAAAAAAACACGCTAAATGAAACGTACTCTTATAGGGGATGATCTTTAAACAATGCTGATGTCTTTTCTAACAACTCTAGTTCAATAGTACAAAATAAAACTCGTGGAAAACCGCTTACCATTCATAGCTTTCTATTAAAATTTATTCAAACAGTTTAGAAAATTGCTACAAACGTTTTAAATTTTTAAGATATTCAAATCGGATTTTTTTCATATGTTACCTATTACTATTCAAAACAAAATTACGAAGAAAAAAAAAATTTTTTTAAATATTTTTCGCCCATGCGCAGTATGAATGGGCGGCTTTAAATGTTTACATCTTTCACAATTGTAAACGAACTTTTTCAAATTTTAGAATAATATTTTCGTTATTAATTAAAAATTACGATAAAAATTTTGCTTTTTTTAATGTAAGAATGTCTTTATCTCCATGAAAATTTAAGCTAGCTTTAAGAAATTTTGTGCAATAATTGCATATACTAACCAAAGTAATTGATACAAGTTTTAAGCTTATTTCTGTATTTTTTGGCACAAGATGTTCGAAAATACAAATTTTCGTTCGTAATTTATTGCCTTTCCCTCAAACCTCTAAAAGCTATAAACTTTATTGATATGTATTTGAATTTGCATAGCCTAATAACTTCTAAAGTTTTAAAATAATTCTCTGAGTATTTCTAGAAAAATGTAAAAAAAATCAGTTATTATTGGAAGTGTTTCCATAATTTTCTTCAACCCCTGCAGCTAGCAAGGATCTTTGTAAAGTGAATGATTTAAACCTGCTACGTATTCAAGATAAAAACAGTAACTTTTGTTTATTTAGGCTTCTAAATAAACAAAATTAATTTTATGCATGATTTTCGAAGATTGAAAACTATCTTTAATGAAGAAAGAGACACGAAATTTTCAGTGATAAATAACAGAAATATTCCATTAGCCCACATTAACACCATGTCTACACTCGCCTACTTTCCTCTAGAGCTTATTTACCCTTAAACTTTTTTTCTTTAGGAAATTTGGAACCATCAAAACAAGAAATAAGAATGGCTGATTTGGATCGATATTCCAGTTAAACCAATTGATTAGCTGTCCTACTCTATTACTTTTCTTTAATGAATTAAGAATTATAATAAAGTTTATTTCTTTGTTTTTGAGTTGATAACAATACATACAAAACATATTTTCTCTATATTTCTTACCTTTCCTTCGACAGTATTGGATTCTTGACTTTCAAAATATGAAGAAGCTGCAATCTTCAAAGTTTGTTTCCGATAGTTAAAGCAGGTGAGCAGTCTAAAGTTTGGTCCCTTATAATGTTAATTTCACTTTTTGAGTATTTCGCTATAACTCGAAAATTTTTGAACAAAATTATAAAACTCAATTATTCAGAAGTAATTTTACGTGAAGAAAAATTTCATAATTATTTATTATTTTTTATAAATGTATTTAATAATGGACGAAAACTTTCTTGCATTTTAATGTATAAAAATTTTTACATCATTTTAAAGAACATAATTTTAAGTAATAAAACACAAAAGTTATACGAAAGCGATTGAATAGTTCTCAAGAAATCAAATTTTAAACATAATACATTTAAAATTGAAAAACTCAGAAATTATTCAGCTGATTTCGTTCAAATTTTGTATTAAGTCATTTAAAACTACATACTATAAAATAATGTAAATATTTGTATACTTTACATTTTTGTGCCATGCGAACTGTGCAAAGTAAAAATTTAGAACAAGAAAAACACAGTAAACAAGTACAAAGAAAAACATATTTCTTTTATTTACTAATTGTGTAATTTCTGTTACACATACGCCATAAAAAATGGTTATTCCTAATTAACCATTTTTTTTTTAATCGATAAGGTAGTTTTCGATGATATGCTCAATGCGGACATTTTGTCAATCTGAGGACATTACTATCTTCACTTATAAGAAGAGGACGGATAATGGGTTAGAGTCCCTTTGCTGTCAGACTAACCGTGGGAGGTTTACGTGGTTTTCCTCTCCATGTAAAGCAAATGCGGTACGTTTCATTAAAAAGTCATCCACTATGGCGAATTTCTCCCAATACTTGATTCAGGAGTTTTTGCTTATCTTCTGGATTGGGTTCAAATTACAAGACTACGGAGTTGAGCATTGGTAGTCGTAAACCCAAAATTGGGTCGGCTGTTCAACGACTGGTATAAAATAAAATAAAACCAAAAGCTTTAGTCGTGCTGGCAATGGGGATAGAGAGCTCGCCTCCTTATGAGTTTACCTGGGTGAGACTCCCAGTGATACCTGGTCGATACGAATTCTGCCCGCTGCTTGCACCGACTACAAAGATGACACAAAATATCCTTAATAGTAGACGGACCCTGGGTTAGAATCCACTTGCCATTTGGCTAACTGTGGATGACTTCCGTAGTTTTTCTCTCCATGTATCTCAAATGTAGGTTAATTCCATCAAAAAGACTTCCACAAAGGATAGTTACTTCCAATGCTTGATCCAGGACTTTCCTTGTCTTCTGGGTTGGGTAGAAAATTACACGCTATTTTTTTAACTATTTCTGATGGAGTAGCACGTGCATTTTAGCTAAAGAATAATCCTCTTTGATAAAGAATCCTCTTTATTGTAGTTCCTAAGACAACTTAGTAGGTATAGGTATTACAAGTCTATTTTAATATTTTAACTCATATATGAGCAATTATAATTGAATTCACAAGCATATATAAATATATACATTATTTAAGAGCAAATTAAAACAAAAAAGGTTGATAAAACAGACTTACTAGTACTTCATTTCTTCCAAATAATTTAAAAATGGAATTCTTTAACGTTAAATGGTGTGATGTATTGCGAAATTATTTTCTTTATTGGATGCGGAGAAAGTATGCATGCATTATAGTCAGCGTCAAAAAGCGTGGTCACGTGATGACGATGGGGTAGAAGTTAGGACAGTCTTCGTGTCCCCCCTTATCCCTCAGGGGCATTAAACAACTTTCCATATGGACACAAACAAAAAACTTGACCCTCAGAATTTTCTGAGAAAAAGATGTCTCAACAGAAAGTTGAGTGTAATGGTTAGTAAAAAGAACACATTCTCGTCTTTATGTTTTTAATTTGTGATTAAATTCACGCTTAATTTTATCATTCATAAGAGTTTCCTGTACTTTACAAATTCGAACTGGTTGTAAGCCTAAAACAAATTTAAGAAAATTAATATCAAAATATAAATAAAGTGTAAGGTTTGCCTTGCCTTGAGTGTTATCGCTTATTTGGCTATATTTGTGTAAAAAGACAACGTTTGATATTTTTTAGGTTGAATTGGCTTACGAGGTATTCCAAATTAATTTATTGCTTGTTTCGTTGAAATTTAAATTGAAAGAATGCGTTATATTGTAAACACTATTGGCATAAAATATTAGATGGAGCACTTTATCAAGTTCAGGCATAAAAATCAATTGGAAGTAATAACCCGAAAGTCGTGCGACGAATTTTAATCCCTAGCGCCATCTGTGCTTAGCTTTACACGGTCAACCATCAATAACAATATTCTCATTTTCACTGGATGGCGACAGGTATTGCATGCAGAAAGAATGATCCCCAAGCAGTTTTACTTAGGGTTATTCACACTGCACACGATTGGAGTAGACGCGCGAGTAAATTCTTGCAAAATACGTGTAGAACAGACTGCTCGCTCATGCGTGAATCGCTTTTATGTGCCATCTCATACAGTGCGAATGCTACATTAAAGTTAATTGCTGAAAGATTACCTGGTTTAATCCGGAGTATGAACCAGCCTATTTTTGGGAAGGGAATTTTTAACACAGTTGTTAATTATTTTTTTTTAATTCTCATTCAAATCAACTTGTCCCACTATTCGCGATCGCAACACTCGAATACGCCATCTGGGGAGAGACCGGTTTCATGCTTTTAGCCCTTCTCTTTTCCCTCTCCTCCTCTTTTCAGTTGTACAGGAATGTACTACGACATTTTCCCTTTTCTTAATATTTTTCCTTTTTATTTAATAAAAATATTTTTTAAAATTTCCGTGATACTTTTCTTTAGAACTATGTTTTATGTAGTTTTCAGTTCCATACAGTTTTCCAACTTAAAAGATTTTATTCTATATGAAATTCAAGAGAGCAACTATTGTACTTCCTTCCTCTATGACTTTCCACACGCTAATGCGGAAAGCATGCGAAGTGTTGCCATAGGTAGAGAGTTCTGCTCTACGCCACCTGCAGCCCATTTCGATCGCCATTAGCCCTTCTCCCTTCCCTCTCCTCCTCTTTTCAGTTGTATAGGAATGTACTACGATATTTTCCCTTTTCTTAATATTTTTCCTTTTTACTTAATAAGAATATTTTTTAAAATTTCCATAATACTTTTCTTTAGAACTATGTTTAATGTAGTTTTCAGTTCCATATAGTTTTTCAAGTTAAAAGATTTCAATCTATATGAAAATCAAGAGAGAAACTAACGTACTTCCTTCCTCTATGACTTTCCACACGCTAATGGGGAAAGCATGTGAAGTGTTGCCATAGGAAAAGAGTTCTGCTCTACGCCACCTGCAGCCCATTTCGATCGCCAATTGACAGATCGTCTGACTCGGCTCCCAGTTTATCACGGAAGTCAAGCACCATTGGCGATCGAAATGGGCTACAGGTGGCGTATTGCAGAACTCTCAACCTATGATAACACTTCGCATGCATTCACCTTTAGCGTGTGGAGAGTCATAGAAAAAGGAAGTACATTAGTTTCTGTCTTGATTTTCAAATAGATTAAAAACTTTTAAGTTAGGAAACTGTGTGGAACTAAAAACTACATTAAACATACTTCTAAAAGAAAGCGTCATGGAAATTTCAAAACACGTTTCTCAACAATTAAATACGAAAATATATTAAGAAAAGGAAAAATATCGTAGTACATTACAATACAACTGAAAAGAGGAGCAGAGGGAAAGGGAAGGACCAAAGGCATGGAACCGGTCTTCCCCCTTGATGGTGTATCGAGCGTCAATTCGAAAAGCTCATGCATGAGCGTCTCCCATGCTATCGCAACCAAGTCTAGGACATTCGAATGTTGTGTGATGTACATAGGTACTTATTATTTGCGTCGCACTAGAGCTGCGCAATGGGCTATTGACGGTTTCTTTCACACAATTTCACTGCGTCACAAAAAGACACAAATTGCGTGGTTTCGATTTTGCTGATTTAAGTATGCGTTCGCACGTTAATGCGAGTGTACGCATGAACAAGCAATTCCTGATAAGGGCCACTTTCATTGCATGTGAATGAGAACCTGATTGACAGGTATTTTGGCAATAATTTTTACTCATTTTATCAGGGTCATTTTAATAGAATGCAGGGCCCCCCGGGCACAGAAATGCTTAGGGCCCCTTTAACATGCTGTTACTGTTTAACTACTTTTATACTGTTTAAAATTGAACTAAAAAATTTCCCATAAATAAAATCATGCATTTTTAAACTATGCATAATTAATTAAAATAAGATGGTAAACATTTGCAATTCTGGAATAATAAACTAATTTGGAAAACCATGAGCGCTAATAAAAAATAGTTATTAAAAAACATAAAGATATAACAATTATAAAAAAATCAAATGGTATTAATCATTTCGTCAAACTTAGCAGTTATTAAAACATCTTTCAGTGCACATCATCCAGAACCAGTTTAAAAGTTGATGTCCGATAGTGCTGGGTAATTCTGTACTCTTTCAATTATTACTTTGTTTAACTCATTTTAAATACTAAACAGAGTTGGTGATGGTCACGCATTTTTAGAGACATTATGACTTAACATAAAACTTTACTCACATTAATTTATTTTATATAGATATTTTTGAAGGTACGCAATGATGTGTAAACATTTTAAAATTGCATATTTGTGTTTTTATTTAAAATGATGCAAATTCACTTCAGCAATTAAACTCAGCAATTCAATTAAACTTCACAAATAAAACTTGCGCTAAAATTTAATTTCATTGGTTTAAACCAAACGATTGAGCTGGCTGGTTTAAACCTGTCAGCTTGACTCGGCATTAAAATAATGTACTTAAGAGTCACGAGACATGAAACAATTTTTTCGCCAAATACTTATCTAACTTCTTAATACTATACTTACATAAAATAGTTATTATATGACACTAACATTAAAACGACAACACCAACTGTGGGACATAAAAAATATTTTCATTAGCGAAAAAATCGTATTTTATATTTCCCATCAAAAAGTCCTCCACGATGGCACATTTCTCCCACTACTTGATCCAGGAGTTCCCTTGTTTTCTGTTTTGGGTTCAAAATTACGAGGCTACGGAGTTGCACACTTGAAGGTGTAAACTCAAAATTGAGTCGGGTGTTCAACGGCGGTTATAAAATAAAATAGAAAATATTGTGATCAAAAATTCTAACTTGTTTTGAATTCGTGATTTGAAAATAACATGCATTTGAAAATGATGACTGGCAAGCACATTCTCTTCTTACAGATACATCATATATTATGATCTAATATATGTGTTCACATGTTTCCAATTTAGACTTTCAATATTATTTTGGTTGTTCTCAGCATAAAGTAATTACAAGAAATCGTTTACATGTAAGTTAATTTTTTAATTTCATTTTACTCTTTATATTTATTTATTTTTTTAAAATCTGCATGTAAGTTAATTTTTGCTTCTCATTTTAAGGTTTTTTTTTTAAATCTGTTTTTCAAATCTTTTTACTTAAGTCTTTAATTATATTAAAAAGTATTAGCCTAATATTATCTTTATACATATTTTATGATAAAAAATATTTAGTCACTGTATTTTATTTAGTAAACGGTAAATAGTTATATATCCCTTTTAATAAGTTATATTTAATTTTAATTAAAATTTATGTGAAACTGTATTCACTCAACGTCTGAAATTAAAATAATAAACGCGAAGTCACTTTTTTAAAATTCTAAGTCAGTATTAAGATTTAACTTTTCCCACTATTGCTAAAATTAACAATAAAAATATTTAACGAGTTTTTATAGTAAGAAAATAGTTAAATAAGAATTTCAAGAAACAATTTTATGAACGAAGATACGATGGTAAACCAAGAAAATGATTCAATCTAAATTTTGTCCATATGGAATCGGAAACAAAGCCTGTGGTGCCTACTTTATCAACAATTTGTTAAAAGACAATTTCATACAGAAACTATGACATGTCACGGACTATTATTCTGTAATTGAATAGAAATAGAAACTATTCAATTACAGAATAATAGTCCGTAATAGTATAGAAACTCTATAAATTTTATACTTAATAAAATGAAATATAATTTTAGAATCAACTAGTTACCGGTCAACAATGTTTTAATAGAATAAAATATTTTGGAACGTTTATGTTAATAATTTATAAGTTAAATGCAACAGTCTGAGAAAATAGTAATGATTTAGAAGAGCTCAGAAAATTTTGTTTTTCTCTCAACCTAAAATTTCTAAATGCTAATAATTTAGGAAGAATATTTCTAAAGTTTAAATTAGGTTAATTAAAGTTAAAATTTTCAGGATGCTTTCTTTTAGAACTATGTTTAATGTAGTTTTCAGTTCCATATAGTTTCCCAACTTAAAGGATTATAATCTACATGAAAATCAAGACAAAAACTAACGTACTTCCTTCTTCTGTGACTCTCCACACGCTAATGGTTAAAGCATGCGAAGCGCTGCAATATGTAGAGAGTTCTGCTCTTCACCACCGGTCGCCTATTTCGATAGCCAATATTTCACCAACCAGGCACTCGTTCTCCCTCGACGGTGATGTCCCAAGGTGGACTGATCGTAAAGATACGTTTCTCAGTAGAACACCGAAGTCAAGTATCACTGACTGCCGTCAGTAAGCGGTGGGTGACCATTTTGATCAGCATGCGTAGGGACCGAGAGTGCGCGGTATCAGTTCTCGTTAAACTTTTCTACCGTATAGTGCTTGACTTTGCGTGCAGGACGCTGGGCTACCGAAGCGGGGGTGCCACCCTTTCTGCTGAGGATCAAAATTGCGATGGCACTTCTCCCTTTCTCCAATCCCCTTTCTCCAATATTTTCCCCATTTAGGTAGGCAGGCACTTTATNCCCTCCCTCTCTTCTCAGCTGAATAGGAATGTACTACGATATTTTCCCTTTTCTTAATATTTTTCCTTTTGATTTAATAAAAATATTTTCTTAAATTTCCGTGATGCTTTTCTTCAGAAATATATTTAATTCAGTTTTCAGTTTCATATAGTTTTCCAGTGTAAAAGATTTTAATCTATATGAAAATCAAGAGAAAACTAACGTACTTCCTTCCTCTATGACTCTCCACACGCTAATAGAGAAAGCATGTGAAGTGTTGCCATAGGTATAGAAAGTTCTGCTCTACTCCACCTGCAGCTAATTTCGATCGCCAATTAAGGGACTGTTCTCAGCGCATACGAATAATTTATACGTGAATGGGATCTTTAAAAGTGAATTTTTAGTTGCATTGAAACAGTTCCTAAGACCCCCAAACTTCCACCCACCCTCCAGTATAAACTGTTTTTACCAAGTAGACCGATCTTCCTTCCCCTAATTTTTTTTTATTTGTTGGTTTCGAAAACTGTATGTGCATTCAACGAATCGGCTCCTTTGATAATTATAATTATCAAAGGAGCCGATTCGTATAGTTCGTATCGTTCGAGTATACTCGAATTTAAACTTGCTTAACCTATACTGAAAACTTTCAACATGCATAAAATTCTTTTATTTCACATTTTCAGTTAGTAAATAACCAAAATCATTCGTATTGGTGACTTAAAATTATTATCCGCAAAAATAAAAGTAAATTTAAATGGAAGAATTTAACTTCGCATGATTAAGCTGTTAAACAGTAGTTAAATACTTTATAATGTCTTATTATTTGTTCGTTCTCAGATAAACACGGATATAGAAAACTGTTTGGCGCAGCGTATCTAAAATTTCTAGTAAAAATCTGCTTTCTGCTTCTGTCTGCAGTTAGAAGCTAACATATGTGAAGGCCGCTTTAGGATGACATCTATTTTACATTCTGCTCAATGTACAAAGCAGAAGCTTAAATTTTATAAAAATCTTGTTGTTGTTGTTGTTGTAGTTAATTTACGTCGCACTAGAGCTGCACGATGGGCTATTGGCGACGGTCTGGGAAACACCCCTGAGGATGATCCGAAGACATGCCATCGCAATTTTGATCCTCTGCAGAGGGGATGGCACCCCCGCTTCGGTAGCCCGACGACCTACACGCGAAGTCGAGCACTTTACGGTAGAACAGTTTAACGAGGACCGATACCGCGCACCCTCGGTCCCTACGCAGACTGATCCAAGTTGTCACCCACCCGCACACTGACCGCAGCCAGTGATGCTTGACTTCGGTGATCTGCTGGGAACCGTGTCTTAACGATCAGTCCACTGCGGGACTTATAAAAATCTCAAATGTATTTTAGAGATAATATAAAAAATTCCCGTACCAGGTGATCAGAATCAATAATAAGGAAAGCTTGTCAGACAAAGAGTAAAAACGACTATCAAAATGTGATACAATATATAAAATTGAAATTAAATAACACATTTAATAACAAGGTAAAAATCTGTGGTATGGATGGGTGGCCTAATGTAAACAATAACAAGCGTGGCTAAACCGGAAGAAATTTAGAAAATTTCCGGTGTATCCCTCCGCTTATGTTATGACTACGAGGCGATGTGTGAACAAGTCTAATATTCTATGCAGTTTTGTTATTTGCGATCGCAACACTCGAATACGCCATCTGGGGAGAGACCGGTTTCATGCCTTTAGCCCTTCTCCCTTCCTTCTCCTCCTCTTTTCAGTTGTATAGGAATGTACTACGATATTTTCCCTTTTCTTAATATTTTTCCTTTTTATTTAATAAGAATATTTTTTAAAATTTCCATAATAGTTTTCTTTAGAACTATGTTTAATGTAGTTTTCAGTTCCATATAGTTTTTCAAGTTAAGAGATTTCAATCTATATGAAAATCAAGAGAGAAACTAACGTACTTCCTTCCTCTATGACTTTCCACACGCTAATGGGGAAAGCATGTGAAGTGTTGCCATAGG